>NC_072734.1:145829253-146141856 GCF_026930045.1 Uloborus diversus | reverse complement strand
TGAATTAACATTGGGGCGTCAACGTCTAGAGTACGCATCGGTCTTTCTGAAAATACAAATATTTTTGGATGAGTTAAAAATCTTTCAAAAGTTTAATTTATTTATTTTTAGAGTATAGAAATAGGAAAACCTAAATGCAAACACTTAATTTTGCATTTGTTTTAACTTATTTCTTTTTTAAAATGCCTTTTAAATTTATATAAAGATACAAAGGTAAACATGCCAATAATGGTCAGGGCTTCAGTAGTGGCCATTTCAAGGTTTATGTTTGAAAAAAAAAAAGGGATTAATGCAACGTGCAATTACCTCCTGTACGTTTGAATCCATAGGGAAATTCCAGAATCCTATTTTTGTCAAATATAAACCTTAAAGTGGCCACTACTGAAGGACTACTAAGCACTGGCCACTACTAGTGTGTTTACCTTACATAATATTCTGTTTCGAAAATAGGGTTTTTTTTTTTTCTTTTTTTTTCCGAGTTTATGTGTATTAACGTGTTTAGGATTAAAAATTGCACTTGCTTAATTCAGATTAAAATTGCTCATAATCTGGGTATTAACTCCTTCAGTCGGAATTATGAAATATTGGACCAAAAATGTTGATATTTAGTACACAGTGTACTATGGTAAAGGGTATCATATACACAAAATTTTGAGGTTCTAGGAGAAAAATTAAAAGAGTTATCGCACGTCCAATATTCCGGACTTATATTTTTGAAATCAATATTTCATATACAAAAACGACAAAATACCGAACAAACTTCATTATAAAATGTTCTACAAACAATTATAAAACATAATATAAGCGTTTGAAACGATTAATTAAAGATTATATATTTTTAAAAATATCGGAAAAAAACCTCGCTTTTCAGATAAAAGTTCATGGTTGGAAAAATTAGCCCGTTGTGTATCTCTCAATCCTTATATGTCAGTGCTGTCAATTCCAAAACGAAAAATTATTTCACAGATTATAATAAGTAGAATGTAAAGAGTAAACTACAAAAAAAAATCAACTAATTAAATCAACTATTAAATGGTTAATAGCTGTTTAAAGTGTATGTCCGGTATACCGGACACCAGGTCTGAAGGAATTAATTGTTACATGTGTTAATCCGAAGTGCATTGAACTAGAGATAAAACGAAAGAATACACCAAGGATTGGAATCGGACAGATTTTGTATTGCACAATGGATTGCATCACTTTTTAAAGTAGAAACTGTATTTACCTAACATAAAAATGTGTGTTTCCTTCACTTTCGTATTCTTTATTTTAAAAGCTAGATTTGATTTGGAAGTACATTTTCATTTATAAGAAAAGCTGATGAGTTAAAAAGGTATTCAACTGCTTTATTTCCTTAGTAAAAAATGTTTTGAACGTCAAAAACGAATTGAACGGTTTTTAAGCAGAAAAGAATTGCACGAAAAACTATGAAGCAACGAAACTAGACGAGTAGAGAAATGAAATAAGGAATGTCAAAATATTTTTTAATTAAGTGAAAGACCAAAAAATTATTATTACTCGTTAATAATATTTAGTAAAAAAAAAACCTTGAACCATTTCTTTTTTTTTTTAGTCCGTCGTGGATTGTATTATTCATTTTTGTTGTAGGTATCATGATTCCCTATATTTTGAAGGTTTTATTTCTGATTTTTTAATGTTGTAAAACTGGGGTCTTGTAGATGTGCCTGCCTAGCAGAACCAGAATGGCATACCTTTGTACCCAAGGACACACAGCCATGTGTACCCACGGACAGTATTTTTTTGTCTTCTTGGGTCACACCTGAGTCTTCTTACAATGTGAAGCACCTCAAAATGGTGCCTTGTCATCAACGTCCAAAATTTGCTTTATAAATGATGATGAATTTGAAGTACGACTTGAAAATATAGGGTTAAAGTAACTCCCACCTGTTGTAGGATCTACAGACTGTCAATACCACCTGTTTTCATTTGAAGTCGACTTTTCTAGATTTTTGTTGGTTTGATCTAAACTGAGTTTTTTTCAATGGGTTAATTTTGGTTGAAGGTTTCAATTTGCATATCAATTGAAGTTATTATGTAGGTACATAGATAGCCGTACTATCATGAATCTAGTTTTTTTTTTTTTTTCAAACATATTAATTATTCATAACATCATAAAATCTCTTAAGATTAACTTTTTTAAGAATAACTTTTTAAAGAGTTCACTGATTTTAAGAATTAAGGAAAATGTTTAAAAAAAATGAAAAAAAAACCTTCGATTAATTTTCAAAGTTTAATTTCTGTTGAATATTTTATTTAATGTTATTTTCAATGTATGTTTGAACTATTTCAATATAAAATATCTTATGAAAATGTATTGAGCATAACTGAGTTCCTCAGATCTATTTATATATTACTGTTTTATATGTCCACATGGGTACAAAGGCACCTGTCCGCGGGGTGAACGAGTTGTTTTACCCACGGACAAGAAAGATGGTTCTTAAGAAAAAAATTTTGAGATAGAAAGCTTTGAGATTTTCACCTGATAAAAATTGCCAAATTAGATAATTAGTTGTAGAGTCTGCCAGAAAATGTTTCCGATGGATTATCCATTCCCAGAGACCAGCAAAAATTGAAAAGTAAATTTTGTCCGTGGGTACAGCAGCTTCCCCTAATTTTTTCATCAGATAAGCATTTTTTTCTTCTGGATTTTAGCATCTTACATAATGTTTCTAAAAAATAACACTATTTATAATTTTCTTTATTAGATTATAATATAATGTGAACATAAAATGCCATTGTTTTAAATTCCACTAGGACATTTGTAAAAATAATGTACACAACTTTAATGAACTTATGTTGCTTTTCATGAGTTACTTATTCTCCAATACAGTTGTGAACAATATATTTGATAAATAAAACCAACAATTTTTTAAAGTAGCGTAATAAAGCTAAAATTACAACAAATAAAAAAAATAAATGACAAGCACAAAAATCTACTTATTTACTTCTTGTCTTGCAGTAATAAAGTTAAGAGTTGTATCAATTAAATAATTTTTAAAAAGAGGGGAGAAAAATGTTAGTATCAGTGTACTTATAAAAAGGAAAAGAAAGCCTAGTATATGTTTTCAAAACCTGAAAAGTCAACTGCAAACAATTCGTTTGTTGTAGTTCTTAAACTTCCGCTTTTACTTCGTGTTTATACCTAGCGAAACATGAAGTCTTATTACTTCACATTAGTAATAGTTAAGGAGGGAAACATTTTTTAGTTTATAACTAATACCACGTCGAAGCTCACTTAAAAGGCTTCGTTTTCTGTCTTTTTACTGGCTGCTTTGACATTAATAATCACTGCAGAAATATTCTTATAACTTATAGTTTGTTCTTTGAGTATCAATACAGAAAATGTTCTGTGAAAACGTAAATTCGATCAGAGCTGAAACATTTTATCTTTAATAACACATGCTTAAAATTTTAGTTTATTCCGTAAATAAGAGTATACTTTCTCGTTCCAACTAAGTGCTAAAACATACATATAATATTTTCTTTGAAATAGTTGGATTTTTTTTTTTTTTGCAATTAATACAAAAATTTAACGTTCTTAAGAAAATTGTATAGCAATAATTATAAAATTCTAATTATTTTTTGGTGATTACTAAATTTACACCCAAAAATCAAAATACGTTTTATTAAAATTAAAAAATAAATAAATAAATAAGAGATCTTCCAAATGAGGGCTCTGAATGTGTTCGCATACTTGCACTAATTTATAGCGATACACACATTTGTGCCTCAAACTTACACTTTTGGAAGTGAAGAAATCCTTCATTTGCAGAATAACATTCCGACTTTTACCAAATATTAAAATATGAATATAAGCACGTACGTGCACCTAGTGAGAAGATACATTAGTTATCATTTAAAAAAACAATCTAAAAAAAGTTTACAAATTGCAATACCTGTCTCCAAAACTTGCCGTCCCGTCGAACTAAGTTAAGTGAATAAGGAAATATTTTGCGAGGTTACAATACCTTACATAATTTCATCCCTGGATATACCCTAGCAAAATGAAAAGGTACATATATAACCAAAATGTTTTCTTATACTAGCTAAATAAAGACGTACAGAACCGAAATATTTCTTATTTGTCTTAAATTAGTAAAAGAAAGAACTACGGATGCACCTAATACAATATTTTTCAAGATGCCAAATACCAAATATTTGGTTAAAATTGTACTCGAATAATCGGCCGAATACCGAAATGCCAGTTGAAAGATTTTAAAGCTGCAATACTTGTATTTTTATTTTGTGCCAACATAAAGCAGGAAAATGTTATCTAATTGTGTTGAGAAATTTAATTAGTTTGTTTTTAAACACTATTTAGTATATTTCATATGGTGTAAAACTTTAAAAATTAAAATACAACAAATTTTAATATCCGAGTGTTTTTTTTTATATTTTAAAAATCCTTTTTCTAAATATTTTAAAATGATTTTTGTAGCACATTTTATGAAAAGAAACTAGTAGTAACTAATTGATTTTACATATTTATGAATATTTAATATTAAGATTTTTTTATGGTTATTTTTTATGTTTAAATTAATTAGTAATTGTAATGTAAATGTCATGTGTCGTAAGATTTTCAAAAACAATTAAAAAGTAACAAAATTTAAATTTAGCATCCAAGTGTTGGTACTCATATTCAAAGGCAGTGAAATTAGTTTGAATATGATAATATTCGAAGTAACAATAACATTATTTTGGACTGTGGTACGATACTATGAGTTTCATTCTTGCATGAAAAAAAAAATATTTTTTTTTTTGTTAACAAATTCTCCAGTAGTCAAAATTGTTTACTGTTCAGTTGCCAAACATTGAAGTATTCGGCAGAACCGAATGTTCGGTTTGTCTGCCAAATCGGAAGTAGACCTAATACCAACCCAATATTTGGTACTTCATTACACATAACCAAAGTTGAATCTTAAACTAGCAAAATCAAGACGTACAGAACTTTAATATTATCTTAATTACTTACAAAAAGTGCAATATCTGTCGTTTCATAATTTCAAAAACTTTCACCAAACTTCGAAAAATTACATTTATTGGACATTTTCAATTTTAATTTAAAAAAAAGAAGTTTTTATTTTCGGAATATTTTTACTGGGGGCACTGAACTTGATATTTATTGCTTTATACTTAGCACTTTTATTATAAAACATTTACCGTAGTGAAAAGATATTAAACAGATCTAAGAAAATGATTTATATTTTAAGCACTTCATTTGTCAGAAATTTGATACAGAACTAGATAAAGTTGAGTGATTTATTACAATCAGCGATAACAACTAATTGTAAAAGGCAGAGAGAAAAAAAAATCCTACATATTTGTGCGATTTGAAAAACGAAAAAGTGATACACTTTATTCTAGAACGGCTTGACTATAATTGAGCAATTATACATTTGAATAAAATGAAACAATTGCTACCTGTTTCTTTTTTTTTAGACAAATGGTGAAGTTTCTTTAAAGAAACCGCGTTTAATAGAGCCTTTTTAGATTGTTGTCATAATTAAAAGCACCAATTCGAAATTGTTCATAAAGGGCATTTAGCGATATCAGGTAGAGCTGATCATGTAGAGATAGATCAATCAATATCATAAATAATTAAGATTTTCAAAATTAAATAGGATTTCACATAATTTTTTGCGTTAATGTTCCATTAAACAATTCTAGTGAAGTGTTATCTCACCAGCAAAACAGTACTAGAAGATTAGCACAATTAAAAAAATATGTTTCAATACTCTTCTGGCTAACGATGAGATTGATTGTTTGTGATGTTTATCGACAAAAGCAAAATTGTTTTCTTTTATTATTATTATTGTTATTATTACATACCTTTCTACGTTGACCCGGAATACACTCACTTTTCAGAAAAGACAAGAAGAGAAGAAGAGAGGAAAAAAAAATAATTTGAATTCTGAAATTTTGAATTTAAATTATGTTTTTCGCAACAACGAACTGCGACAGGACCCTACTCATTGGAGTTATTGTTTCTAGAAACGGCTCCTGTCCCCCCAAGCCTTCCCCTCCTCTTGGGCGGTTACGTGTGCATTGTTGTGAGTGTGTAGGCGTGCGTTCGCTCAAGTGTAGGCTTGTGTGTGTGTGCGTAGACATGTGTGTATACACGTAGGCGTGTGTGAGTGTGTGAGTGTATGTGTGTTAAGTCGTGTGTTTGTATGTGTGTGAGCGTGCGTGTGTGTAGGACATGGACGCCTCCGACCAGGAGAAGCGGATAGCTCAGGACCGGGGGACACCCGCGCCTGCAGAGGACGGTGGGCGGTGGTGCTGCAGAGGCCGCTGCTCCAAGCTGAAAAAAGAACCACAACGCCAAGAACGGTCAAGTGAGAACAATAAGCAATCGTGATTGCTCAAAAAAAAAAAAAAAGTAAAATCTGTGACCTACTTCCCCCAATTAATTCTAATTTGAATTCCGAAACTTTGAATTCAAATTATGTTTTTCGCAATCACGAGTTGCGACAAGACCCTACTGATTAGAGTTATTGTTTCTAGAAACGACTCCCCCCCCCAAGCATGTCCCTCTTCCTGTGTGGTTACGTGTGTATAGTTGTGTGTGTAGGCTTACGTGTGTGCACGTAGGCGTGTGTATGTGTGTAAAGGCGTGCGCACGTAGGGGAGTGTATATGACCATGCGTGTGTAGGACATGGACGCCACCGCCCAGCAAAAGTGGATTCCGGTGGACAGTGCTCAGGACCAGCCGCGCCGCCACTGGTGGACGGTGGTGCTGCAGCCCTGGTCCAAGCTGAAATTGGAAACGTAACGTCAAGGACAGTGAAATGAAAGCAATAAGCAATCGTGATTGCTTAAAAAAAAAAAAATAGCTCGGGACGTATTACATTATGTTATTTTCACCTTCCGTATCCATGACATACCAGCCTAACTATCGTGTGCTGCACCAGCCTCTTAAAAAAATTGTAACTCAAAAGACTTGTAAATATTTGTGAGAAAGAAAAATAAAATGTTCACGAAAAGAAAAAAGAAGGAAAGTGAATGTTTAAAGCCTAAATTGGCGAAAAATTTTAAGACTTTGCATTCGTAATTTTCCATCGAGAACTGAACTAGCCTTCTTTCCCTTGTACCAACATCGAATTTCTAAAACTAGTTATGCATTTATCTTGCTTAGTTGATATTCCAAATCATTTAAAATGTACATTTTTAACGAAAAAAATGCACCTAATGTCAACAATAAATAAATATCTTTTAGTACAAAGAGCTCCATTATATTCAGTAAGTTACCACCCTATATCCAGGGCTAAGGAAGAAATACATGAAATACACCACCAGTTCAGTCATTCCAACCGAGGACTGCAGTTTCGTGCTAATTAGCACTCGTCAGCCAGGCATAGAAAGTGACTGAGCTGGAGGTGGAAAACCTCTTAAGGAAGCCAAGAATGCGGGACAAACTGGTAGCTAATAATCCATTATGTTTTTGTAGCTAATTAAATTCTTAGGTATATCAAATAGGTATATCAAATTCTTTGTCTCAAACTGCTTAGCTTTATAATTTAGTAATTGGTGATTTTGATCGGGAAATTTAAAAACGAAGCAATTTTTCAATGCGCGGAAAATTCAAAGCTTACTCTCAATAAAACCCCCAAATGAAATTTCACATCTGAATTGGTAAAAATCAATTCAAATAAAGCAAAAACGTTTTTTTTTATAATAATATTAAGAAGTTTACTGTTTTAAGCAGAATAATCGCAATCGTTTTATCACATGTAAAATAAATCGTTAATTTTTTGCCAAATAAAACAAAGACATAATAATACTGAGAAACACAAATGCAAATAGTATATTTACATTCAAACAAGAACTTGTATTGATAAAAATAAAAAAAAATAAAAAAAAAAAAACCTCCGACTGCTTCAACTTATATTGAAATGAACCTCGCGGGCCAGATCACGTATACAATTTAAATATGCATAATTTTTTTCTAGAAAACGTGGAAAAATACGGAAAAGGAAAGGAAAGCTATTAACAGCTACCAAGATTTACTAGTCGCAAAATCAGGATCAAGAGAGAAAATTGAAATCGTTCTAAAATACTTGCTACTAAAATCAATTACTAGGTTTTTTTTTTCTTGTTAACAAGAAGGAATTGGCAACAACAATTTTAAATCATTGGGTTTTCTACAACTGTGTGCCATCAATGAAATTGTTACCGATTTCGAAAAAACCGACTTAGAGTTGTATTTAAAAACTTTTTTTAATGAGTCCAGTCCAATATATTTTTTAATTTACAAAAAAATTCTATAGTATGCAGAAAAATCCGTTCTTTCGATTAGTAGTAATATTTTAAATGTGCAAGTAAGTTTTCACTTCCAAAATTGCGCGAAAATTCTAACAGTATTTAATTAATATCGCAGGAAACTTAAGTCCTACAAAGATGAAACCTAGCTAAGAACACTTCCGATCGAGTCACTTTGCAACAAATGAATAAATAAATAAATAAAATTATAAATGAAATCCATTTATCCTTTTTAAGAAATAAGATGCCACAGACGGACACATTATTATAACCCCCTCCATTTTCTCATCGGGTGCTAATAATCACTTGTGTAAAAAATTTGTTTGAAACAATTTTCGTTGCAAAACAAAGCGCTTCCAATTAATTGAACCAAAATTAGTCAAATAGTCAATCTCTTGACTTCATCAATGTTAAGATTTAAATAAAATCTATTTCTATTTTTTCCGCAAAATAAGAAGTAGTAGTAG
This sequence comes from Uloborus diversus, assembly GCF_026930045.1. Classification (NCBI taxonomy): domain Eukaryota; kingdom Metazoa; phylum Arthropoda; class Arachnida; order Araneae; family Uloboridae; genus Uloborus; species Uloborus diversus. The sequence goes on along the minus strand of NC_072734.1, from coordinate 146,133,108 downwards.
TGTTAATAACAGTAAAATAAAAGTAGTAAAACTTAAGAATGGTAATGTTTTTTTTTTTTTTTTTTTTGAGTTAACATTTATAACAACAGTAAAATCGTGTATAAGTGTTACTTTACAAGCTAGCACTACATTTGTTGTTGCTACTAAAATTAGTCAAACAGTCAATCTTCTTCCTTCATCAATGTTAAGACTAGAAAGAAATGTATGTCCATTTTTCTGAGAAATAGCACTAATTGGGACAATAACAGTGAAATAAAAGTAAAAAAAATTAGAATGAAAATAAAAACCTTTTTTTCTGTTCTTACATTTAAATTAACAGTAAAATCGTGTACAATAGTTACTTAACAAGTTAGCACTAATTTGTTGTTTGATACCAAAGTTAGTCAAACAGTCAATCAATATTAAATCTTCACCAATATTGAGGCTAGATGGAAAACAATTTCTATTTTTTATGCAAAAAAAAGTAACAATAGAGATAATAACAGTAAAATGAAAAGAGTAATACTTTAGAGTGAAAGTAAATACTTTTTCAGAGTTAGCATTCATAACAGCAGTTAAAATAGCGTGCAATTGTTACTTTCCAAGTTAGCACAACATTTGTTCTGTTGACGTTTTTTTTTTTTTTTTTTTTTTTTTTTTTTTTTTTTTTTTTTTTGTATGTGTGTGTGTGTGTCAAGCTTAATAAAAATGTAAACAGCTACATTCAAAAATAAAAAAGAATGATCATCATCAACATAACATAAATCATCAAAGAATAACGCCAAATAACATTTTCAAAGCTACTGTCATTGAAGAAAGCTATTTTCACAACATGCTAGTGAGTGAACGGCGCCTTTATAAAAGGATATTACGCAAATTTCAACGTTTACTGCATTTAAATTTTCTTTGTATGAAAAGTACCAGAAAAATTGCGAAGAAGAAACAGTCATGAAGTGTTGCACTCAGATATTCTGAAACTCGAAAACGTGTTACTCGAAGCGTGTTTCTTTTCTGTTTTTTTTTTTTTTTTTCATTTAATTCCGAATGTAATATTTTAAATCATTTTTAATCGGCATCGTTGTTTCAGTTTTTCACATTAACTACTATATAAAATGTATTCTTTCTTTACTTATTGTTTTACTTATTCCATTTATGATTTCTTTTTTGGAAAACTTTTGTTATAAATCATCTTTACATTATCTTTTTTCTACGCTTATGCCGGAACATCTTGAAACTGCGCAGTTGTATATTATACACTTGTTATTATACCGGTTTAAACTTAAGAGAATGAATTCATCGTTTTTAAAACAGCTAAATTTTTTTCTTTTGCCATTTGAAAATAATGTTTCGAAATAAACATTTTAACACATGAAAATGATCAGATGAAAAAATAGTTGACACTGTACAATTGTGTAGCAATCGTTCTATCAAACACCTAAATAACTGGAGTTTACTGAAATATAACGATTTAAACTCCAGAGAATGAATTTATCGTTTTTGAAACAACCAAATATTTTTCTTTTGCCATTTGAAACTAATGTTTCGAAATAAACATTTTAACAAATGAAAATGATCATATGAAAAAATAGTTGACTCTGTACAATTGTATAACAATCGTTCTATCAAACACCTAAATAACTGGAGTTTACTGAAATATAACGATTTAAACTCCAGAGAATGAATTTATCGTTTTTGAAACAACCAAATATTTTTCTTTTGCCATTTGAAACTAATGTTTCGAAATAAACATTTTAACAAATGAAAATGATCATATGAAAAAATAGTTGACTCTGTACAATTGTATAACAATCGTTCTATCAAACACCTAAATAACTGGAGTTTACTGAAATATAACGATTTAAACTCCAGAGAATGAATTTATCGTTTTTGAAACAACCAAATATTTTTCTTTTGCCATTTGAAACTAATGTTTCGAAATAAACATTTTAACAAATGAAAATGATCATATGAAAAAATAGTTGACTCTGTACAATTGTATAACAATCGTTCTATCAAACACCTAAATAACTGGAGTTTACTGAAATATAACGATTTAAACTCCAGAGAATGAATTTATCGTTTTTGAAACAACCAACTATTTTTCTTTTGCCATTTGAAACTAATGTTTCGAAATAAACATTTTAACAAATGAAAATGATCATATGAAAAAATAGTTGACTCTGTACAATTGTATAACAATCGTTCTATCAAACACCTAAATACTGGAGTTTACTGAAATATAACGACCAAAATTTGATAGTTTTTAAAACAACTAAATATTTTTCTTCTGCCGGTAGGAAGTCATAATTCGAAATAAGTATTTTAACCAATAATAATGACCACATGAAAAGAGTAGTTATAAGGCTTAGGGATAACGAAAACGCCATAAAATCGTGCTGGTGCACGGGAAAGTAGGCTGGCTTAGCTCTGGAAGAATATACTGCTTAATATTAATGAAACAAAGATTTTGTAATTCTGTCAGCAAGTTTTGGCCATAATTATTTCTGTTAGATATTACTCCATTGTATTTTAATGCTTTAGGAAGCCGGAACCTGTTATTAATACCTGGAAGCAGCTGCACCTCAAAATTTAAGATTATACCCACTAAAGACGAATAACTACTTACGTAAGCTAATGGCTCTCTCGCATACGAAGAACACCGGCGTCTGTTCTGGGCTTAATGATCGGTAGTTATACAATGGGAGCCGTTAAGGGGAGAGAAAAAAAATCGTCCTCTAAACTCATGACGCGAGGGGATTCCTCCCCCCCTGCATTATTGTTCTATGAAAGGTTTTTTGTTTTTCATTTCGATGGAGCTTCAAAAACAAATTTTAACACTAAACTAGCTACGTCACCCGGCTTTGCACGGTTCACTTCGAAAATAAAAGTTATATCAAGAGACGCGTGTTCAACAATCAGGCTTGAACAAATAATAATAATAATAGTAATCAATATAATTTTGAGGCAGATTTCGGAAAAATAACCAAAAAGTAAACATTTTAAATTCTCCGATTACAGGAGAAGCCTTTAAAACAAAACCCAGAATTTTATTTAATCACATTCTAGACAAAAAATGGCAACAGATCTTTCATCTCAATGATTTTCTTCACGCTATAAATTTTAATAAAAGCATTGTTGCGGAAAGTTGAGATACAGCACTGAGTAATAATTTGAATGGAAGAAAGCCTTCGAAATTTAGGGTTTTATGTCGAAATCTAAGTGTCGTTATTAATAGTTTTTAATTGATATCTCCGCTAATTATTATCGGGGGATTATGTTAAATAGCCAAACATAAACACGGGAAGATTACAAATCCATCGATACCTGGTTCGATGGTCAGTTCACTGTCGTTCGGGAGAAGAAGCTTGGACATAGATACATAGATACATACATAAACACATACATTGATACATACGCTCAGTTTTTAAGTATATAAGATAGTTGCGTTTTATGTTCTATGAAAAACGCAATCGAATTTGGAACGAGCTCATAGAATAGATTCTATTCCATGAACTCGTTACAAATTCGATACATCTTTTTTCCCACATACGAATCTTACCACTTCAATTTTTTTTCTTCTTGTCTTCCATGTTCAATGAAAGACTATTGCTAATCGTGATAAAAGTGAAACATCCAAGAGCGCCCATATGCAAAATTTTAAGGGGGGGGGGGGGCTCAAAAATTTCCCTTATGGTTTAGCAGAACATTTTACCCATGGAAACCGATTTCAGTACAGATTAGACATATTAAAATTTGATATTTTTAATAACTTACTCATTAATGGCTGGAAAAGAGATTTTTTAACCATTTTTGCAAAGAAAAAAAACACTAAAAGCAAGGAATTTCTCATTTTAAAGGGGGGGGCTGGCCCCCCTTGCCCCCCCCCCCTACATGGGCGCCGTTGAAAACATCATCGATGTTTTCTTTCGTTTCTTCTTTTTATCTTCCACGTTCCGCGAACGATTTCATTTCTAATTTTAATGACTTTTCTTACACAAACCTTAGTAATAGATTTATTTCTTAACTGCCTTGTCTAACAAAGATTTAGTTTTCTCACTTTATGCAACGTTCTTGCACAAACTTTTGCACTACTTTTTTTATTTTTTAATTCTTTCTTCTATATTCTATACAAGAATAGCTAAACATGAATAATTTCTCTTCTTCATCCTTGTTTTCTTTCTTTCCCCCCTTTTTATCCAGGATTGCCAGAATTATGCAATAATTTTTAAAATTACAATAATTAATTAATTAATTTTTATTTGAATAATAAAGTTTAAGTGTTTATCTTTTGACAAAATTAAACACTTTAATTTTTTCTCAAGCTTTGAGGAGCTTAGTGCCCTATTGAACTCATTTTCTATTAAAGTTCGGAATTTTATGAAAAGAAACTTTACTTTTAAAGTATTTTTGAATAAACTCCTTGATCTTTAAAAGTGGTTTTAAGGCATTGTGTAAAACGAGGATTTTCCTCCTCATGAAGACACAAAAATTTACTCAACGGAATGTTCAGACCCATCTATCACATACAAACCATGTACAAAAATATGGGATAATATATTTATGATTTGTTTAAAAAAGTATGTCTTTTGAGCTTTAAGTTTTAAATAAAATTCAAAACAATAGCTTTTTTTAAAAAATTTATGTGAATTTTTAGTTATTCAAAGGGCTAAATAAACGGATCAATACGTAGTATATCCAACATTCATTTCCATTAAAAAATAAATTGCGCCCAAACAGAATTAAAAATGTGAAAAAAAAAATAAATAAATAACCAAGCAGATTTGCTTTATGTTCAAAAAATAAAAATAACAATAATTTTGATTTAAGCATCCAAATTATTTTTCTTTTTCATTTCCACTAAAAAATTTTCTTTGTCTGATTTAAGTCTTGTTGCGCAATTCTGTAGGACCTTCCAGTTAAAGAAGCTGATGGAACGGATATTTTCAATAATGTCGTTTTAGTGGTATCCTACGAAAGTTGCTTTAAAATAGTCAGCGTATACAGCACTGACGGTCTATGCGAAATCATAAACTTTGTAAGAAAATCATTCTTATTTGGTGAAATATTTAATCGCAATACTTAGCCTCCAACATGTACAACCAACAAATAAGGGTTTTAGAATCATATTTGGGCTCACTTCGAAAGTTCCCCTGAGTCGCCGCAAGCGACTTCTTTGAAACCTTTAACCAGGTCTTTGTGGGACAACGTTTTCTGCGTGCATAGGTGAACCAACTGTTCCTTTTGGGGGTTCTAAATAATTGAAGGGCTCGTGGCAGAAATGTGGCAAGCCACAAGGAGTGACTTTCCGATCAAATTTTTTGTTTCTCATAACTAAAACTGAAATAAACATGATAGTGGATTATGTTATTTGGAGGAGAACATATCTGATTTTAGCATTGCAAAAAAAAAAAAAAAAATGTATAATACATTTGAAAAATTCTACAAATATTTTTTATATGTTGAAAATTGGCCTACTGAAAAATTCACATCATGTCGCATATCACATTCCTGCCCCGAGCCCTTCAAATGTTTTTCTTTTCCAGGCAGATTTTAAGTTCTATTGCAACAGGCAGATTTTAAGTTCTATTGCAAAAGGTGTCTTATTTAATTTTTTTTAACTTTTTAATGGGGCTGCGCTACAGTCGCTCATTTTGTAGACGTAGTGCGAGCCCCCGATATGGCATCTAGTCTTTCAAGTGCCACCATTACGGCGCAGATGTCAATGGAACAGAGAATTTTCACACTCATTTCTCCACCAGATGGAGGCACCTGCGCTCTCTTCGATGCAATACTGCAAGATTTCGTTTTGCCGAGAGTACTCAGCAAAAACCGAAACCTAAAAAATATCAAAGGGTTCTTTTGCATGCCCCATTATCATTCGACATGGGCGCTGGCGCATTTCTACATCTCTAAAATCCTCTTTAAAACTTCTTTTCGGAAGTAAGTTTTCTGTATATGCAGTTAAACTAACTGTTTCCCACAGGCAGCCGGATTTGCGTTCTGCTAAGAGGTAGCAGCAGAAGATTTCTTTCAAATGTTCATTACAATTAGCGCTGTGATAAAGTTTAATTGCGAAAAATTTGAATCATCTTTTTAATAAAAAATATCCTAATCTGTTAACTTCTTTATCTTTTCATGTTAACTGAATATCAATCTATTTATACGCGAGAACACTTCTATCTTTTTATCCTATGATTTCTTTATTGCCTTGTTTTGACCGTTCTCAAAATATTCGGAGATCCAGCACTGTTATAAAGACAGATGTTTCCTATTCATTCTCAGTGAAATATGCTTTTTCACTCACTAAATCTTTCGGCTCTTTTCTGCTTCTATTGATTCATGTTATTTTTAACAGCTAAGTGTGCTCTTAATTTGCATAGAAAATAAGGTCTTTTAAATGATCACACGTGATCTATTATAAGTAGTTATTTGCGCACTCAGTTATTTGATTTTTGTTGTTATTTTTGAACACTACACCTGACAATCTATTTTTGAGCCGTTCTCGGAAGAAAGAGGCCGGTTAGAATTAGCTGAATTTTAGGCAAAACAGAATGTATTGAGTCTAGAATAAACGAGCTCTGCGTCTTAGAGGTTGGTATTAGGAATGAAAATCTAAAGTGAAGAATTAAAACATCAAAGAAAAAAGATTTTCATCGCAAATAGTTATTGATCAAAGGGAAAAAAATTATCTTTGCTTCTGATTTGAGTCTTTGAATCCAGTTATCTATATCTCTATCTGTGTGTTATTTTTTTTTAAGTTGATGTGACTGTCCCACGTCCAGAATTACTTCGGACTCCCGGGTTTGCACCCCGTGGCCTTTTTTTTTTCATCTTGAATTAGTTTTTTTGTTTGTTTGTTTGTTTGTTTTGTAATCAGTTTTGTTCGCTATAAATTCACACAAATCAAATATTAAGAGAGGGAAAAATTTCCTACAAACCTTAACATTCTATGGCATTCGAAAAACTTTTCTTTCTGCGCAAGATGAAGTATGCTCTAGTTTTGCATATTATTTTGATCAGGAGATATAGGAGTTTCTGCTTTTGTGAAACTCTTTAGCTGAATCTAATTCAAACTCGAAGCTAAAGAGCAAAATGTTACTGGAGACAACAAATTTGAATATGACTTTTCAAGCATACAAAATGGCTGTTTTGCTATGCTCAGGAGCTCCTTAGCACCTATACAGCTGTGAAATTCGGTATAAGTTAGTTTAGACCATAGGGGAAGGACTCTTTCAAACTTTTTTCCCTTTAAATAATTTTATTAAACGTATTTTCATAAAGCTCTTTTTTTTCTTTAGGTGGGAGTGGGATTTTTAACGACATTTGTTTTTGTTCTAATCATAACGCGTATTTTAATTTGATTATTCCTTACAGACGGTTTTAATCTCCACGAACCAAATAAGGATCTTAAGCTGTCAAATCAATCAAGGTTGGTGAGCGCCAGCGAGCAGGGAGCCGAGAACCCTAGTTTCTTAAATAGTAATTGTTTTAATAACTTTTTAAGGATTATTTCTTTAAATTTTATTGGATCAAATCCAACTAATTCGATCTAAACAATGCGGCTCACAGAGGGTAAGTTTTTATTTTCTAATTATTTTTCCAATGCTGAATTTGTAATAACATTCGGGAATTGGTGAGCGTCAGCGAGCGGGGGTAGAGCCCCAAAGTATTACGCATAGAAAAACTACTCAAAGAATGCTTCTTCAGATCATGAAAATCTGCTTTTCTGTAAAACATTTTTAGTTTATTGAATAAGTCGGGTTAAGATGTGGGTGATTTCATTCTAAAAACTTCAGTCAATTAATCTCTCTGCTTGGATGTCAAGTTCTTAGTTTTACATAGAAAAAAATTATTTTGTTAACATATAAACGAATGAACTGGTAAGTAAGTGTCTATTTGTTTTCAAAAGTGGAAAACTCAATGGAGTTGTTTCCTTCAGTCAAAAGTACTACTTTTAGGCACTAAAATTGATAGAATAAGCAAAAAAAGAAAAACATGGAGCGAGAAAAAACTGTCATTTTCCCAACGCTCAATTTTTATTTTATTTTTTAAAGTGTCCGATTTTTAAAACAAGGCGTGGTCTTTATGACGTCACAAATGATGTACTTTTGCGCATCTTTACTGGCGTTTCCACGTCATGATAATCGTGAAGCGAATTAAATATTGCACTCTACGCTTGCTATCAACCATATCGTTGCCACTACATATGAGTAAAAGTGCAAATTAAATATTATGATCCGTGAATGGCATCAGTGAATGGCATTTCATCATTTTTGATGTCATCGGCAGAAGTAGTAAACAATGAAAGTGCAACAATTAAAATAATTTTTTTTAATACTAAATTTAGCGAAATTATTCAAAAAAATGTCCAATCCTATGTTTTTAAGCATGCTCTTTCAGAAAAAATACTTTTAAAAATTGGGAAACGACCCCATTGTAGTTAAAATTTGCATAATACCTTGTAGCTGTGATTTGTAGTAGATATGATGATAGAGCACTTAAATATATTACGCATCCAAGTTTTTCACTTTCACTCACAAAACCTCTCAATTCAATGTTATAAAGAGGGGTTTACAGGAATTAAATTCCCCCAGAACTCTTTGCCTCGAGCCATACTGCTTATCCTGACATCTTAATCTGTAGATTGCTGTGCGAAATGTTTTTTACCCAACTCATTAAAAACAATAAAGAATCTCACTCTCTTATTTTCAAGAAATATACCGCTAGGGTTTCCGTGAGCTTACAAAACGTATTTAAAAATTATAATATTTTTTTTTCCAAGGTAGCATTAGACAAAACCACCTTGCAAGACGTGCGTAAAATCACTCATTATGCTAGTCAGTTGTTCGTTATCACATAAATCTCTTAATTTTGGCTCAAAGAATCTTTATATTCTAGTAGTTTTTCAGTGATTCATTCATTTCTACCCGATAATTTTCGTCTGACTTCAACATATGGATGCCTCAGTTGCCAAATCGAATAACTCCACTTTTTTTTAAAAAAAATCATCATTTCTGCTTTAATAGTACTTAATCAATGCTTAGTATGTGAATTTATATTAAAGTTTTGGTTCAGTGCATTTCTAGTCATGTGATAGCAGAATATGTAACACGAGGTCCTATTTACTCCTATGGATGACACCATCGTCTTCATATCTTTTCTCTACTTTTTTTTTGAGCAATCACGATTGCTTATTGTTTTTATTTGACCGTTTTTGGTATCCGTGCCTTTTTCAACTTGGACCAGAAGTCTTTGCAGCACCACCGCCCACCGTCCTCTGCTGGCGGCGCGGCGCGGCTGCTCCTGTTTTGAGCTATCCGCTTCTCCTGGTTGGAGGCGTCCATGTCCTACACACACGCACGTTCACGCACACACACATACACACACACACGACTTCACACACATACACTCACACACACCTACGTGCATACACACAGGTCTACGCACACACACAACTATGCACAAGTAACCGCCCAGGAGGAGAGGCAGACTTGGGGGGGGGGACAGGAGCCGTTTCTAGAAACAATAACTCCAATGAGTAGGGTCCTGTCTCAGTTCGTGATTGCGAAAAACATAATTTGAATTTAAAATTTCAGAATTCAAATTGATTTTTTTTTATTTTTATGGAGTTAATCGATTTGGCAAGTGAGGCATCCATATAACGCTTAGATTTAGATCAATGTTCAACACAATTTCCAAAACATGTTTCTTCCGCTGATCAGACAAAGTAAAATATTTAAAAAATAATGCAGGTAAAAATAGCAATTTCGTAAACGGTTCACTTTTTCGACTGTGATTTTTGTAATGCGTTTTTTTTTTCTTTCTTTTTGGCTTAATTCTTGCTTTGAATCAGGAAGAGCAAGAGTAGGATTTGGTTTTTGAATTCTTTTAGCAGAACTACATTCAATATTTTGAAAAAAATTACTCGTGCCTAAACTAACTGTGTGTTCAAATTTTAAATTAGGAAAGAAATTAAAAACGTAGCAAGGCAACAGAGACAGATACAGAAGCAATAATTAAAAAAATATTCCCGACTCCAGTAATTTCTAGAACTCAAGAAATAATATTTAACCACGCACTTTCACTGAACTAATTTGCTCTCCAAATATACCAAGGTCAACAATAATTACCAAAGCAAACAATTCTATTAACAAAATGTCGTTTGAAAAATGGTCATGATGTGTATAAAAGGGAGTAATAAGTAGTTTGCGTCCTAATTTCTCAAATAAAGGACCGCTTGTTTCCTCTTGGAAGATCTCCGAGTTAAAACTAATGAATGGGCTAGAAAAAAATAGAGCCAATTTTTTTTTCTTACTGGACTCTAAAATAGAAAACATAAAATATTTCCTCTGCTGAGTGAAATATGTTTGTTATAAAAGGCTTTACATTACATAAGCAGGTGAACTGTCAGTAATACTTTCAGCCTCATAAAATGAGCATGAATATAAATATAATTGCTCGAGGACAATGGCTCTGTGACATACTTTTCTGGCTCAGTTTTCAAATATACTTTCTCCTAAAAACTAAAGTTAAATATTATTGTTCAAAATAATAAATTATCAATAAATGCTCACGATAATGTTTGCAAGTTATAGTAACTAAAATATAACTATCGGTAAATGTCAACTTAAAATAAAATTACATAAATATCAAAAAAGGTAATTATAGATTTAAAGTAGAATTGAATACGAAAGGTGATGCACAATAAATGATAAATCAAACCAACAGTAAAACTTTTGAAATTCAGCCAATAGTGTAGGGAAAATGTACATTCAACTGTTTATAGGTCACTTTTTTTTTCAAAGTTGTACCGTGCATGTACTTTTGTGGCTGTACATATACTTGTTTTCTGTGCATTGGTTTTCCGATAATTTAACCCGTGTGCTTCATTTGCTGGTTTATTCAATTTGCAGTTAAGTTTAGATGCAAACTTTGTTGCACGAAAGTATACAGGAGAGATCTAAATTCTGCAGGGCGTCAAAACAAAGGGCTCGGTTCGTAAAAAGCAAGCTATATTACGAAGTTTTTTATAATACTAGTGGTACCTGCACGGCTTTGCCCATAATAGAAAAATTAAAAGGTCTTTTGGTTCGTCTGCACATTACAAACAATGTGTGGCGAATTTTCTCGCCAACTGGCTCCACGTTATGGTAATATCGTATCTCGCCAATTGGCTTGTGCCCATGTTACAGTTCCACGTTATGATAATTTCGTAATTCACTCGTCTATCTTATGATATTTTTGTTCTTAAAATTGAAATAGAAAATGAACAAAATTGAACTTTCGAAAAATCGCTTCGAGGTGCACACTCTTATGCTACAAACTAACTTTGTGCCAAATTTCATGAAAACCGGCCGAACGGTCTAGGCGCTATGCGCGTCACAGAGATCCAGACATCCTACAGACATCCTCCTGAAAGAGAGACTTTCAGCTTTATTATTAGTAAAGAAAATGCATGTAAAGGGATTTTTTGATTTGATTATACGTTACCACCATCTTAAATTAAAGTACTTTTTAAAGAAAAAATTCACTTGAAAGTTGGTGAAAAAGGCACACTCTTGGAACAAATGTAAAAAAAAAAAATATTGTGAAAGATGAATAATTAATCAAATCACACAGTTACTTTCAAACTATTAACTGAGTTTAAAAAAAGAACTAAAGATAAATATTTTTAGATACTTTTAAATTAATTGAAATCAAATTTCTCGTACAATTCCTAACAATACTGACCAAAGAGCTCCATTTTTAAGAATTCTTCGTTTCTTGACATAACTTTAACTCTATTTCTAGCTAATTTTCAGAATTAAATATTTTTATGTAGGAAAATTCACCGTTAACAGCTGCGGCTTGAGTAAAATTAAAAGTACAGTGCGTTCATAAAGTCGTGCAGTGACAGAGAAAATTGATTAAAACAAATCAGTTTTAAACATAACTTGTTTTATATTGATCCTTATTTAAAAAAAAAAAAAAAAAATTTTTAAACGGTTCAAAACTTCCATTTGTGCATCTTTCTCGACGATTTTCCACTTCGCGCCAAGCACTAGCATAGCAATAATTTACCTGAGAATTCATTAGAATGGGGGGGGGGGGGTCGTTAGTTCAAAACAGCCCTCATATGAGGCAGGGAGAAGCAAAGGGATATAAGTGTACATTTTCAAGTTTTGAGTAAAACGCGTTTAAAGAGAAGAACCTGGGTAGGCTTTCATTGATTCTTTTTCTAAATCATGTTATACAGTAGTACTACTTACTAGGGTTACTAGTACTCTCTCTTACCCCAAGGCAGAGGAGAGTTTCCCCTACTGTTCTTACTGATTATCTCAAATTTTTAAATTTTGCTACTTACATCCCTTTGCTTCTTACTGCCTCATATGGATACAAACTTTCATATTACAATGGGTAATATGTGTTTAAAACAAAGATTCTGGCGGGTTGACCCCCAAAACCCCCTCGCGGCACCCTTGAGAGTATTTTCTTTCATATACGTTATTTTTCAGTTTTGATATTATCACCACCTACACACCTTTATCTAATAATGTATTGATGAGGAAAAAACGCGAAGAGATGTGGATTTAAAAAAAAAAGAATCATGTACAAATCTTTAGGTGTTTTTTTTTAGATAAATTTTCTTTATTAGTGTACGACTTTATTAAACACACAGTATTTTTATATCAACAAAAACAAATATTCTAGAAACAATGTCTCCAATAGCAAATCGAAAAAACGAATATTCATAATTTTTTATGACATCACAATACAGTTAGTTGCTGAGGTTTAGAAGAAGGTTCTAGCTCACATAAACAGAAGACAAAACTTATCACAAATCAAATTTTATTCACTACATTACATTTCTTTATGGCAGGAAATGCACAAGACGACCAACGAACAAAGGAATAGAAAGACTGAAAAAGAAAAAAAAAATCTAATGCAGAAGCTTCACATACATAGAGGACTGTGAACTGAGCCCCTTTGAGATTTACAGCACAATGAAAACGAAATAGCACATGGGGTTCCGTTGAGAATCGAGCCCACGACGACGTGCGTATGAAACGAAGATTTTACCACGGAGGCTCTCAAAATAATAATAATAATAATAAATAAATAAATAAATAAAATAAAACATAAAAAAAAGAAAAAGAAAATACCGTCACGAGTGGAAGCACAAGTTGAGTTGCACACACAATGTATTTATATTTATTTCCGATTCCGAGTCACACCTGACTACAACTGTATTTATGTCGAGGACTGCATACTAAGTGCCTTGCCTCCATTATTTTATATACCGATAGATGGCAGCATCATCACCGGATCGAACAGTTAATGAGAATTTAGAACTAGACCAGGAGCTAATAGCTACCTGGTACCCCCAGAGGTATCGTTTCACTTAGAGGACATTGAGACCACGAGCATATTTAACGTCGCCCAGTCCCCTTTAATGACGACGGTGGGTCTTCGACCACCGAGGTTCGAACTCAGGACCCTCCGGCCCCGAATCCGACACTCTACCGATCGGGCTACCACGGCCCTTATATTTATTTATTTATTTATTTAGAAGCTAAACAGCTTCAAATACATAGAGGACTGCGTGCCAAGCGCCTTGCCTCCGGACAGACACAGGAAGGATTTACAGTGTAAGAGGAGGAAATAACACCCAGGACACCGGTGGGAATCGAACCCAGGACCTCTGGCTTAAAAGACGAAGATTCTACCCAATGTTTTCATGTTATCAATTAGTATTTAGGTACCTTCCTGGCTCTGTGGTAAAAGCTTCGTCTTCTAAGTCAGAGGTCGTGGGTTCGATTTCCGCCTGTGCCTTGGATGTTATTTCCTTCTCTTGTGCTGTAAATATTTCCTGTGTATGTCCGGAGGCAAGGCGCTTGGCACGCAATCCTCTATGTATGTGAAGCTGTTTCGCTTCTAAATAAATAAATAAATACATAAATAAAAATTAGTATTTATCACCAGAGTGGCGAGGGCCAGCATCACATTAATATGGAACTACAAATTTCAGGTAAAGTGCCAATCTCGTAAAAAAATTGCTCTAATTTGTAATTAAACAATTTTGTTTTTTGTTATTCGCAACTCCAACGAACTATAGGGGGCACTGAAGTCACTGTCTAATGGCGGACTTAAAAACTAAAACAAACGCACATGGTAACGAAGAAAATGCTAAAAGTGTTGTGATTTTTGTTCGTACGTATGATTTTTTCGCTTTATTCTTTTTAAATTAATTTTCAAAGTCTTGTGGATATTCTGGCCCACGTAGAAAGAAATGAGAATTCAAGAAGCATTACTAAACGTCAAAGATTATGCAAACTACGTAGTTCGTAGTTCTAAGCAGCTATTTCCACGATGTTGAATTCGACATTTATCAATTCTTGATAAAACTAAATAATAATTGTGGCCTGACAAGAATAACAATTAATGCTAGAAAATTCAATATGACATTACAAATTGTTATCGAAAGAAGATACTTTTTTGGCTTGCTTGGCTAGCGATTATTGTTTTCCATTTGTAGCTGAGTTATTTCTCTCGAATTCCCGAATCGGTTAATTTAAAAATTTTCTGTTTCGATTTTTCTAATTTCTGAGTTACGATTTAATTGTGTCATGTTATGCAAATCATCAACAAAATTCTCACGGATATATGGTGGTAGTTTTCTTTTCAGTTGATTGACCATTATTTCTTTTCACTTATCGAATTCTGTAATCTTACTACCATTTTATTCCACTCATGATAAAAATTAAAAATGGTTTTACTAAACAAGCGAAATTTCGCCAAGGCTACTTTGCTCGCACTATACTAAAACTATAACTCTAAACAAATTTGGCGAAACGTTTCAGCTGAGAATAAAAAGAATAAAGTAAATTATTTCTCGGTTATTCATTTTGTTCTACGATAATATATTCAAGAAAATATTTTGCATACCGTCCATTCCAACTAAATACTGCTGTAAAATATGGTAAGTTTAATTAATTTAAGATTAAAAAAAAACCCCATATTCTTACAAATTCATACAAAACAATAAAAATGTTTACCTTGTATAACGTTATCCAAGTTTGTTAATCCAGAATTTTCGCTTTCACCAATTATTAAGGAAATAATGAAAACTAACATTATTTTGAGAAGCTCGAGAATACTACTAAGGGACGAATTAATTTCTGTAGCTGAAAGCAAACTAAGACACATCGATTGCGTTAATAAACACTCAGAACAAACTGCCTGTGTTTACGTCAACAGACACACGTGGAACGCAACGTGGCAATGTTTTAGTTTCATTTGCAGTTTTGTAAATCACCGCAAGGTAGCGTATTCGAGCGCTGGAGTTCCGAATCTTGTATGTTTAATGTATCCGTTGAATGAAAGACTTAAAAATAAATTAGAATTTTCAAAAAAAAAAGGGGGGGGGGGCAGGCACAAGTTCTGTTTATATTTATATCTTGACCTACGTATATCCTTATTGACGTAAGAGATTACTTACGTTTTAAATGTATCTTTAGCTAACAAAAAAGTCAGCAGAATTTCTCAGAAAACACGAAGCGTGAGTTTGCTTTTTGTTTGTTTCTACAGGAACGGCGCATTAGTTTCCTACTGTTTGCCGGCCTAGTCAATTCACCAGGGTTTGCCATTCATTATTTCATGTGCTGCCTCCAGCCGTAAGTTATAACACTTATTACTTAAGAATTTTGACGCCCAGCTTCCAAGCAGAGTTAGGTACCCGACTCTCACGTTACGAAACTGTACTAGAAAATTAATTCTGCCGAGAGAATTCAAGTAAAAAAATAAAACTCAAAAGATCTTAAATGTGCCTAGGGCCGCCGAGAGCCAAGGCAAGTCACTCCCTTGTCAGTTTTGTCTCCGGATCCCCCTCCCCCATAAAACTCATAAAATTGATACTACTCCTATTCTGAGTCTGGCCCCCGCAAGGGCTGGATCCCTAGTTTCCGACTAGGTTGACATGGCCTTTCGTCGATCCTGAATGTGCCTCATAAGCATATGACATGAACGCTGACGATTTTCTGCATTTTGCAAGCCATCCGACGGAAACCGGGTTCGAACCCGAGCTTTTGGGCATGAGAGGCCACCACCTAGCCACTATGCCGGCCATACTCTGCCATCTAAAAACACGAAACTCGAAAAGATCATTAATCAATTAGTTTATTTATTAAAAAATAGCTCCCAAGCCGTGATCGTACTGACACTTACTTTTACTATTTCCACTGCCATTTAGAAATGATTATAAAAAAATTACTCATAGTAGTAATTTCGACGGACAGAAGTTTGAAATAGTTCATACCATTCCCTTGCTCAAAAGTATGAAAGAAAGTAAAAAAATAAAATGTGCAATTCTCCTCTCTCAGTTGTACACAAAAGGAGTGTGAGAAGAAAAAAACTTACGAGGAATTCCTATTACTCCCATTCCTTATCTCCATCCTCTTTTACTCGTCTCGTCACCCCGCGGTGAAAATGCATCCTCCGGGGTTTTCTGCGCATGCGCATGCAGGACCGCGGGTAATCATTTCTGTTGGCGCGAGCAGAGAGGCCTATGGTTTCTCCGTGGTAACGCAGGTGAGGCGAAAGCGATTGTTTTGTGCAGGTTACATAACGCGTTTTGACGCTATAAAGTACCGAAAAACGGCTTAAGTTACATCAGTGTGTCATCATCTGTGAGAAGATTGTGCATTTGTTGTGTTTAAGTCGTAAAGGATTTTATTATTATTATATGAGTGATATTTATCTGTGATATTTAAATATTTACTATATAATACTGAAACTTTGGTTATGTAACGTGCTGTTATTTGCAACAGATTACCAGATTTGAATTGAAAATATATTTATTTTTATTACTTTTTACTGCAGCAAATATTTACAGGTAGGTAGGCAGATATAATATTTATATACATGTGAGAAAAATATTTTTTATACTATAGAGTTATAACCGCACAACTCTTTCATTTTTGACAAGCAAAATATAAATATTTTATTTGAAGTCTTGTTCAAATTCACAAAAATATATCTGGTGTAAAAGTACATGTTTTGTCACGATATATGCATTGAATGCACCATTTTTAAGAATTTAAAAAAATCTCAGTGTTTTGATTTATAGCAACTTTACCTCGTATTTACGTTTTTGAAGACGTAACTCATTGTGCCTTTTATAATTTTAGACTGTGAAAAATATCTAAGCAGTTTTATTTTCAGAGAAGATTACGAACTCTGAAACTGTTCATTTTTAAATCAGCAAGCGAAAACTTGAAGAGTATCTTAACTTAAAGAGCAATAAACTGCTTCATGATTTTCATTGCATTGCAAAATTTGCAATTTATTGAAGAAGTATTCAAGTAGAAATTAATCGTCGATTTTCGCATTAGATACAGTTAAATTTTATATTGCAAGTACTTAATAATTTTTATTCCAAATTAAGTACTTTGCTGACGGAAGAGAAAATTGTCATCCAATTTCAGAAGTTGTTTGAATTCTTAACATACAATGCGATGTGCGTAGTAATTTATTGTGTACTTTTTGAAAATCAATAAGTGTTCGCCGAGTCAACGCAAGCCAAGTGTAACTGGTATTTTGCTTTGTATTTAAGATTTACACTGTGATTGTATCGATGCAAGTTTCGATCTTTATTGGAAAATACTGAAAAATCAGATCGCACATATTCTAATAAGCCATTTTATTGTTGATACGAGAAAATTTTCTTTGGTCAGAGAAAAAATCGTTTGCTGAGATTAAATCTCTTTTCGCTTATCATCTGCATATCATCACAAATCAACTCTTAGTTGTCAACTCTTAGTTCAATTCAACTTAGATTTTTTGAAGAAATATACGCACTTTACAAGTAGCGTAAATTTGAAGATATATCATCAGCAATACAGTCATAAAGGGAAAATAGAGAACTGTCATTCGGACGTAGAGTGTGAGAAACGATAAACAACTTATCGTCTGTCTTGACAACCAGGGAAAGCCACCAAATCGAACAACTCATTATGAATGAATCATCGATCGCTGCCACTGTCGGCGAAACATTCCATCGCCAACCTCCCCAACTTGGCGAAATCGACTACATAGTCATAGCTGTCATGTTGCTCATATCGTCCGGCATCGGAGTATATTTCCGATTTTCCGGAGGTAAACAAAAAACAACACAAGAATTCCTGATGGCCGGACGGGACATGGCCGTGTGGCCAGTAGCGTTTTCTGTCATGGCTAGTGGCAAATCGGCCATCACCTACCTCGGCGTGCCTTCTGATATGTATGTTTACGGTACATACTTTGCATTTGTCAACCTGGGGAACACGTGTGGTGCTCTCGTTGCCGGATATCTTTTCCTGCCAGTGTTCTTCCGGACACGTGCTTGCACGACATATGAGGTAAGACTTCATGTCTTGATTTGTAAACTTTTTATGTTAACTAATGAATATGCTTGCACATTTTTTTTCGTAATTTATCTGTGGGGGGGGGGGGATAGGGGCGCCTCGATGGGGGAGGTCTCTGTGATCTCCCGGAAATTGTCTTATTTGGCTAACTTTGTCTGACGATTCGGCAAAATTATCATTTGACATGTTTTGTCTGACGATTTGGCAAAATTATCATCATTCGAGAAGTTTTGTCTGACGATTTGGCAAAATTATCATCATTCGGCAAATTTTGTCTGACGATTCGGCAAAATTACCATCATTCGACACATTTTGTCCGACGATTCGGAAACATTATCATCATTCAGCTAAAATTGACTGACGATTTGGCAAAATTTGAAGTTCCTTTCGGAAAATGGATAGCTTCTGCCCTCCCAAAAATTTATCTTCGAGGCGCCTCTGGTGGAACATTCTTTGAAAAAAGTGGTGTATGGAATAAATTTTAGAAACAAGTATTTCTTAGTCGCAATGATGAATATTCTTATTTGATACCTTCTTTGCATGTTCTCCTGGACGTCAAATCTGGTAATTTCGAAAGGGCACCAAACAAAATCTCTCATAGAAAATTAAAAGTTAAACACATGAAGCTGGTAGGAACACATACGGAAAGATATGCATGAGTATGAGGATACGCTAACTAAGCATCGAAAATTAAGTTCATAAATAGACCCGCAGATATATTCATGTGCTTGTCTGCAGAAATGTTGCAGTGAGTAAAATAAACATAGCAATTTGAGAGGTGAACGGTAAAATGAGTTGATAGAAGAATTGCAATAAAAATATAAGCATATTTAACTGAGTTGCAGCACAGAGCAACTTCAGTTAATTTGAGAGCATTGTTTTCTAATGCTTTTTTGTTGAGCGTTGAACTCCAAATCCAAAAAATACATTGGAGTAAATTGAAAAGCAACTGCTAATAAGTAATGTAAAATTTGTAGGTTTCTGTGAGGAAAAGTATTTATAACAGTTTTAAAATGGTTTTTGATAAGTCAAACTGTTTTTTCCCCCGTTACTATTCCTATCAATTTATTTATATTTGAGGGAAAGTAATTTTGGAAAAAAAAATAAAGTAAAATGTATCTGAAGAAAATGTTAAAGTTACATATATGCATGCATAATTATTTTTGGGAAAATTGTAACTATATAACCTCTCAAAAATATTAGTGCTGGAAAAACGTGCTGAATAATTAGTGCTTTAAGTGAAATAAATACTGAATTGAAGAACTGTTTTTGAGCTATCAGTAACTTTATTAGATTTTTAAAAAATAAAACTTTAATCTGTACAACAGTAAAAAGCAAGTTGATTTTTTAATACTTTGAAAAATCCTAAGAGAAATGAAGTTACTGCAATTGATTTTTTTCTGATGCACGAACCTTGCGAACCCAAAACAAAGGGATCTTGCTTTGGGGATACCCTCCCTTAGGTATCCCCTTAGGATTCTCCAATAACTAGAATATTTACGCGATGTAAGGTAAACACACCAGTAGTGGCCAGTGCTTCAGTAGTGGTGATTTCAAGGTTTACATTTAAAAATATATTGTTCTAGGTTTTCCAATAGATTTAAACGTCCAGGAAATACCTCCAGCACGGTTGATGCACTTTTGAGTCTATTGGGAGACTTGGAATCTTATTTGTTTTAAATCTAAACCTTGAAGTGGCCACTACTGGTGTGTTTACCTTATGTGAACTTTTGTTCGTTAGAAAATTTTGTGTTAAATAAACTCAGAACCTCAACGGTGCTTCAGACGCAGTTCGGTACATGATTTTCTTGCTTCAGTGCAGCTGGAGGGGAATTTTTACTTTCCTGAACAACTCTTAAGCGTCGATGTCCCAACTTGCAAATTGCATAGTGGGAAAATGCTTATTTGGATAATGTGACTACCTCATCACCTCGTTTTTCAAAGCAGCGACTGCAACTCGGGTATTAGGACACGAGACATTCTGATACCGTGCCAAATGTGTTGCCACTGAGCCCCAAATCGAACTGCAAATTTTTGTTCCCGCGCTTCAAACTGTTTTTATCGTTCGGATGGTAAAAAAAGCGATATTTTGCTTCAAATACATTGCCCTCAAGTAAAAAAGTTCATTCTTATTTGGTAGTCACTCGAACGATCCTTAGTATATCTTTAATGAGTTGACTTCCAAAAAGAATTAAACCACAAAAGAACAACAAGTGTACGGAACGTTGATTCCTCTTTAGCTAGCTAAAAAATCACAGAATAAAATAGCTCGTAAAGAAATTTTTTTCCATTAAAAATTTCATAGACAAAATAAAAGTTTCGTTCTAAACGAGTTCATTCCATATCAGCTTTCGAACAACAACAACAACAAAAAGATTCCTCAATGGGCCAATCATAGAACTACTTTTTAATCCCCATGATCACTTCATTTTCCAAACATCATTAGCCTTGTAATATTTTTTTGCAGTTTTGGAGACTTGTATTGCGTCTATAGTTAGCTGACAAAAAGAAAGGTTTTTTTTTTTTCTTTTCAGTTTATTTCAGAAGTAGTTTTACCAAACAAAAAAGATTTAATCTGCTACAAGTCCAATAAAATAAAATTTAATACTAACTAGTCGTCTAAAAGCAACTTTTTTCAACATTTCAAGTTTAATAACTAAATCATTAGGAATATTCTAGTAGAAATTTTCGAAAAATCTTAATACTAACCAAAGAACCTGCTAATCTCTTTGATAGTACCATTATATGACAGTTTTGATTACCAATCTTTCAAAGAAAGGAGAAACAGAACCTAAGCTTAAGATGTTTTCAATCTCCTATCCCTCCTCCGACTCAACACTGCACCCTCTAGTGACCAAATTATAAATTTTTGTAAATGTTAGAGGCTAGGCATAAGAGTGCGCAGTTCTCTTTTGATTTTTGAGCTGATAGCTCATTGGAGAGAAGATAGATGCTTTCAATCTTGGAAAGAAATTGTTGTGCAGTTTACTATGGTTTCCATGCATTGGGAAAAGATAAAATGGATGGAGTGAAGAGTTGTATTCGTGAAGGAAAGACTCCATGGCACGTGATAGAGTTTAAAGAAAAGCTTTGGAAGAAATCAGGTTTCTTTCGCTAGTTTCACGCAAAACGTGTCAACCATTCTCATTGTTGAGACAGGTGACTTGAGCTCTTTGCCCAAGTTTTTGCTTAGCCCATGACTGATCTTGCTCTCTCCATTTACTAATTCCTGCTCTAAGGTTCCATGGTTCCATGCCGTTCTCTGCGTACTTTTAGATTTATAGATGCTATTTTGGGGGACATTTCGATAACTGAGAATCTGGCGCAGTCATCTCACTTTTGGCGTTAATAACTTTATTTTGGCAACCCTGCTGATTTATAGTAATCCTATGTAAATGGATGTTTCCGTTTTTTTTTGCTTAGGATTGCAACGAAAAATACCTCTCACGCAGGCGCTGCAGCCAAAAATTGACGCCAATGAAGAAAGATCGCCAGATTCCCAATTATCGAAATATCCCCATACTTTGATATTTTATGTGCTTTCTTTACAAGTTTTAGAGACATCCAATACTAATGCAGTATTTCCCCTTTTTAATTACATTACCAAGCTTGTAATCTGGGTCTGAAATCACTAATGTTGGTTGTATTTTAACACTTGGCAGAAATAAATTGAATATAGAGAACTCAAGTTATTGCTGATCTTTGAAAACTCGTGAAGTACCAACCTCCTTCTTTGATTTTTTTTCCTGCAAAATAAAACAAATAATTAGAGAAAGTTTTTAAAACTTTTTTTTTTTTTTGCTCGATTCGATTCAAGAACCATCAAATTTTAAGAGGTCGATGACCAAAAGGTTTAGCGTCTCTTGGTCTGAGCCTTCCATATTTTTCTTTATTTCAACTCTGCTCTGACACCCTTCTAACTTTTCTTAAGTATAACACGACTAGAAAATGAAAATTTAAAAAAAAATATTTTCTGTTAAAATAGGAGTAATAAGAAACGCGTAAATATAATACTTTTTTTTGTGACACTTTGTTTTATTTACGAAGTTTTCTCATTTTACTCAGGATCAAGAAAGTTTTCTAATAGGTATCTTAATAGTTGAACATAAAAATAATAGTCTGGATCCGAAAGAGTACCAAGGTTTCCTAATGGATTCTTCCGTGCGTTAATTTCAAGTAAAGTTGTTTAACTTTACTCCTTATAATAACTTCAATCATTTCGTTTAAACTTTTGCACTTCTAACATCATCAGTTTAAATTAACAAAATGCATTTATTAAGCAATTTGTTTTCACTTTAAAAACTAACGCTTACTTTTTCTATCATAAAAGTGTTTATAGCTTTTTGTCTTGACGTCAGAACAAAGTGATGCTTCATTATTGATTTTCAGTATTTGCAAATTTAGGAGAAATAGCTCATTGAATTGTTTAACCATTATTAAAACTAAACAGTTCGTGATGATGAATTTATTGGTTTTCTTGTTTTTGGAGCAAACAAATTTATAAATAACAGCAAGGGAACTGGCAGATTTTATTTTTTCAGGCAGTCTGGGATACGAAATTTGCACACATATGTCGGTAGACACACATACTCATATTTGCGAATATACTGTACATGTGTGTACGTATAAAATGCTTTTTTTTCCTCGACGTTTTTGAAGTCATTCAACATGACTGACATAATCAAAGGTTTTTTGTCAAAAGGACTGTTTTCAAAATTTATGTTTTCTTTTCCAAACTATAGTTTCAACTCCAGGACTTTCAAATGTTCACTCATGTTTACAGATAAATACATTGCAAGCAATGTTGAATGATTTTTTTTTTTTTTTTTTTTTGCCCACATGCTAAGATTTTTAATGTAATAACTATATGAATATGGAATGATATTTAATACCCTCAGGAGCTTATAATTCTTAAATTGGGCTCTAATATAACTGGTTTGTTTAGTGTTTTTTAATAATTGTCGATACGTTTAATAATGCATCGTTTTTTTCTCTCCTTTTGTTTGAATTGCCAATAACTTTGTTAAATAAATTTAGTTACTTAGAACAAGAAATAAATATTTTCTGAAGTTATGTTCTTCAAATTATTAGAAGGAAATTGAAATAAGATTTATCATTTCAAAAATGTCAACACTTGGAAGCAAGAAGTTTCGTATCTACATAAAAATAATAAGAAATTGAAATGTTTTATATCTGCGAAAAAGGCCGACGTTTTAAATATATAGGTACAACTGCGTTGCCCGACTTTGCCCGGTCTACCTTGAAAATAAAAACTGTCAAGTGACGTATATTCAACAATTAGACTTAAATAAAAGAAAAAAAAATCATGCAAAATTTCCCTTCCAAACAATGATGACAGATATTAAAATTTTTTTTAAGAAGTTAAAATGAGAAAGAAGGAAAGAAACAATGGATTCAAAAAGAAAACTGTGGGACAATTTCTTCATTTTTTATTGATATATTTAATGAAGAAAGTGGTGCCCAAATTTCCACTACGCCTAAAAAAACTGGAGCTAAAAACGCCAGTAATTTCGCCGTAATTAAGTTAGAGCATTGAAACAAATTTCGTAGAACGCGGAAGATTCTACCCTTTTCAACGATATATAATATTAATGTGCAAGAAATTTTGCAACCCCACATTCTGGACTTTATGTGAAAATACGCCCTAAATTGGAATAAAAAAAGAACTATTTGTCGATTTTTTTTCGAACTGCAAACCTTTCAGATACTAAAAGAAAAATACTGTGAAAATTTCAGCGAATTCGGCCGGGTAGTTCTCAAGTTTTGCGCGTTTAAACAAACAGACGCTGTTTGGTGACTTCATTTCATACTATGTCGAGATACTGCTTTTAAGTTTTTCTACAGAAATGTCCAAACATTAGAGTGATGAAAATCCAGCTGTGGTCCAATCTGAATCCTAAGAATAAGCTTAGCTCGATTCAGTAAGGCTTAGATTCTGGACATGTTCAAACAATGTCCAAACATAGAGTGATGAAAATCCTGCTGTGGTCCAATCTGAATCCTAAGAACAAGCTTAGCTGGATTCAGTAAGGCTCAGATTCTGGACTTGTCCAAACATAGAGTGATGAAAATCCAGCTGTGGTCCAATCTGAATCCTAAGAAAAAGCTTAGCTCGATTCAGTAAGGCTTTGATTCTGGAAAGGCGGCATTGCATTTTTTGCTTAGTTGTAATCAAAATCCCTTCATAAAAATTATGCATTTCAGTAAAAACACTTTTAGTTCAGATAAGTGGTTCTCAAAGTAGTCCACATGTACCCCAGGGGTCTATTCACAACTGCAAGAGGTCCATGTCAATGAAAGAAAAATTGCGGATGCACGAGAGTTAAAAGGGTCTATGTGACAGAATTACATTTTAACAGGTAATTATCAGAATTTTACTAATGAAGTTAAATAATACTTATGCATGCAATAAGTATACAAGTTTATTTTAGTTACGCATCAAACCAACTATATGTCACATGTTTGTGCAAATAATCAACTCGCAAAGACGTGCACTTTTGATGTCGTTAGCAAAGACTTTATGAAATGTTGTAGAATAAAAAAAAAACTTTTTTACATGATTGTAAAAGTAGAAGTTATTCATGATAGAAAGTCTTTCATGGGATTAAGCTCTTTAAATTTTGATTAAAAGTTAAAATGCGCAACTGTCACGCATGTACTACATTTTGTTTTTCCGTGCATATATTTTTATTGTTTTAGAACGACTTAGGCGTTAATCTTACCCCACCATTTTACTCTTACTGTAGTGTAATTTTTATGCTTTACTCAACTTAACTTCTTTTGAAACTACCTTTAGGAAAGTGTGGAAAATTCGCAGGTGCTATATGGGACGAATAAGGTTGAGCACCGCTGGTCCAGATGGAGCCAAGAAAAAAAAAAAGAAAAGGAATATATAAAATAAATAAGAGAAACTTTTTTGAATCTGGGTTTCGGGAAGGAAACACTGATTGAGTACGCTTTTATTAGACGTAGTCTAGCATTTACGGAAATGAAAGTGGGCAAAAATTTTTGATCCACTTGGGAAACTTCCGGCCATTTTCTTATCTATTCCCGATACATTTTTGTACATTGTTTGCTTCTCAATTCAGATCAAAGGATGCTATTAAACCTTAATTGGGTCAACTAAAATATGAATGCAATTTTTAAATAAGCTTTCGCCAAGATTTGCTTAATTCATATTTTTAAAAAAAGGTAAATTCTTATGGCTAAAAATTTTTATGATGAATCAAAATGAATGTAACTATTTAAAATCTTCAGTTAAACTTCAACATATGAGGTGTTTTTTTTTTTAACTATATGTGGTGAAGTGGAGTGCATACAACCAGCACATGTGAGGCAGTGAGAAGCAAAGGGATGTAAGTGGCAAGATTAAAAATTTGGAGATAACCCGTACAAATGGTAGGTTAGCCTCTCCTCTGTCTTGGGGCAAGAGATAGTACTGGTAGTCCCTGTGGTTGTTGTTATACAGCATGATTTAGTAAAAAAAATCAATGCAAGCCTACCTAGGACCTTATCTTTAAACGCGTTTTATGGAAAACTTCAAAATGTCCACTTACATCCCTTTACTTCTCACTGCCTCATATGTTTTCTTGTGAACTACACAAAATTTAATAAATTAAAGTAAGAAAAATGCCAAAGTTTTTTGTATTTGTATATCTAAATACATCTGAAATTACCGTAAGTGGCATATATAGTGCAAATATATAGTCAATAGTCATATATCTGTACGTAATAATGTGACTTACATTAGTC
Organism: Uloborus diversus; assembly: GCF_026930045.1. Taxonomy (NCBI): domain Eukaryota; kingdom Metazoa; phylum Arthropoda; class Arachnida; order Araneae; family Uloboridae; genus Uloborus; species Uloborus diversus. Next base: position 146,106,976 of record NC_072734.1, on the reverse strand, counting down.
TGGCTTTGAGTTACAGAAATAAAGTGAGCACAGATTTTATGCAGTTTTTGCAATGGACAGGTAAAAGCAGAAGAAATTGCATGAAATACGTTTAAAAACAGGTACTTTTCAAGATAATACTTGAGTATTCGGCAATTTTTACCCAATAAACAAAACCTATTCAGCTTGTGCTATGCGGGTTTTTTTTTTTTCCTTTCATCTCAAAATAGTTTTTAAAAAATATTTATTTCAAAAGAAAAAAAAAATCTAATTAATGGTAAAGAAGTCATTTTAGACTTCAGAGCAATTCAACACTCTACGAATTGACCACTAAACCAAAGTTTGTAATCTTCTAAAACAGCCATAAAACATTTTACTGGCATTACTCCTTGCTTAGTTTAACGCAAAGGAATAAAATCACACATTGCAGGCGCATTCTACGGGAAACGGTCATCTCAATAAAAATAATAGTTTAAAAGGGTAATGAAGAAAATTTTGTTGCTCAAGAAATCGCAAACGTATCTGTGACTTCTTAAGCAAAAAATTTCGTCATTACCTTTTAAAATTATTTTTATTTTATTTCATTTACTTATTTTTTCAATTTTTTTAAATGACATACAGGAACCGTCACGTTAGGGACAAAATAACCGCTTTTAGTAGAATTACAACATACATTTTTTTTTCAACGGTTTGAATAATAATTTTCAACAAATGAGCTATGTTTTCTTTTATGTTTGAACCTTAGCTTTCAAAACCTGTATTTTGTTTTTATCATTGCTACATAATGAATCAAAAATATTAAGTAATGTATACAGCAAAATATTAGAGGTTGACTTTGGATGTCCCGCACGTGACGCAAGCAAATAAATTAAATTTTTAAGTAACAAAGTTTTTTAATAAGTCCCGTGTCAGAAGTACCTTTGCAATCAATTGTAAAGATTAAAAAATGTGCTTTATCCTATTTAATTAAAATTTTCAGATTTATAACAAAATGTTGGTGAAATCCTAGTCGGATTGTCCCGTACGTGATGGTGGAATGACCCTACAGCGAACTCTTTTAAAGCATATTTCGATTTGCGATTCCTGTTTTACTACGACTCTACATTTACGTTGATGGTATGTGGTACACATTGCTGCAATCTTAGTGAAGAGTACCAATGTCAGCTAAATAAATATTTGAGACTACTAAAAGAATGTTCTCTTTTTACATTGTATAAATCATGATGATATTTGTGCAGTTGTCAAAATATATATTTCAGTAGTAAGAGATGCTTAGTATGAAATTATTGTGAATCCTTTTAATTACGAAAGGTGAGTTAGAGCTGACGTTGAAATAGTTTAAACTTCTTTGCTGTTGTCATAAACTGTTTATCCTTTATGAATGAAAATTAAGGGGATGTGTGATGGTAGTATATATCTGAAATCTTCAGTAATACTTTTTTGAGAAGAAATAGTATTCTTTGGATTTCGTAGATATGTAGTTCAATTTTTGTCATGCTGTTCTACTTTGATTTTCGGTCATAAATTTTACTTTTTTTATTAAAAAAAAAATTGACATGTATTTATGAAACTATTTAAAAAATTTGAATAGTGATCATTTTAAAATCACATTTTCTTACCGTTTATCTTTTTCTACATTGCAGTATCTTGAAAAGCGATTTGGACGTACTCTACGAGTAATATGTTCTTTAAGTTTTTCAATTCAGTCGGTAAGTTTTTCTTAATGTATATAGAAATATTTTGTGTCATAATTTTATTATAAAAAATTATTGGAAAATATCTTTAATATTGTATTTACTTATTAGTAGCATTCTAAATCATTAGAGTTGCAGCGAAAAACATTGACGCCTATTTTTCTCCTCTTCTGTTTTGCAAACAAGCAATCAAACGTAAAAAATGCAGAAGAAAAAACTGTTCAACGTTATTCAAATGAAGATATGAAATTAGGGATAATTACGATACATACGTATACACTAATACATCGTTGACAGTTTATTCTACTACGTCTTTTGCATGAATTTGTGATTATGACGGCACAGCCTTCCTAGAGGGTATTTAAAGATCGATGTTTTGCAATTTATATTATGCATCAGAAAAAAAACCTGGAAAACTGCTCTAGAAAAAATCAGTGAAGGTTAGCAATTTGTCAAGCAATAGGGACATTTGCTAATTTGAGAAAGCAAAGGCTACATGAACATGGATTAAAGCTAGGGATGTTTCGACTCCAAGGCAAGTAATAAGTGCCGGGGCGTCCCGATGGGAGGTCACTGTGACCTGCCGAAAGATTTCCTTATTCGGAAAATTGATCCTGACGATTCGGCAAACTTATCATCATTCGGTAAGTTTGAGTTACATTCGGAAAACTTATGTTCATTCGGCGAAATTTGAGTTCTAGTCTGCAAACTTATCACCATTCGGTGAAATGTGGGTTCCATTCGGCAAACTTATCATCATTCGGCGAAATCATCATCATTCGGCAAAATTTGTGTCTCATTTGGCAAACTTACCAGTATTCCTCCAAATTTGAGTTCCATTCGGCAAAATCATCATCATTCGGCAAAATTTGGAGTTCCATTCGGTAAATTGAGAATTTCTGCTCTCCCATAAGTTTGAGTTCCTGGCGCCTCTGGGCAAGTGTAACGGGTAAAGTTGTATGAGCGAATCAATTTGTTTGCGAATGATATACGTATGACTTCTGCCTCTCTGCTTGTAATTGAGCCTTTGTTTTAGTTAGAATGTCAAATCAACATTTTCTCTCATTCCATACTGGAAAAAAAAAAAAAGGTTGGGGGGGGGGGGGAAATTTTCGTTTTATTACAGAACAGACGGAAAGGTTTGATTTAAAGGCGGTACTCGATATGTCCAATTAACTCTTAGGGGTGGAAATTTTACCTCGCAATGTATAAGTTGAACATTTTTTATTCCACATTTTTTTACTCCTGGAAATTTTAGCCATTGTGCTCCTTTCAGGAATAAGATCAGGGACGCCCCGATGGGAGGTCACGGTGACCTTCCAAAAAAGCCTTTTTGGCAAATTTTGTCTGACACTTCGGCAAAATTATCACTATTCGACAAAATTTGAATTTTTTTTTTTTTTTTGGCGAAATTTGGAGTCCCATTCGGCAGAGTTTAGTGTTCCATTCGGCAAAATTATCACCATTCAGCATAATTTGGAATTCCATTTGGCAAATTGAGAATTTCCGCCTTAATGAATCCGATTTTACTGATTGACTTGGTTTTGCTCCCCCGACGTGGGAGGGGAAGGCTATTCCTATTGTTTTATCGCTAAACGGTAAAAAAGAACGGCTCAATCTCTGTTCTGTATGTACATGAATAGCTAAAGTTTAATATCCTTTTCGGAAGAAAGTGCGTTCTTCTCCAGAACATACCAGAATATCGTACATTTATACAACAGGCTGAACTCTGAGGTAAAAAAACAACCAAGTACAGGAACTGAGATGCGGTGAGCTCCCACAAAAAGCAGTTAAGTACCGGAGCTGAGTTGCTGTGAGTTCCCGCAGAAGTTTTGCTCCTGCATCCCACGGTGCGCTTGGAAACTTTCCAGAACCAGATGGTTTTGATTTTGAATTCAACTTCACAAGTGGGCGGCTACGTATTGAAACAACCAAAGCATTTGAAATATTTTTTGAACAAGTGGTATGCAAAGAAATTTTAAAGAGACATTGAATGCCTGATTTTGAAATGAAAAATTAATGATTAATGAAACACATACTATGCGGAAGGGAAATTTTTCCAAATTTTCTGTTTCGGTACTGTATGAGAAATAATGGTAATTTTTGTTAATAGCGGCATTCCTCGACAAAGGGTTGTCATAATGATGTAATCTTTAAAGTGGCAGGAAGGGGTCGTGACATTTGATGAATTTGTGACTAGGGGGCAGGAGAAGGGGACAAGAAGTCTGACATGAGGCATTTTTTAACCGCAATAATGCAGGACATGGGAAAGAGTTAGGGGTAAAATGAAGCGTAACACCTTGTAACTAAGGGGAAGAATAAATGCCAAAAAAAATGTGACATTTATGGATATCCCCCTAACTTAGTTTTCGCTGAGAAAGGAAAATGTTTAGTGCATCAATGTTAAAACAATATTATGGTAAAAGTTACTGGGATCCTTATTGCCAGTAATTTTTATCGTAAAATTCTATTTTACTGTAAAATTTTACGGTAGAATAAACGAGAGTAAAAAAACGCTAAATGCAAACAGAAGGTTCAATCTCGGGACCTTCGGATTGGTTAAGTGGCTTTGCTGCCCGACACATACGAGTTAGGACTCATCGAGTGAGGTGAAATACGGTGTTATCTGCTTCGCATTGTAAATCACTAGGTAAATCAATTGGCGCTGCAATCGTTTTTTTTTCAGTACAATTTACTGTAATTTTTTTCTTTACTGTAAACACTTCATTTTTACAGTAATATTTGTCATAAAACGTTTCCTGAATTTTTAACAGCAGTTTCTGATAATAAAAAAAAGTTGCTAGTTGACCCCTAATTTACATCACATTGTGTGAACACTTGTGTAAGTGAAGAACGGAAAGGATTATCCGAAAGGAAAATAACTATTCGCCAGTTTTGCAATCGGTGTAATGGTGGGCTCTAAGTCGCAATATTATAAATGAGCTCCGCTGTTAACTGCCAATAAATAAATAAATAAATAGATGAATGAAGGAATGTGAACCATTACTACATAGTAACGCATTTTACTTCTAAAGTGTGTATCTATGTTTTATTCATTCTTTAATTTACTGATGTGTGAAAACTGAAATTTCAAGATTTTTTTTAATAATGAGCTTTTTTTTTTTGTCAGATGTTGTACATTGCTGTTATTCTTTACGCTCCTGCCTTGGCTTTGAGTGCAGTGACCAACCTTACAATATGGATGTCTGTTGTATCGGTTGGGGTAGTCTGTACATTTTATTGCACTTTGGTAAGTAAATATCATTACCTGTTTTTTTTTCAGTTAGTTACCGCCCTATAGCCAGGGCTAAGGCAGAAATACATGAAATACACCGCCAGCTCAGTCATTCCAGCCGAGGACTGCAGTTTCGTGCTTATTAGCACTCATCAGCTCGGCATAGGAAGTGACTGAGCTGGAGGTGGAAAACCTCTTAAAGAAGCCAAGAGTGCCAAACAAACTGGTAGCTAATATAGAATTAGCACAGACCAGACGAGTGACCGAAGCAATGGTTCGGTTCAACTCGAAGATTGAAGGCAAGGCATGGTATTTTCAGTTAGTTACCTATGCCGCGCTGATGAGTGCTGATAAGAACGAAACTTCTGTCCTCGGCTGGAATGACTGAGCTGGCGGTGTATTTCATGTAGTTCTGCCTTAGCCCTGGCTATAGGGTGGTAACTAACTGAAAATAGCCTCGCCTTTAATCTTCTAGTTGAACCGAACCATTGCTTCGGTCACTTGTCTGGTTTGTGCTAACTCTATATTAGATACCAATTTGTTTGGCAGTCTTGGCTTCTAAAGAAGCCAAGGAGGTTTTCCACCTCCAACACAGTCACTTCCTATGCCGGGCTGATGAGTGCTAATAAGCACGAAACTGCGGTCCTCGATTGGAATGACTGAACTGGCGGTGTATTTTATGTATTACCTAGTCTGTAAATGCAATGTTCTCTTATTTTTTATATTAACAGATTCATACCAACTCATAAGAAAAAAAATATACAAATTTAAAAAAAATATAGTTATCAAGTAAGCCAAATTGTGTATAGTTTATTAATGTGTTTTTCATAATAGTATGAAAAGAGCAGCTGCTTTTATTATACGTAGTTTCATTAATGTTATGGAATAGCTCTGAATTCTCCTAGCAGAAAGACCATGCGCACTCGAAAACAATTAATTCATTAACTTTTGTGCACGCACATTGTCACCGCTAGAGCCTATCGATTCAAGTAATATACCATACGTCTCTACTGCTAAAACGCTTTTTCAGTATAAAGTGTTTCTTTTTTCTTTTTGCAGTTCCTTTGCGCCGAAGCACACATAAAATTTTTACGTTTTTTTTTTTCATATTTTACTTAGCTCTTTTGATACATTGAAAAACAGATTTGGCATCAACTTTTTCTCCGTTTCATTATTTTTTTATTACTTTAGGGGAAGAGGGTGGGATGAAATACTTAAAAAGTTTTTTAGAGTTTCATTCCTATAGTTTATTCACTGAGCCAGGTTTAGATCTAACCTAGGCAAGGGCCTGATTTTGGAGGGGGATGTTATCAGAATCGGTGGGGGAAGGGGGCTTATAATGCGATATTCGGGTCACCTACTACGTAAGGTCAGTTGAAGAAAATAAAACCCACTATTCTGCATACTTCTCAACTTCTATTCCTGCGAAAACTTAAAAAAAGAGAGAGAAGAATATTTAATTTAATTTCATAAGAACGACGATTTAAAAAAAGTAAATGAGCACTGAAAAATGAAAATTTAAGCAGAAAAGTTTGAAAGTAGGGCTATGAGATAAAGAAACAAGGGAATGAGTCTGTCTGTCAGAACCTCAATCCTCAAACTTGATTGGGGAACGGTTTGTTGATGTCCCCTTCCCCCAAAAAGTTTAAGGGAATAGTGCGGTTCCAACACCTTCTTTTTATTTAGAAAAAAAAGTATATTATTAAGTGGAAAAATGATTGGGGCGATTCTCGAAATAATGTCCCGTGCATAATGCTAATTTTTTTTAATTTTTTCCAGCTAACCAAAGCCTTCAAAAAATAATGCTCTTGGGGAATAATGCATGCTTTAATATACTATCAAAGCATGACAGTTAATCGCATATTTATTTAATAGCTACTTGAACAAAATAAAAAAAATATCGTTACGCACGTTACATTTTTTCGAGAATGGCCCATTGGCATTTTAAAAATTGATATGTAATAACGCTACTACAGAATAGTTTCTCCAAAGATGGCAGGAGCTTGGCAGTGAACGAAATGCTTAATTTCTTTTAAAGAATATGAGTGAGTGATCTACCATTTCCTACGTTCTTTTAAGCTCTAGAGGCCATGTTAAAGAGTTAATATCGTGATAAAGGTTTATTTCATCATTTCAAAATTACGAAACTACCGAAATTAGTCAGGAGCACTGTCGACATAGCAAACAATACAACCTCGCCAAATTTTGCATTCAACCTCGACCCATTTTCTAATGAAGTGTTCGATAGTCCGCTGACGATTTGCTCATGAGAGCTTCAATCTGACATAAAAAATAAATACTTTTAATTTTTAACATGTTTTCCTGCAGCTGGCTTGTGGAAGGAATTGAGCTCATAAAAAGGCTTAAATGTACGTGCTTATTATTAGGGTTATCGCTCAAGGCTATATGGGTTATGCAAAAATGAGTCAATCTACAAAAATTCAAAAAATGAGTTATTCACATAGGTTGGAAAATAAACTGATATACTATATAGGATGCAAAAAAAATATTTTCACCAAATTATGTTTTACTATACCATTTAATGAACAGAATGCCAACCCATGTCTTTACAATTGGGCATTGATGTTAAATTTTAAAATCAATTCACTCAAAACTACTGCTTGGTGGATCGACCCATTTTTACATATACCACCGTCCATATGGCATCAGTACCATAACGTATTATAAAACTTTTCCAGACTTAGGGGTTATGCAAATAGTTTCGGTTTGCATCAGTATTAAAACTTCTTTTGTCAATAAAGTATAAAATTGGCATTCGCTTTTATATTTTGAGTTAGTTTATGAATTTGGCATGTTGAGAATCCAGTTAAAAAGGTTCTTAACCATCTTTTGGTAAAATTATCAAACCTTTTGTCTCTGTGGCGAATTGTCAATATTTTATACATTGTCCAATTTTTTAACCAATGATTTATGTAACGATAGACTGTCAAGGATGGAGTCATCAAACTTGCTCTACTTCATTTTGGAAAACTTTCCAAGAACAAGTCTTAATGTGATTTTATGATCTTAAGTTTCATTTGGTGATAGTTTCTGTTTTGGCGAAAGTTGTCGAAGAAATAATACGGAAAATACCAAATTTCCAAAAAACAATACTATTTCATTTGAAAAAGATAAAATGTAGAGAGTGAATTATAATAGCCAAGGAATTTGTTACTTATATACAAAAGTAACTAACAACATCTTGAAATTTCAATGTAAGACGGAAATCTTTACTCGCGCAATTTATATCGATACCAAGATTTTTATGTGTAACAAAAGTAAACCAATATCTGTGCTACAGGTGTAAACAAATGATGTACATTATGACTTCTGAAATGATTTCAGGGTGGTATGAAGGCAGTTCTTTGGACCGACGTTTTCCAAGCTCTACTTATGTATGGTGGCATGGTGGCCATGGTCATCAAAGGCTGTTTGGATGTTGGAGGCATTGAAACAGTGATATCCAGGGCCAAAGATGGAGGACGTCTCATCATACCAGGGTAAGCAAGTTGGAGAGTTTTCTAAATATTAGTGCTTTTTCAACGCACTATGGAGTCGTTCGTAAATCCTTAAATGTAAAGATCAGTTTGGGGAACTTTGGATGCTCAAAGAGTTAAAAAGTATTAAGTGATAGGCAGGGCGGACTCTAGGGTAAGTGTCTAAAGCGCTTCGAGCAGTCTGGAGATCTGTTAATTTAATCCAGGGGTCTGCAAACTGCGGTCATGAGAATTATACATGTATCTCTTGAGCTCTTAGTCTAATAGTAATGAAAACAATTCTGCAATATTGTTGTTGCGGCTTATTCAACATGATCTAATCGATGCTAGACCAGGTCCAAGAGTTTGACTCGATAAGAAGTCGTACACTAAAAGCGGAATAGTCGTTAGATATTTTAGTATAGTTAGTATATTTTTGTAGTACATATTTTAGTCCCAACACGCAAAAAGGAGGGAAGGAGAGGCCTCAGCTAAAGTACATTTAGTGCAAGTCTGAAAGCTTTTCTCTCCGCTGGTAAAAAAATAGGTTCTTAGTGTGCCCTTTCTTGAGTCTACTGATCTTGACCTGGATGGTTCTCTCCGCACCAAGAGCAAGGGCGCTGCCTGGGGATTTTTCAGAATACCAGGAGTGAAGTGTAGGCGTCTCAAACAGATTCCTATATGACGTCTTAAACTTTCAACATCTCTCAGATGATGTAAGATTCTCAGGAGAGATTAAAGTCCCAGAAGAACCCTCTTTGGCAAGAATATTAGCTGTCTCATTGCCCAGAATACCAATATGGGAACGAATCCGTTGAAAAAAAAAATCCTGTGATGTTGTGAGAGTGCTTTTAAATTTTCCAGAATTTTCACTGAAGTATCGTCTCCAACCCTTGTCCAATTTCTCAGATGTTGAATGGCACAGCGGCTATCGGTTAAAAAACAAACAAAATGCTGCAATATTGGCAATGATAAAATTTTTTAAATAAATGCTACGCACTTCAAAATTTACTTCAGATGGCATCTGAAGTAAATTAACCTGATAACTGAAAAAGCCAACTAAACCAAGGTCTGGGATATTTCACTCCCCCCCCCCCCTCTTCAATGACTAAAACTGTTTTTTCCAAAGATTAAAATTGTATAATGGCAAAAATTGTACCACAGAGAGCCTCCTCCCCCCCCCCAAAAAAGCGTTTGGCTTAGAGCTACCTGATACCTTAATCGGGAGCTTTATGTACTATTTGACCATGAAATCGCAACACCCGAATACTCCTGAGCATTTCCACGGTAACAGTCATATACGTTGTTACACAAAACAACCTACAATGACTCAAAATACGCTAGATTCTTGTTTAAATGCATCAAGTTTATGAAGAACTACTTCTATGTTAAACAACTAAAGATTTCCATAAGCAACAAAAAGATATTTCCTTTTTGCTCAGTAACGGACGTATCTCACAGATACGTCCAATATTAAGCCAAGAAATATTCTTTTAAAACTGTTTCTGAACATTTTCAAAATTTAACTGCATTTTATAGAAGTAGACTCTGTTCTTTACATGGTCGTGCCTAAGGGGAGGGTGTTTGGGGTTACATCCCTTCCATTTTAGGGAAATAATAATAAAAAGCAACATGAAGAAAATACACATTTAACTTAACTTTAGTAGTAATAGTAATAATGCTTGCTTACAGTGCTCTTCTTTTAAGCATTTTGTTTGAAGTTTTGTAGCAATTTACTATTGTCCTAGACATAAGTTATACCAGGGTTGTCCACCAGGAAAGGGTCATGGCGCAGAGTGCGCCATTGTAATTTTTAGAGGGGAGGGTTAAGGGGTATTTTCCTCAATTTTTGGGTGGAGGCTCTAGTTCTTGGGGGGTTATTCGTGATATTTAAGGGTGTGTGTCCTTACTCTTGGAGGGGATGGGCACCCCTGTTTATACTTTGAGAAAATCAGTGGCGGAAGCGCGACTGAATGGTGTCACAATACAAAACAACCGCTGCAGAAATATTGCTTCATGTTATGATGAATCAGTTATTTCGAAAAAAAATAAGAATGTTGTCACAACGAAGATGCACAGTAATCGTGTTTCGTAACGGAATTTAGGAATTCAATAACTTTTTGTTAAGTTCATTAAGCATAATTATATTTCGTTATAATAATTAATAATTATATTTCGTTTTTCGTCATAAGCATTCATTATATTTCGTTACATAAAACTTAATTATACGTTAAAGGTTAGAAGAAAAATATTCATACACATGTTTTAATACGTTTTGCAATGTGGCGTATAGTGAATAAAGATAAAAAGATTGATTTGAAAGAAGCTGTAAAAAGATTGAGCATTGCGGTCACTTGGGGAAAGAAAGACGAGGAGGTCATAAGTCTTTACATGGTTTCTAGCATATTAACTTCTATTCTAGGATTGGTAATAAGGCTCAAAATCAAGGGTTCTGTGAAGTTGAAGCCGAAAACACTTCATTACTGCACTCTGGATTGGAACCATTAAGCAGTAAGGAATTATTTGGTGCGTGGAATGTTTTCATGACAATGCGAGAAACGATTTAAAAAAAAAAAAACTTTAAAACTCCTTCGTTTCTGAAAAAGCGCTGAAAAATGCAATTTTGTAACGCTGTCCCCAAGTTTGTCGAATCTTCAGATAAAAGTTGCCGAATAAAGATATTTTTTGGAGGTCACACTGCATCCCGTGACCTCCCGTCGGGTACCCACTCAAAGAACACCAAACAGGAAAATATTTTTACCCCAACCCCCTCTATTTATAATAGTTTTTATATCAGCACATACTATTGCTCCTTTTAGATAGTTAAACGTCATCTGAAGTTAAGCGGAATAATTGAAGAAAGTTCAAAGAATTTTATTTAACAAGATAAAACTCTTACATTACTATCAGCTACATTAAAGCTCGGAATCGTAGATTAAGTAGCGACACGTGAGCCGTCTTGGTGCTAAACGATGCTTTTTTCCTGTGTCTGCTATGGTGACGTAGCGTGTTTTGCTTCTTGCTGGTGGTTTCTAGTTAAACTTATGTTAATCCACAATCAAGAAGCAAAACACGCTACTTCATTATAACAGACATAGGAAGAAAACAACATTTAGCCCCAAGATGGCGGACGTGTCGCTTACTTGTTCACGATTCAGGGTTTTAATGTAGGCGAGTTGTATTATATAGAACTTATTGTTAAAAAGCAGATGAAATCTCTGTTGCTAATGGATTAATGCAACTTGCAGAAATAAGACATTATGTCTACATAAGACAAAAAGGCTGAATATCTGTATCAACCGAATTGGCATCGCTATCTGTATCAAAACACAACACGAAATCGGCCCATTAGCACAACAAATTTCACAGTAGTAGGGTTAGAAAATTTGTAGTTGAATTTGTAGAACTTCTAGAATGTTTGGCACTATCAAATTCATCTCTTTATCGCAAGCCGACATTCAGTACTAAGTAATCAATCTTAATATAGGTAACACCAAAGCAAAAAAGAAGTATTTTGGTACTGTGCCAGTCGAACAAGAACGTAAGGAACTCGAGCTCCAAATTGCGTTCTCAATGATGTCATCTGATAAGTTTCTTTCTTTTCTTTTTTTTGCATCGATTTTTCAGATCTATGATACATTGTACAAGAAAGTAGAACAATTGCGTGATTGAATTAATCACTGTAATACATTGAATGATCAGTTGATAAGTAATAGGCTTCAAATAATATCCACGGCTGATAACAATCGGTTACAATCTAATTAAGATAGATTTTTCCATTTAACCCTGAACTGTGTTGAGGTGCGGTCCCAAAAAAAAAAAACTGAACTTTTCGTAACGTATACATATGAGACTTTATATTTATGTCACTTCGGGCACTGTTTCAGCTGTACTTATTTAAGTAAATAATTGATAATATAATTGGAAATTTCCCTCCTTTAATTTGCTGCATTTTGTAAAGTGCACAAGACATAATGTTGGGGTTATGAACACCCAACATCAACGCTTGGGAAACAAACGAGCTTATGTGTGCATCACATGACTTCCTTTTGCTCCAATTTAATGTCATTTTCTCATTATTGGCAGTTTAAATATGATTTAATAGTTTACTCTCTAAATATCACCAACAGTGGCCAAATTGAAACCAGATTTAAAAAAAAAAAATCGCCAAATTTATCGCCAAGTTTGCGACAAAATTTGGCGACCATAAGATTGGCGATATATCGCCAAGTGTCCGCCAAATTATAACACCACTTGAGTTTACATCGAAATTAACAATGATTGTCCCTCAAAAAGGGGCAAAAGACCCCCTTTGGAGCATTCGAATGCAACCAAAAAGGAAGGTGCATAACTAAACCCCACTAAGAGTCTACGTATCAAATTTCAACTTTCTAGGACATCCCGTTCTTGAGTTATGCGACATACATACAGACGTCACGAGAAAACTCGTAATTTACTCGGGGATCGTCAAAATGGATATTTCGGGTGTCTGTACGTTCCTAGGCACATATCCACGGATGGTCGGGTTGAAAAAAAAAACTAAACATTCATTTGGGGCTGAGCTAAATGGAAATTGAGGCCGATTTTTGGGTAAAATTTTTTTTCGCGAATACAATACTTCATTTTTTTTAAAGGAAGTAAAAATTACCTCACTATTTATGAGCTAAAACATAAATGAAGAAAACATAATTGTTGATTCCTGTGGTCTTGTGATCAGAAGCAGAAAACCGTTTTTGAGAACAATAGCAATTTCAATAACAATGGGCCATTCTACCTCCGTCAGTGCAGGACAAAAAGACGCTTACATTTCATTAACATTTTTTCATATCTCTTAATATTTTAACTAAACAGGGGTAAGTATTTTTTTTATTCTTTACATTTGATACAAAGATACTCCTGACACAGTTATATTTTTATTACACAATTTCGTTATTTAAAAGGTTTATTTGCATGCGTCACGTGCCGGGGACATCCAAAGTTAACTTGATTATGAATTAGTTATTATTTCTGCTCTTTTAATATAGTAATGTTAAAACTAATTGTAGATTTGAGAGCAAGGGTTCCAATGTAAAGGAAACACATCTCTTTTGTTGAGAAATAATAGTTTAAACCATTGAAAAAAACTATGTTGGTCCATTCTACGAAAAAGTCGTCACTTTATTCTGCACGTGACGCTTCATATATTTCATTAATAAGTAATTATTTCCAAAAAGTAATGACGAAATCTTTTGCTTAAGGAATCGCGCATTCGTTTGCAATTTCAGTACCTCAAAACCAGAAGAACGCAAGTCCAAAAATAGCGGTTTTCCGTTTATTAGTGCATTGTATGTAGAAGCATATTTTGCATCGAACCATGTGAACGTAATTCTTTAAAAAAAATCCTTTCAAATTTTTTACCAGGGTTAAAAGAGCGCGCATCCCATCTTTTGCATGGGCTAGAAAAAAGTTTTCCCTCTATACTGTAAAATTATCCTAATGTGACTTATGTCCCTCTGACTCTGAGGTACAGATTTGTTAAGCAATATCATTTTTATCATTGCCGTTTTAAATTATTATTTTTAATGAAATATATAAGGAATCACGTGCGAGACAAAATTACCGTTTTCCGCGGAATGGCCTAATGCTTATCATTTGCGTGTATGGGAACTTGATCGAATATCACTCAAACCGCCAATCTGACTCGGTTTCGGTGACAAATTGGCCATCAACCGTCAACCCGACGATATAAAACCAAGTTGTCGCCAATTGAGGATGTCACTCTGGTTTGCACTTCTGTTTTATGTTATACTAGTGGTACCCGCACGGCTTTGCATGTAATAGAAAATTAATAGGTCTTTTGGTTCGCCTGTATATTTACAAATAATGTATGGTGAATTTTTCGCCAATTGGCTTGCCCATGTTACGGTTCCACGTTATGATAACTTGGGAATTTACTCTTCCATCTTATAATAATTTTGCTCGGAAAAAGTTTCTTAAAATTAGAATAGAAAAAGAACAAAATCGAATTTTCGAACAATCGCTTCGAGGTGCTACAAACTAGCTTTGTGCCAAATTTCATGAAAATCGGCCGAACTCTCTAGGCGCCATGCGCATCACAGACATCCAGACACACAGAAATCCAGACAGGCTTTCAGCTTTATTATTAGTAATAAAGATTATCTTCGGGTGGGGGAGTATTATAGAAGTTTTATTTAAAAAAAGGTCAACACTTGGTCAAAATTGGCTATTCTGCAATTCAAAATTTTTTCCTAAACATTCGTTTGCGACCCACAAAAAGAGATATTTATTTGTGATCTATTTTTCATAATTGCATCTTATTAGTTAATAATGACACTTTGTTTAACTTTAATTTTATTTAACTTTTAAAAGAAAAAAAAACTATAACTTGTTCTTCTTTTCAACAGATTCGAACCAGATTTCACTACACGCTATACATTCATCAACATTTTTTTCTACGGCTTTTTCACAACGCTTTCTGCTTACGGTGCCAGTCAAATGCAAGTGCAAAGGCTTCTTACCGTTCGATCTGTACACAGAGCAAGATGGTGAGTATAAGAATCAGTTTTGATAAAAAAAAATTAAAAGATTTAAGATACTGTCTCTTGATGCCTCTTTAATATTAGTTTGAAAATGAAGGAATGTAATCAAATTTCTTGATATTTAAGTATTCAAAAGAGAAAACATGTTCGGAGAGAGGACATATTATACAAGCCATCGTGGGTGAGAAGCATTTTTTGTTTTGGAGCTGTCATTTCTTTTGTTTTATGCGATTACGAGAAAACCTCAGGATAGGCAACTTTTGCTCAATCAAATTTTCTCAGAAACTTTACATTGCTAACTTATCGCTTAGAGAATCAACCCGATTTTAGAAAATTTTACTTAAAAAATGTCCAACTTCTGTATTTTTCAGTTTTTAGTGAATATATATATATATATATTCAACTCACAAAAGCATTGTAATATTATGTAAAATCACAATGATGGTGATGCCTTCGTTACACACAGCGAATCTTCCTTTGGCATACGAGAAATCGTCTTTAAACTTTGTACTGTAAAACACTTTACAATATTATACATACTTTGTACACTTACATTATAAACAAACACGAATAAAAAAATAAGTATGCTTATTCAAACCAAACGGTATTCGGCGTGAATTCAAGGAAATACTATGAAGGAATAGCAATGTGTTACTTAATGTCAATTATGCAAAGGAGAGTTGGGAGGAATGAGACAGCTGCATTTTTATCGAAATACAATGAGAAAAACTGCATCTAACTTCTCCGGTAGATGTAGCAGCTGCTGACTCTAGCTTGATTCTAATTTTATACACATAATGGACAGGCACGGGGTTTTAAAGCGTACGATTTAGAAGAAATAGCCCTATCAGTTGCAATGAAAATGTGTATAGATATACAGGTAATTAAAATTATTAAGTTATAAGTTTCCAGGTATTCGTTAAATTCCGAGCGACTGAAAATTACATTGAATATTTGATTTTTCAGAACAATCTTTCAGAAGCCATGTTACATTAAATTTTCTTTTAAACTCTGAAAGATGATTTATCTGGAGCGAAAAATTTTGTTCTGGCTCCAAGATTTAATTATTTTTTTGACGGTATCTCTGTACGTATATTTGTTGAATATATATTTTTCCTAATCAAAGTAATTACTTAGGCTTTCTGAATGGAATATCCTTTAATACGTTACATGCATAATTCGCACTCCTAGTGCAACACTGCCACATCTGCAAAACTACTTTTCGAGAAAAATCAATTTAAATATAATGCGCCTTTGCTTAAATTCTTATAGTAACACACTGACATATATCCAAAATAATTTTTTTGTGTGTGTGTGTGGCTGTCTTGCATTTTAATACAACTGATAAAAATGCACCAGGACGTGTATATAATTCAAAATCAACAATTTTTTGACTTGTGGCGGTGTCGTATTAGGCGTGCGAATTAACGACCACCCACCCTTTCCCTCTCATTTGTCCTTGCATATTTGGTGCCTCCTTTTAGGTAATTTTAGGAGAGCGTTCTTCCCTACCTCCCCCCTCCCCTCTTTTTGGATCTCCCTTGAGGAAGTTCACAATTTGCCGACTGGAACTCCAAATTTCACCGAATGATAATTTTTCAGAATATGGAAATATGAAACTCCAAATTTCATCGAATGACGACAATTTTTCTGAATCGTCAGCCAAAATTTGTCGAATAAGTACATTTTTGGGAAGTCACGATGACTTTCCGTGACCTCCCATCAGGGTGCCCCTGATCAGACTTTTTAAACACACTATCGAAAAAGGTTTAGAGTTAAAGTCAAGAAAAGAACGAATGCGTCGAAAATAACAAAATCGGATTAAAATAAAAAAATGACATTTAGAAAAAATAAAATAAAGTCAGAAAATAGCGCATCCGTGGACGAATCTAGGGCTTCCCTTTATAAATTCAGCCTTTTCAACTTAACTACAATTTTTATAGTGTTTTTATTTCGCAATATATTTTTTAAATCTTTGATGTAAGACTCAGATAGGGCGCGCTTATAAATCCTGCACGGGAAGGGGGGTGCACCTAAGTCTATGTACGCCCCTGTGTCGTGTGCCTTTTGCTAGAAAAAAAAACTTTACATTATTTTGGCATGAAAGCAGTTGCCCTTTTCCGCCCGTCGTCCCAGTCCTCCCATCTCTCTCTTAAGTAAATGGAAATATTAGGTCTCCTAAAACTATGCGTAAAATAAACAATGGGGTTGTTTCCTTCAGTCAGAAGTTCTACTCTTAGTCACCGAAATTGATAGAATAAGCCAAAAAATAACATGGACCAAGAAAATACTTTCATTTTCCCCACAGTTATTTTTTAATTAATTTTTTACAATGTCCGATTTTTCAAACAAGGCGTGGTCTTTATAACCTCACAAATGATGCACTTTGGCGCATATGTTACCGCTTTTCCACGTTATGATAATCAACAAGCGAATCAACTATTGCGATCTACGCTTGCCATCAACCATATCGTTGCCAGTACACAAGAGTAAAGATGCGAATGAAATATTATGCTCTGTGAATGGCAACATAGAATGGCATTTCATCATTTGTGGTGTCATTGGCAGAAGCGCAACCAATGAAAGCGCACCGATTAATTTTTTAAAAATATTAAACTTATTCAAATAATTTTTTTAATGATCAGATCCTATGTTTTTTAGCATTCTCTTTCAGAAAAAAAATACATTTAAAATTTTGGAAACGACCCCATTACAATGTTTTAAAAAGGGCGTAGGCAGGGGGGAAGCAAGATTTTCCTTAATATGTCATGAGATAATACGCAAAAAATAATAAATTTGTAAAATATAGGAGATTAAAATTGATATCTTCGAGACATATCAGAGAAAAAGAGAGATAGGGAGAGAGAAATTTGAAGTTATGTCTGCGGCAAGGCAGATTTCAGTTTCTTAAAGAAAGCAAAACATTTATATCCTGCGAATTCCTTTCTCTTTTTCAAGAAGAGAGGGACATTAGGGGTAAAATCTCAGCATAGGAGTTGCACTCAAGGAAAATTATAGCAAAAAGGAGTGGTTTTGAAACTGGGGTTGAACGGTAGATCCGCATATAAGTATTTTGCCTCAGGTCACTGTTAATCTTACCATCATCGCTCTAAAACTAGTATTATTTCAAAAATAATAATGAGTATGAATGATACACTAGGGTGTCCCAAAAAAATGAAAGTCGTTTTTTTTTAACGCATACCCTCTTATTTTTTTCCTTTTATATCAAAACCGCTGCAAAAAAAGTTTCATGCAATTTGAGGCACGGTAACCCGTGTCGACTTGCGCCTAAACGTGTAAATAGCACGAGTACTCCTAAGCAAGCAAACGCAGGCGACGCGATACTTTGTGAAGCTCAAAGCAGCTGTAAATGGTGCACAGGAAACAAATCAGAACAGAAAAACAGTTGTTGGGGGCTTATCCATGACAATGTGCAAAACGTTAAACGGGTCAGTACGAATACACTCTGGTCAGTGAGCGCAGTATAGTTCTTCCATAGTGAGCGAAACATGGCAGTGAAATTGCGTAGTTCGATAAAAAAGATAAATTTTCAATAGGTGTCGTAAAACATCAAATTAGGGGCTCAAAGCTTGTCTCCAACGAAGAGGTTCTGCCTGTTTTGTTTTACAGCATTCGAGAAGTAAATTTATCCATCAGTGAAAGTGCAAATATCGCTATTCAGGAATGAATCATCTTTTGAGAAAAGACACGCATTTCCACCAAATCGTTGCCAAATTGTGTGAATAAACTTAAAAACCTGTAACAAGTTTGGAAAGACTTACGAAAAAATACAAAGAAACTGCAAGAAGTATTCAGGAAGCGGCAAATAGATTTTGTGAGTAATTTAAACAATTTTGTTGATATTGCACATGCTGATGCACTTCAGTTAATCAAAATGGAGGAAGATAGGATTTTCTTGCAACTGGAACAAGTTTATCAGAACCTGAAAGAAGAATATCAAAACCTGGAACAAGTACACGAGAACCTGGAACAAGTATACCAGAACCTGGAACAAGTAAATCAGAACCTGGAACAAGTCAATATGTAATGAGGAGCGATTTTATTACTCCAAAGTTAGTTGCTGCATTGGGCATGTGTCAGTTAAATATACGAGATTTCTGTTTTTATTCTTGAAGCTACTATTGACGCACTTGGGTGTAACATTGATGAATTTCCGATAAGTAAACATTTTCAACTCAAAGAATTCGAACTGACGACGAGCAGAAGGAGCGCGAGGAAAGAATAAAAGCTTTGAGTGATCAAAAATCTGAAGATTGCTAACCTATAGTTATTTCATATGTAACTAAGGAACAACTTATTGCTGTGCCCAAACTGGATAATTCTGCAGGAAAATAACAGGCTGTTTGGAAGGCAGTTTTAGATTGGAATCTCGAAGACTAAGTTCAAATTCTCTATTGTGTTACTACAGCTTCCAATACAGGTCGTTATAATGGTACTTGCGCCCTTCTTGAGCAAAAATGTGATAGAGAAATGCTTTCCCTTGCCTGCCGCCATCATATATATAAACTGGTATTAAAGACAGTATTCGAAGTGAAAATTAAGCAAGTCACAACAAGCCCTGATATTCCACTTTTCAAAAATCTCAGACAGTCTTGGAAAAACATCGATCCGACTAAAATACGGTGCTATAGAGAAGCAGCGGAGTTGTTTCGAACTGTACCCGAACTTGAAAATTTACTTGGCTTTTACCGTGCTGAACTTACAAATGTTACGGTCAGGGATGGCTATCGAGAGTTGATAGAACTGTCTATCATATTTTTAGGTGGAGATACAGAAAATAAATTTAAAAGACCACCGGGAGCCATGCACTCACAACTAAAACCGCACTCACAACTAAAATTAGATACGAAGGAAAATGAAGCATTGTCAGATGTCTGCTTGTTTGTAGTGACGATATACGTGAAACCATGGCTTCAATGCATTTTGGAAGTCAAACCACTCAACAAAGATTTGTGCTTTTTGAAATCTTTGAAAGCGTACGAAATGTGCACCCAATTATCTCAAACTCTGCTTCACAAAATTTCATCCAGGATTTATGGTATTTATCTGAGGAAATAGCAGTCCTAGCTCTTTTTGAAGATGAGGTAGAAGAAGAAACAAAATAATTTACAAGTTTACGTGACAAATTTACGTAGAGAAGCCTTCTCGACCCATGAGAAAAAATACATTCCTTTGAGGTAAGATCTTCGTGGTTCATTGTATGGTAAGTTTTGCACATTGATTTCATCTAGCTGTTTAATTATTCATTTAAATCGTGCATTTGTTACCGGTTATTTTATTATTTTGCAGAGAAAACAATTGATTTCATATGAGCAAAAAGTCAGTCATTGTTCACTAGACTTAAAAATTGATGATAGTTTTCTCAACGAGAGTCCTCTTTTATGGGTCAATAATATTTCATGCCTTGATGCTAAAAAGACGGTTCAATGCTTAGAGCAGTAAACGATATAGCTGAAAAAGTGGTAAAAATGATGCAGGACTTTCATGGTTTGCTACCAGCTGATGAGGAGCAAAAACAATTTGTGTTACGTTACGTTCGAGAGTACCGGAAGATTTATTTTGACTGCAAAATGCAAACATTGGAATGAAGATATGTGCAGTGATGTTTCTTATAGTATAATATTGTTGTAAATATATGCTTTAAATAAATTGATGTCGCGTATAGTAAGGAATTATGCAGTTAGCAATCTTCCCACTGTAGTCGCCATAAAGGATTTCAGGTCCAACTTTGACCTCAAGTCGGCACGGGTTCCCGTTATTTTATTGCAATAAAATTTTTTCCTGATGTTTCTGAGGTGAAAAGGAAAAAATATGGAGGGTATGCGTATTCGATTTCCCAAATTTTTTTTTCGCCATTATATCTTGGGTCACCCTAATGTACACTGATTGACTTCACTTCAACAGGTTCCACTGTAATTAGTTTTGCGTCGTGTAGATAAAAAAGAAAATTTGCAATAAAAAATGCTATGAAATGATGCAATTTTTAAAATGTGTGATGACATTAAATTATTAAGCAATCATGAATTACTTATTATAATAACTTTACTAAAGTTGCTGTTGCTCTGATTTTTCAGATTACCGTGACGATGGTTGTTTTTAATATTTATTTAGAGAGCGAAATTTTAGTAGTCAGAGTTATAAATTGTCTGCATTTGGATTATATTCATATTTTTTTAGAACTTCACCCAGTCTGACTCTACATTAAAAAAAAGTTTTTTTTTGTGTGAAATTACGTTTTTTCAAGAAAAAACCTAGAAAAAGTGATAAAAAAAAACATGAACAAAATGACATGAGAGATCAGTCATACAGCAAAGATTAAAAATCGTTTTGGAACATAGGCTCGCAAACGCAATATTGGTGCACTATACATGCACACAAAGCCGGAATTCGGTGAATACACGATATATCTCATACTTATCACACAAGACCCAAAAACGATTTTACACTTTGTTTTAGAGTTGGAATTTAATTTTCTTCTGTCGCAATGTATCAACTGTTTGAGTTGCTTAACCGTATGCAAATTTCCGTAGCTTAAGAAGGTATTTAAGCATTCGACTGTATCTACGTGTGGGAGATTCGATGTATTCATTTTGTCTTAACATGTTGTGTAAACACTTTAGTTTTACGTTAACTCTTGAGCGTAAGAATAAATTTATTTTAACTTAATATGGTGTTTATCTATAAGCCACTAACTACACCAGGAAATGACACTGCGTTCCTAAACTCGCCTATTTATCGGAATATTTAGTTTTTAAGAAAGGCATAAAGCGGATATCGAAATTTGTGAACTTAAACTTTCTTACCGCGTGGCACAACGACAACGCACCGAACGTCGTAAATACGATCCATTCTGACAAGATTTCACAGATCGCGGTGCATTCGTTGCAACCAAGGACGGATCCAGAAGCTATTCAAGGAGGGGGTGATTGATTTCAGACCCTTACCCTCTTATAAATTCGTAAACCTCCACCCCGCCCCACCCCAACACCGTGAAAGATAATCGTATTTCAGTTTTTTTAGAGGGGGTGGGGCCTTCCTCTTCTACAAAATTGCGAAGGAGCTTATTAAACCCCATTCTTTACCTTATCGCCATGAAAGGTATCCTACACGGTTTTTTTTTTTTTTTTTTGGATTTAAATTTTCAAAACTGTCTTGGGAAGAGCCCCTGAACTCCATATAATATCATATAACATCGTCTAAAATTGAGTTTTGGAACTCTGAAAAACTTCCTATACAAAGCTCCGATTCCTATCCCTAAGATCCTTAAGATATACAGTGCCGGTGAAAAAAGCTTTACATTTGGTTGGCAATTAAAAACTTTACATGCAAATTTCTTGTCATGATTTTATTGGCATGCTCCATACTAATTTGGCCAAATACCGAATATTCGGCCTAGATTTTGACCAAATAATCAGTGTTCGGCCAAATTCCTAGGGAGCATGCCAATAAAATCATGACGAGAAGTTTGCATGTAAAATTTTTAATTGCCAACCAAATGTAAAGATTTTCATTGACGGCACTGTATGCTACTACTTCATTTTCAAGACAGCTAGAGCCCGCTGTCTTGAGAGCTCGCTTTTTCGTAAAACTATTAAAGATAGTGTAAAATTGTTTTCAACTTCAGCATCAAAAGTATGCCGGGGGATAGATCCTACATCTCTGTTCAAGGAGGGGGCAATCGCCCTCATCGCCTCTCCCTTGCATCCGACCTTGGTTGCAAAGCGCGTATGAGAGCTGCAAGTCGCCAATTTCAACAACCGCTTTAAGGCTTCTTTCCAAACTGAAATGTTGTGCAAAAATGTCTTTGTGTAATAAGTATTTGATATGTCGTGCATCCGTCAGGGCTTGGCTTTGTGTGCAAATAGCGTATCAGTATTGTGTTTATTATCCTCTGTTCCCATGCGTTTTTTTATCCTCATTGTATAACTGATCTGCCATGTTGTTGTTCATTTTTTTGAATCACCCTCAGATGAACTGAAACAGCAAAACCTCATCTAAATACAAAATTTTCAGATTACTAATTATCATCACTAAAACTTGATTAGATATTAAAATACATAAAGTTATAAGATGTAAATAACCTTTATAATGAGTGTACTGGTGAATATCGCTATAGAGAATTCATCTTTATTGATGCATCCGAATCACAATTTTTGTTCATGGCTGTGTCTCGTATTACCCATTCTAAAAAATTACCAGTCATAATATGACGGGGGCAAATTTCTTGGCCATTTCCATTCCATTTCATTTTTAGCAACAGGAAACCCAATGCGTTGGCTCCTATCGCAATTCGTGATTGCGAATTACATATTTTTTATTCAAGACGTCAAAATTCAAGTTTTTTTTTTTTACTTTTTTCTTTGTTTTCTATTTTATAAGTTACACAATTATCGTTTAACCCGGCAAAGTCCACCCCCCCTCCCCTTTTTTGACACATAAACCTTTTTCGGTAAAACCTGCATAACAGAAGACACGTAGCTAACCTATCTAATTTAACTTTTGAAGGCATTTTTGACATAATATGCAGGCAAAAACTCGGAATTTTATGCTTTTTTTTTTAAAAAGAAAGAGAGGATTTTGTATAATCATTGCTGGTACCAAACAGTACTAAAAAACCTTTGTTGGGTTAATTATCTTCGAAAGATTGTTGCATTGTTTTTTTATTGTTATTATTGTGAGAACGCATAAAAAGGTCTATGTTTATTAATTCTGCCTTTTGCAAGAAACAAAGTGTCAATCTGTTCATCACGTTGAAGCACTTTTTTTTCTTTCTTTTTCAGTGCTCTATTTTCAAGTCTTCCAATAACATTTGTCTTCCATGTTGTGAACTGTTTAGCAGGATTGGTCGTTTTTGCTAATTTCTATGATTGTGATCCTTTGACATCAGGAGAAGGTGTCATATCAAAGCCAGATCAAGTAACGTTTTTCTTTGCTTTCTTTGGAATTAAATGACGAAAAGTACTATTTTGCCTGCATTAGGAAAAAAAAAAAATATGCTAGAAAAATGCCCCATCCCCCTTTAGAAATATTTATATTTGTTTTGTACTCTGATCTAACAATTTACGTTACAATTCTGTACCTCAGAGCTAGAAAGACTTAAGTCACATTATGATAATTTTACAGTAGAGAGAAAAAACTTTTCCTGATCCATGCAAAGGATGGGACGCGCGCTCTTTTAACCACGGTAAAAAATTGAAAAAAAAAAAAAAAGTTTAAAAATTACGTTTACATGGCTTGATGCGTAATAGTCTTCCCCAAACAACGCACTAATATACGGAAACTCGCAATTTTTTGGACTTACGTCACTCTGGCTCTGAGGTACAAAATCACTAGCGCAGCCAAAAATACCTTCTGGAGGTTTTTTTTTTTTTTTTTTGAAGAAAATTACCTTCTGGAGAGGTTTTTTGATCAAATATGGAGGGAGTTTTTCGATGAAAAATGCCTTCTGAAAGGGATTTTTTGATCAAAAATAACTTATGAAGGGGGTTTTTGATCAAAACAGCCCTTATGCATAAACTGCTGTATTAGAATTTGCAATTATGTTAAAACCAATAGCTCTGGGGGGTGTTTTCACCCCCAACTTCGCTGCGCCACTGTACAGAATTAAGGGCTGACCTTTTAAAAAAAAAGTTATGTAGAATTTTTTTTAATTAACCAGTCTATTAAACCTATAATTACATGAAAGTACTGCAGAAGATTTCATATTGATGTTGTTTTTCAACCAAATTCTTAAAATCCATGTTTATTATTTTTTTAATGTAGCTGTTGCCTTATTTCTCGCTGACGGCCCTTGGAAGTATTCCTGGGTTGCCTGGCCTTTGCATTTGCGGTATGTTAAGCGCCGCACTGAGTACCATGTCCTCCATGGTCAACTCGTTAACCACTGTTACAGTTGAAGATTTCTTCAGGCCGATGTGCGCCAAGAGAGGGATGACCGATGCTTACGCAACGTTCGTCGCCAAGCTCATTAGTATGTTTCTTATCGTACTTACACCTTTTTATGTATTATTTCTCAAAAGTGTTTTCTTGTGACAATGCCAACCCTCCCTCAATACTTGATCAAACTTCAAAAGTAAGCCGTCATTTTAAAGATCTTTTTCACAGCTTTCGGATAAAAGTGAAGAAAATGAGCTGCTTGGTTGTTTTTCAAATATATATATATATATATATATATATATATATATATATATATATATATATATATATATATATATATATATATATATATATATATATAATAAAATCCCGTAATCGAGACATATTGGTTCGGTTGGTTAAAGTATCAAGTTTATAATGCGATTGTCATGAGTTCGAATACCCATGGGCAGAAAAATATCGTTTTCATGATTTATTTTCGTTAGCAGAATTCTAATCTAAATTACCATTAATATACTAGTATGCCCTAAACTCATTGTAGAATGCTGAGTTTCTTTCAGTTGTTTTTAAAAGCAGGAAACAAATCATTGATTTTAACATGGAAGTGTACTGCCGTTAGTACCGGATTTGAAAAGAGTCCTAAGGTCGTCAGGAAAGTAAAAAGCAAAAGTGTTACAAATTATTATTGTAAACATACTTAATGAATGATACTTCAACTTGATGCAAAAAGTTTTCGAATGCTTCCTTTTTGTGTTACTCTAATAAAAAATTAAAAAATATATGAGAACTAATTGGCCATCGTGCATATATGCCTGTGGTTCATTAACATATGCGTGACTTAAGTTTTTGAGATTAATTTATTCATGTGACACGTAATATATATTACAATTTTCAGCGTTAGTCTACGGTGGCATTGGATTGGTACTAACATTCGTTGTGGCCAGTTTTGGGAATGTTCTGCAAGCTTCTACGATAGTCTACGGTTTGGTAGCAGGGCCAACTCTGGGAGTTTTTCTTTTGGGTGTTCTTACTTCTAGAAGTAATGAAAAGGTAAGATACTTATAAATTGCTTCTTATGTTCTGTAAATTCGTTCGTTTTCGGAAAACTATGAAATATCTTTGTCGATACCTTACTTTGATGCGGAGGTAATAAATTAATGTCACCTTAATGCGGAGAATTTCCTTGAAAATCTGCTTGTAATACTTATTATGTTTTAAGTTCTATTGTACAAGCTTGCTTATTGGGTGAAATAAAGTACGAAAAAAGAGTCAAATTTCATCATTTCCCATTGTTAGTAGGAAATCCAAAACTCGTTTCTTCAAATATCTCAGAAATTCATTTCTGCAGATACTGCGCTTTACCTTTCCACGGTAGTACAGTTCAGCGTCTCTCAACTTTTTTGACTGGCAGACCGGCAATAGCTATTTAAAAACATTCAGGAACCGGTGCTCCCCCCCCCCCCCTTTCTTTCTTTTCGTCTCTCTTCTTCAAAAATGAATAAATTCAAACTTCAACTTGAAGACGGGGCAATTCTTGTTTAAGAATTTTGTGAGCAGTCTTTTTTTTTTTTTCATTTTCTTTTTAACAAATAAACATTACTAAATAAATAAATAAAACTTTACTTGGTATTAAAGAACAACCACAAATCATATTTAAATATTAAGACATAAGAACTGATTGTAATAATTATACATAAGTAAATAAACACATGCGAAAATCATAGAAAACTACGAAAATTAATCACAAAATTTGTGTCAAAATGTCGTAAGGGATTTTAGTACGTTTATTCATTTATTTTTAGTTCATACATTTTTTTAAAAATTGATGCGCAATATCTCTAAGGACGGGTCAAACTTTTATGCGAACTGGTGTCTGTGCGCCGGACCGCCGGTTGAGAACCGCTCGTATAGATGACTATCTCCATCAAAGTCAAAGAAAATATTTGAATCGATTTGTTTGTGAAAATGTGAGGAAACTTTTAAGTGAATTCATGTCTTAGTATGAAGTTATCTTTTGTTGCATAATTTTTTGTTCAAATAAGATTTTATATTCTTAACCAAAGCATGCAGCATATATTTGTTTCTATATTCTGAGTATAAGCATGTCTTTTTCCAATTATTTGTTGTTGGGGTCAATATCACGTATAGCAACTTAACACTGTATTCGAGTGCTGTTGTTATGTAATTTCTGTTGTCATATTTTTTCTCACCCTTAGAAAATAATTGCTACACATCAGAAATTTGAATATTCAGAAAACCTTTACTTACAAAGGAAACGATAGTTTGTCAGAAAAGAATAAATACAGCTGAACTAAAAAAAGTCTGCAGTAAACCCTCGATTATCCACGAGCTTCTCTAGAAAACGAGCTGATATGTGCCTCACATGACTTCCTTTTACTCCATTTTAATGTCATTTTCTCAGTATTGGCAATTTTAATGTGATTCAGTAGTTTACGCTCTAAATATCAACAACAGTGGCCAAACTGAAACCAAATTTTAAAACCCCCGACAAATTTGTCGCCAAGTTGGCGACAAAACTTGGCGATCAAAAGACTGGCGATATATCGCCAAGTGTCCGCCAAATTGTAACACCACTCGAGTTTACATGGGAATTAACAATGATTTCCCCCCAAAAAGGGGCAAAAGACCCCCTTAGAAACACCCGAATGCAACCAAAAGAGGAGGTGCACAACTAGACCCCTACTAGGAGTCTAAGTACTAAATTTCAACTTTCTAGGACATACCGTTCTTGAGTTATGCGACATACATTCGCACATACGCACATGCATATGTACATACAGACGTCACGAGAAAACTCGTTGTAATTAACTCGGGAATCGTCAAAATGGATATTTCGCGTGTCTATACGTTTTTAGGCACTTTTCCACGTGTGGTCGAGTCGAAAAAAAACTTAACATTCATTCGGGGGGTGAGCAAAATGGAAATTAAGGTCGATTTTCGAGTGAAATTTTTTTCGCGAATACAATACTTCCTTTTTTGTAAAAGGAAGTAAAAATAATGTAGACAATTTTCTAACAAGTCTAGCAATCGCAAGTAAAGCAAGAGGGAAAAAAGAGTCAAGTGAAAGTAACGAAGGGCCCAACGCACATTCGCGGTTTAGTCATGAAACGGCTGCATAACATGTTAACTACTATAATATTTTCAGAGGCAGATGGGGCACAGTTGGCTGAATAACGATGACAAAAATGTTTAGTCAAAAATTCAGAAAAAATGTTTTCGCAGTAGTAAACAAATAGAAATTACTGATTTTCCAAAAATTCCTAAATTTGAAAGTCTGTTGCTTTCGTTTTACATTTCGTGTAGAAGAGTGAGAAGTAATTTTTACTAATAATAAAGCTGAAAGTCTCTCTTTCCGGATCTCTGCCTGTCAGGATCTCTGTGACGCGCATAGCGCCTAGAGTGTTCAGCCGATTTTCATGAGATTTGGCACAAAGTTAGTTTGTAGCATGGGAGTGTGCACTTCGAAGCGATTTTTCGAAAATTCTATGTGGTTCTTTTTCTATTCCAATTTTAAGATCAAAATTATCATAAGATGGATGAGTAAATTACGAAATTAGAAATTATCATAACGTGGAACCGTAACATGGGCACAAGCCAATTGGCGAGAAAATTCACCATACATTATTTGTAAATATACAGGCGAACCAAAAGACCTTTAAATTTTTCTATTACGGGCAAAACCGTGTGGGTACTACTAGTTCTAAACAAATACTAAAAGCTTATTGCATTTAAAAAGTAGTACTTTTATCCGGGCCAAAATAGTATTTTTTGAGTTGCGACGGATCTTCTAGTAGCCTAGAAGAATTGAATAATGTTGAAAGTGGAAGGTGAAAAAACCTGGTGGGCCTTATTTTGCATATTGCACACATGCCACAACTCAAAAACTAAGTTTTAAGACAGGGAATAGAAATTAATTTCATAAGAATAATTAATTATGAAGATGCAATGGGGTTGTTTCCTTCATTCAAAAGTAGTACTTTTTGTCACTGAAATTGATAGAATAAGTAAAAAAAAAAAAAAAAAAATATGGACTCAGAAAATACTTTTATTTTCCCAACAGTTATTTTTTATTGAATTTTTTAAAATGTCCGATTCTTCAAACAAGGCTTGGTCTTTATGACGTCACAAATGATGCACTATGGCGCATCTTTCTACCGCATTTCCTCGTTATGATAATCAAGAAGCGAATTACAATTGCGCTCTACGCTTGCTATCAACCATATCGTTGCCAATACATTTAAGTAAAGATGCGAATTAAATATTTTGGACCGTGAATGGCAACACTAAATGGCATTTGATCATTTGTGACGTCATCGGCAGAAGCGTTAAACGATGAAAGAGCACCGATTTAAGTAATTTTTTAAAAATATTAAACTGAAAAAAATTACTTTAAAAAATGGTTAGATTCTGTGTTTTTAAGCATGCTCTCTCAGAAGAAAGTACTTTTAAAATTTTGGAAACGACCCCATTAATAATACGTTAGTTACGATTATTTCGGTTCACCTACATTCATTATGTTCTTAAAACAGACGTGCCTCCTTGAATTTTAAATCATTGCTCCGTGAATATCCCTAAACACTAAGAATTTTGACTTTTTCGTTTTGAATTGTGCCACTATTCTTCGTGGTGTGACATATATTAGTACTTCATGTATGTCTTTTGCATCATTTTATAAACATAAATGGCGAAGCAACCATTTGTCACTGATTTCTGATGCTTCGCGTACAAGCTGTCAAGTTCATTAAATATGTGTTACACCTAAATTTAGCTTTGAGATAGGTTGAATGGACCATTGTGTAAAGTTGTTTACTTGGGGCTGTTCCAAGCTCAGAGTCTTCACTAATCAACACAATTCTTGACATTTCCTTTTCCTTATATAACTCGTACAACAGTAAGACAGAGTTTTATAACCATTGGTTCACCTTATACTTATGTGTGTGGCACAGATAACATTTGATTAAAGGTGCACGTATTTTAATGCTCGTACAACCAGAGTATTTAGAGCTATCTGAGATATTTTTCATTTTTAGCATAACTTTCTACTCCTTAGTCCACGAATGAGTTGTGAAAAAATTAGAAATACTAGTTTAATAACTCTAATGTTACTTAGAATAAAATCCGAAGATAATTTGTAAATATAGTACCATCATAATGCTCAGCACTATTTTTATACAAACTATTTATATCATCATAATACAAACTACTTAAGAACAACTAATTTTATTTTGCACTTCAAGTAAATCTTTATGCAAAAATGCCCATAAACTGGGTATCAAAAACAACGTATTTTTTGCAACTAAGTGAATGCATTTCTACCGCTTCAGTTTCAATCTCAAGTTTAACCCGCTTTGTCACGTGTTCCTTAAAATTCTAATTTTCTTTGCATATTTCGAAAATTGATTCTTAAGATCATTGAAGTGGCTCTGAATGACAAGTTTTTTTTTCTTTGAAATGTGAGTGCGACCGGTGATAAATTTATAGATTTGGAGGCACATCACAATGCGTCCGTAGAGATTCACAAAACTAGACAGTTGGGACAAACCTAACCTGTAGCTTCGTAATGCTGGGATTTGGATCCGCGTAACCTTTACAATGTTACCAAGTTAGTTTTGCCCCAACTACAGACATTCTCCATTAACTATACACTTCATGTGTCCCCTTTCTAGCCGATAATAACACAAGAGTTTCCGGCCATGCAATGACATTTTAATTTCTGATCTAGGAAGAAAATTAAGAAATTAATAAGGGCCATTTGAAGTATAGCGATTAATTTAGTTCTATGTTACTGAATAAAAATGTTAAGACGTGTAAGATTTTTACAAAAAAGGAAGTATTGTATTCGCAAAAAACTTTTCACTCAAAAATCGGCCTTAATTTCCATTTTGCTCACCCCCGAATAAATGTCCCCGTTTTTTCAACCCGCCCATACATGGATATATGCCTAGGAACGTACAGACACTCGAAATATCCATTTTGACGATCCCCGAGTTAATTACAACGAGTTTTCCCCATGACGTCCGTATGTACGTAAATATGTACGTATGTATCTCGAATAACTCAAAAACGGTACGTCCTAGAAAGGTGAAATTTGGTACGTAGCCTTCTAGTGAGGGCTAGTTGTGCAACTTCTCTTTTCGTTGCATTCGCATGTTCCTAAGGGTGTCTTTTACACCTTTTTGGGAAGAAATCATTGTTAATTTCAATGATAACTCAAGTGGTGTTATAATCTGTCAAACACTTGGTGATATATCGCCAAGCTTTTGGCCGCCAAGTTTAGTCGCGAACTTGGCGAAATATTTGGCATTTATTTATTTATTTATTTATTTATTTTTAAAGTCTGTTTTTGATTCTGCCAATGTTGGTGGTATTTAAAGAGTTAACCACTTAATCACTTTAAAATTGCCAATAATGGGGAAATAAATCTGTGTGAAACATTTTTTTGCTTCGCTTAGCAAGAAACTGGAGGTGAAAATATTTAGTGTTTCCTTGCTTATTTCAAGGCGCTATTATCATTAAATTGGCGTAAAAGGAAGTCATGTGATGCAAACATCAGCTCGTTTAACATAATAAAAATATTAGTTTAATACACTCCCAACTATCCGAATCAGTAGGTATCTAATCTCATTCCGATAATCCAAAATTCGGATGATTGGATTTTATATAAAAAGGGTTTTTTAAATTAATTACGGTATGCATTTTGAAAATAGGAAAAAAAAATATTTTTAAAGAAAACGAGGTTTTTATTAAACAAACAGAAAAGTTTGACTAATTTCACCGCATGTAGGATAATAGCTCTCATAGATACAATCATTATTTTGCGAAACACAGTACGTTTTCGGCTTGACTTTTTTTTTTCTTTTGAAACTCGGAAAGCGATTCAGATAATTGGAGTTCTGCTGTACAATATTTTATTGGTTTAAAATAATTCCCAACAATGCATTGTTGAAGTTATGGAGAAGCAAACGATTTCAAAACTTCTTTTAAATGTTTCCGTTGGCTATGAAAATATGAGAAATTTCATTTTCCGAAATGGTAGACATTTTTCCTTGCATGCTCACTGATCGTATATTTTAAAATTACAGTGTTCCTATTATTGGATTGCAGTTTA
The DNA here is from genome assembly GCF_026930045.1 of Uloborus diversus. Taxonomy (NCBI): domain Eukaryota; kingdom Metazoa; phylum Arthropoda; class Arachnida; order Araneae; family Uloboridae; genus Uloborus; species Uloborus diversus. The sequence goes on along the minus strand of NC_072734.1, from coordinate 146,075,027 downwards.
AAAAATAACGATGGAGGAAGAATTACACCAACTGTAGAGTTAGAAAAACTTCCTTGAATTTAAAGACAGGCCATGCTCCTCAAAAATTACCTTCAGTAACTGAATTCGAACCAATTTATTGTTGTGGCGTCATACTTTTCAATACAGATTCATGATTCAAATGAACTTAAGCGTGATATCACTTGCACATTACTTTCATAGATGTCCGAAAGAGATTTTGAACAAAATATAAGTTTTTTTAAACCTAAAGACTATTTCTATAAATTTGGTTCGAGCTAAACAGTATGAAATAAAATCAGTATGAAACAAAATCAGTATATGGTTTCCTGGTTACAACACACGAAACTGCAGTTAATCTCAATGTATATTTAGGTGAATTCTAAATCAGCTAAAGAAATTTAAATAAATTCAGAGAAGTCTAGACGGTACATCAAAAGCTAATAGTATAAAGCTGTATACCGGCTCCTTCTTATCTTAATTTTTTAAAATTTAAATATGATTGAGGGTCATTCCATAGAAATGTCAACCTCAACCTCAGAAATTTTTTTCCACAAAGCCCTAATTGTGGCCTATCATTTCATTCAGCATACTTTCTAGTACGTAAATCCAGTAACAGTTTTCAAAAATTTCATTCGGTATTTTTCTTCTGGCTGTAAACGTGCGAGGTTGTAGAAAAGGCTTAAAATACGCTAAAAACAGGCGTCTAAGTTTTCTTGTGTAACGTAAAATTTTTTGCAAATTTTTAAAAGAACTATGTTTATTCTAAAAGATTAGATGTTGGTCCAATAAAATTGACTAATCTTTTTGCATACATTAATTAGTTTGGTTATTTCACTGAAAATATTTACGTTACGTTAGTCACGAAAATGTACTATTTTCTGCTTAAAAACTAAGCCGGATGATTGAACCAAACAGCACTTTTTATTTTCTTACATCTGTGTCACATCTACTTAAAAAGTGCAAAATATTTATTTTAGTATCAGTAGATATAAAAGAATTAGTGTGACTAACGTAACATTTGAGCTGCGACTAACGTAACAGCTTGCATGTAATTAACGTGACATTTTAAAAATGACTGCTAATATTTAAAAATTATTTAATTTAATGTAAATTTTCATGAACAATTTTGAATAAGTTGGCATTCTATATTGATTAAAAATATAAAGGGTGAAAAATACTAGTAATATTACATTGTAAACCTTCTGTCTACTTAGAGAAATACTTTTTTAAAGTTCTTTAAAAATATACTTTCAATTTAAAGAGTTATTATTTAAAAAAAAACAAAGGTGACTAAAGCAAAATGAGTACTCTGCTGAATGTGCATTCAACACAAGAATCCAAGCTAAATAATTAAGAAAATAGAAAGACAGTCTTAACAAAGGAGAACGTCTATTTTTTTTTTTTTTTTTTTGAAAATACATCTTCACCTATTATTAAAATGAAGTAATGGCAGCTCGTTGGGGGGAAAACATTTGAAGATGTTACATGATACAGTGAGAATGAGCGCTGCTGCCATACATTTCAGAAAATGCAAAAATGATCATTTAGAAATTCAAACATTTGCGGTAATATCCTTAATTAAAATTCATTCTGCAAAAATGTTTGAATATTTTTTTTCAATATAACAATTTAATTCAGGATGCACAACACTATTCGTTCAATGAATCAGTATACCTTAAAAAATAATATGCCGTTAAACAGTACTACGGAGTTTATTATGACGATAACTAGTATATCGGCAGAATGCTAGAATTTGGTGAAACTATCAACTTGTATAAAGTTAACTTTTTAAAAGCGAGATATTTAGAATTTAATTAGCTAAAAAATTAGGTTATTTAGTTAGTAAAAGCAGTTTTTTTATTTGTTTATTCATTTATTATTTTTTTTCGCACATTCAAATTGAGTTAATTGAACTAAACCCTTCCATTCACTTTCTTACACTAATACAGAAAAAAAGTAAAGAAAGAACCTTATTGCAACATAAAGGAGGTTCCTAAAAAGTGTAAAAGTAATATAAGAGAAAAAGATTAATTACAAAAAGTTTTTTATATGCATTCATTGCTTGTTATCCGATGGTTACGTTAGTCACGTTACGTTATTCACACACAGTTTTCCGTAAACGCACCATTAAGGGCCAAAAAAGATTCATGTGTAATAAATCTGTAGTATATTTTTTAAAATAGACTGTTTACCTCTTACGAATACATCAGCCAATTTTAAATGCTTGCATAACTTTCAGAAAAATTTGCCTCGTAACATAAGAATTGTTTCTCAGGGTTGCAAAAATGTTACGTTAGTCACGATGCCTTTTTTGGAAAAAAAATACCTGCCAGCCCTTATTTTGTTTCAAATTCTTGGTAGAATTGAAAAATAGTCACCTTGTACATTTTAAATCTGCATATTGAATCAAAAAACATTTGTTTTTACTCCCGGTGTAGGTAAAAAGAGTAAGAAAATCAGTTGCGAATGTTACGTTAGTGACTATGGAATGACCCTTGACTGCTTTAGAATTAAACTAAATATAACGATTTTGAGATCAACCTCAATGTTTGACTGTTGTCATCAAGAAATGAAACACTTTTTTTTTAATATTACATTTTTTAATGCTAATCGTCGTCTTTTAAAACAGTCTTTAGCGTTAAAAACATAAAATAAAATTAAATGTATTTAATTATTTTTTTAGATTTAAAATTTATTTGAACTGAACATTTTTGAAAGTTCAAGCATATGTACCTGTTTATTTAGCCTTATTTAAAAACAACAGTCACTTTCGTTGTAATATAAATGTATTGTGCATAAAGAGAGAAAAGCTTTTATCTACTGCTAATCTGCTCTAAATATTGCTAGTTTGTATGCTCGATTTTGAAAACAATTTTGAATAAATATATAGTGGAAAAAAAAGCTTTCAAAAACTCCTTCAAACTGATGACTTGATTCGAATTTATAAAAAACTTCGAAAACATGTATTATTTGGAAAGTTTAAAGTATTCACTTCCCATCTATGCTTGCTTAATATCAGCCATAAAATCAGCTAGTTGACTTTTATAACTAAACTAACTTGATAACTGCAATTATTTTTCATTGTTTTCGGTAACAGTTGAAAAGCCGAATTGGCAGGCATGATGACAGAGAAAGTAACTTGCGAAAGTTAGAATCAAGTTCAAGAACTCAATGGCAAGAAACTGACTGTGACTGAAATAAAAATAGCACGCATGTTTAGGGGTGAAAGAACTTGTTTTTTCACTACAATACTAAAAATAGAATTATGTAGAAAAAAATTAGCGAAAGATTATATTTCTAAAAATATTACTCTTATTTTGTAACAGTTAAAAACAACATTGATAATGCATATTTGCAATAATCAATTGAGACAGTGAGAAGCAAAGGGATGTAAATGGCAAAATTAAATATTTGGAGATAACCAGTACACATGGTAGGGGCGAACCTCTCCTCTGTCTTGCGGCAAGAGATATTACGGGTAGCCCTGGTAGTTGCTGCTGTACAGCATGATTTAGAAAAAAAAAATGAATAAAAGCCTACCTAGGATGTTATCTTTAAACGCGTTTTACTCAAAACTTGGAAAATGTCCACTTACATCCCTTTACTTCTCACTGCCTCAATTGTGAATTAGTGCATTGTCAACGTTATTTTCTTGCTATTACTTTGTTGCTCTTCGGCAGCGATTCTCATAAAAATTTGACCAATCCACAGGAGTTTTTGCTCATTCGCATTTAAAAAAAAAAAAAAAATATTTTACGACATCTTTTACATGAGTTTTGTGAATAATTTTCCGTGTTTTCTAAATTTTTAGCACTCATTATTACTTCTGTATAATCCTCATATATATAATAGCGATAGATCGAGCAACACTCCTAACGTCATCCACTATGAAACTCCCTTCATGGCATAATTTGATATAATATGTTTTGGTAATGTTTGACATGCAGGGAAATGCTTTATTTCGATGGCACTGAAGTGGATCCGGTATGCTAACTGTTTTACTGATAAGATTGTCATTTTAGGAGAATGAAGAAACGAAAAAGTGGTCAATAATGAACGCTATCGACCGGAGTTTGAGTTAAAATTTCAACTATCAAAATATTACCAAACAGGCAATGGGGTCGTTTCTAAAATTTTAAAAGTAATTTTTCTGAAAGAGCATGCTTAAAAACATAGGATCTGACCTTTTTAAATAATTTGTTTAATTCTTTCAAAATTCTTAAATCGGTGAGCTTTCATTGTTTACGTTTCTATCCGATGACATCACACATGATGAAATGCCATTCAGTGTTGCCATTCACAGAGCAAAATATTTTATTTGCATCTTTACTCACGTGCATTGGTAACAGTGTGGTTGATAGCAAGCGTAGAGCGCAATTTTAATTCGCTTCTTAATTATCATAACGTGGAAACGTGGTAGAAAGATGCGCCAAAGAACATCATTTGTGACGTCATCAAGACCACTCCTTGTTTGGAAAATCGGACAGTTTAAAAAAATAATTGAAAAATAACTGTTGTGAAAACGAAAGTATTTTCTGGATTTATGTTTTTTTTTTTTGCTTATTCCATCAATTTCAGTAACAAAAAGTACTACTTTTGACTGAAGGAAACAACCCAATTGCTCGTTCAAATGCTGGAGCAATTTTCACCTGTCATACCTTTACGGGCGATTTTTCAAGTTGTTACAATAAATACTTATCTTCTTCTTAACATTTAAATATTTCTTGTTATAGATCTTTAACACCACGTAAAGTTTTTAAATACATTTATTATTCATTTATTTTTTTTATAAAGAAGAGGAAAAAAACCTTTTGCTCACCGGTCCATAAAAAGTCATTTTTTTAACGGTCTACAAATGCAAGGGATTTCTTTTTTTTTCTGCAAGGAAAAAAAAGAAAAGAAAAAATGGGGGGGAGGGGGGATGAAACATTACAGTTATGCGAATTTTTTGCAAAAGCTCTTGTCGGTCTGCAGGTCAACACGCTGCCCTAAGGTATTTATTCATTTCTTATGCATTGTTAACCGTTTCAGGGAGCCATCATCGGACTGGTGATGTCTTTGGCCTTGACAGCTTGGATAAGTTTCGGTGGTGCCGCCACTAATGTTGCTCATCCCAGGCTTCCTGTATCTGTTTCAGGATGTCCTGGCAGCAATTCCACTACACCTCTTCCTGATTTTACGCTGGCGCCTCAGTACCATAACAAATCCCATTATACAACAGACTGGGATGTTTTGACGGAGGGTGTTGCTACTGAAGTTTCAAAAGAGTAAGGAGCAAATTGTTTTATTTTTAGCATTGTGTTCTTACGAGCGCAATCATGATTTTTTTTTTTTTTTTTGACTGCATTTTTTCCCCTCGATTGCTTTTTAATCTAGTTTCTATGATTTAAAGAAGGATAATTTTACTTGCATTACAGAAATTCCTTTATGATTGTTTGACGGTTTGATTTTCCGATTAAATGAAGATTTCAGTGTGCAAAATAGTTTTCGTGTAGGTTTTGGCAACATTTGTCAACAAATCTGAGTTTGACAAATATTGGTCACAATCATAGAGTAAAAAAATTACATGGAGTGGCTCCGTTATGCTAAGAAATTGAAGCCGGAAGTTGCCCCGCTGTATCCCAAGATCCTTAGCTTCTCGCTAAATATCTTGATTCATAACATTTACATTTTGATTCAAAACATTCCATTACTGTAATGTTGGTAGTGATTTAAACTTAGATACTGTTGCAAGTTTATGAAGCACGTTTTTGAAATTGCATTACAACATGAATACAATGCAAACCAATCATCCAGCTACATTATTGGGTCCCTTAGCGAGATTGGTGATAACTATTCTTGTGAAGCGATTACGTTATTATAACTCTGTTCATGTATCCCATAATTCCGGCTTCAATTTCATCTCCTTTTTACTCTTTCTATATAAATTACTTACTCTATGGTCACAATGAACGTTCCCCACGTGAATAACGTGAAGAAGAAAGAAAAAAAATGACGCATGCCAATGCGTTTATTTATTTATTTTTATTTATTTATTTATTTATTTTTTTTTTTTTTTTGATCTTTCATTTTATTAGCTTCTAACACAATGTAATTATGTACACTCAACTGCACATACTTGGGAAAGTTCTGTAACTTGAAACATTTTGCCAAATTTCGTTTTGAGGGCCGGTACACCTGTCAGTGTTTTATTAGTAAGAAATAAATGGTGTTACAGAATAAATGAATATTTATCTTTTGAGGCTATGTGTGTTACTATGATGCATCAGCTCAGGTGGATGAATTGGAAATTTTGGAAAAATATGCGATTTTTAAAAATGTAACTAATGTTATTTTTTCTGTATTTAGTTGTAAAATAAACTTCTTCACAATGATAATAGGTGTCTCAACCTATTATCTATTGCTGCATACGTAAAAGAATAAACAGCTGTTAATCATTTAATAATTGAATAAATTGCTTGATTTTTTTTCGTAGTTGACTCTTAACAGTCTGCTTATTATTATCTGTACAAGAATCTTTCACTTTGGGATTGACAACATAAAGAAATAGGGACTGGGAGAATGGGACTAGCTTATTTTCCCCAATTACGGATTCTCGTCGCAAAAGCGAGTTTTTTCTGATTTTTTTTAAATATATTTTTTATATTATTCATTTCAAATGCTTATATTATGTTTTATTATTGTTTAAAGAATATTTTACAAAGTAGTTTGTTTGATGTTTCGTCGTTTTATTATCCGAAATATGCATTTCAATAACCATGGGTGGATTATTGGACGTGTCATAACTCATTTAATTTCACGCCTATAAACTTGAAATTTTGCCTATAAGATACTCTTTACCATAGTACACTGTCTACCAAATAAATACACTTTTGGTTAAGTATTTCAAAAATCCGTCTGAGCGGGCTAAAAAGGTTTCGAGGTGCCCCTAAAAAATAAGGAAAAAAACCTCACCTAGAACCTCGTGCTATGCTTTGCCTAACAGCGTTGTACCATTGGTTGCACGTTGTGGAGTTTGAGCTGTAGATCACAAATCAATCGACATTGCAATTATGTCACTGAAAATCTCAGGAAGGAAATATAAAGTAAAAATAAAACATTCGTGCTTTAAACTTTATTTCTGAGTTCTGATTTTAAGAGGTTACTTTTACAAAGCAAATAATTTCCCAAACTGCTTTTTTGAGAAGTTAGTTTTAAAAACTATTTTTTCTCCTAAATATCTTTCGAAAAGTTACTTTTAATTTTTTTTGAAAATGGCATGAAAACTGTTCCTGTGTTTGGCAGCGGATTATGACCCTAACTCATAAAATCTTTATTTTTAGGTATGTTTTTCCCTTGTACAGAATATCGTACATGTGGTTTACTCCCATTGGTGTTATGGCAACGGTAATTTTCGGATACTTGAGCAGTTTAATTTTCTGTAAGTATTTCATTGTTATTGTTTAAATAAAAAGTTTATCTAGTTCAAAGCAATGTATTGGTAATACATTATTTAGATACATTATTTGTATAAAAATAATTGCCAAATTTTAAGTGATATTTCGATTTATTTTCTTTACCAAAATTTAATTATTCTGTTTTATTTCCTAACTTGTGTCTCAAATTTTAAGTAACACGAATTTTTTCTAATAAACATATGCCGAAGTACTAGAAATATTTTCGTAAAAAAAAACTTTTTAATTATATATATACAGTTTACTTTTCTTTAAAATAATTTTTTGAATTAATTCTTGAATTTTAGAAAATATTTTGCTGTTAAGTACTTTTTTTACTATGAAATACCACCTTACTAATGTTTTCTAAAATTAATCATTGAATTAAAAAAGAAAATCTTTAAAATAAATTTCTCTTCGAGGAAAGTTCTAATGGTGAAACTTACGCCTTATACTCCTGCCCTAAAGTTTTTTTTTTTCTGCACTTCTGTTTGGAATCCTAAACCAAATGAGAAAAATAGCAATGCTATACGAAACCGATATTGGTACTGCAACGGCATTGCGTTTGCTTCCGTTTTGGAGCATTCAATTGAAGAAAAAATAGTGCTGCTATCTGCTGAGAAATTTGGGAACTAAATAACGATTCGGGTTGGAAGTCCTCAGATAGACCGGATAATATTTACATGAATTGTACTTAGTACAGAAAGGAAACAGATTAAGGATGAAATGTAACTATCTTCATAAGAAATCTAAAAGAAAAAGGAATTCCAGCTATTTATTGCCCTGACAATTCTCAAAATATATGTGCGGATTCCGGGTGCTCTCATATTTCACTTACATTTGCCCAGTTAAAACATAGTAGGGTAAAATTTTTCAAATGTATGTTTTTTTCCTAAAAATAAAAAATACCTGTTATCACAATTTTTAATAGTTGCCAATTATTACCCAGTAAAAAATAACGGAAACCCACTTGAATGAATGTTAGATATTGAAATTCAGCCCTCTTTCCAAACCCCTCTATTCGAATCGTTATTTATTTATGGATACATAAGTTCACTTATCTCAAAATTGCGAACATTTTACATTCAGTGACTAGGATTATCTTGAAAGGAAAATGATTCCTATTTCATTGTTCGTTTTACGATTAGAATTTGAAGACCATTTAAGGTCAAATTGCTTTTTCTAATTATATTTTTAGTCAACTTTGAATTTATATCTGTTTTAGGTAAATCTGCTAGTACTGACGAATATTTGTTGAGTCCTATTGCCCAAAAAATTTTTGGTCTAAAGCCACACCAAACTTATACAGATGTTGAGGTAAGTTCACACATTTATCTCTTGAACAGCAATGCCGTACTCAGCAAGTAGTATTTAAAATACAGGGTGATTATTTATATATATATATATATATATATAGAACTAGCTGGGTTACCCGGCTTTGTCTGGTCTACCTTGAAAATAAAAATTGTCCAGCGACGCGTATTCAACAAACGGTCTTAAACAAAAGAAAAAAAAACATCATTCAAAGTTTCCCTTCCCAACAATGACGACAGAAAATAATTTTAAGAAATTACAATGAGAAAGATTAATTTAAAAAGCGTAACCGTAGAAACACAAAATAAAATAAGTTAAAGAAATTATGAGAAAGATGAAAAGAAACAATGGATTCAAAAAGCGTAAACGTGGAAACGCGAAAATAAAACGGTTAACAACTTGAATGCAGATGAGATTTTTCGAACTTGATTTAAAAAAAGGCTTGTAACTTTTTTTGCTATGGAGATAGAAACTTAGTTTTCTACCATTTGTCGAGATAGATCAAGAGTAAAAAAATGTCGCTCCATCCAGTGGTGTCAAAAAGAAAACTGGGACAATTTCTTCACTTTTTATCGATATTTTTAATGAAGAAAATAGTTCCTAAATTTCAGATATGCCAAAAAATGTTCGAGCTAAAAACGTAAATAACTTTCGCCGTAATTCAATTAGAGCATTGAAACAAATTGCGTATAACGCGGAAAATTCTACCCATTCCAACGATATGTACAATTAATATATGCAAGTAATTTTTCACCCCCATATTCGGGAATTTGTGTGAAAATTGGACTTAAATTGGAATAAAAAAAACTATTCATCGATTTTTTTTCGAACCAGGCTGCAAACCTTTTCCGGACTTGAAGGAACAGACTGAAAATTTCAGCGAAATCTGCCGGGTAGTTCTCGAGTTTTGCGCGTTCAAACACACAGATGCTTCTTGGAGACTTTATACTACGTAGAGATAATTTTCTATTTCACGAGAACATACGTGAGGCAATGCAAATTTATTTAGTGTTGGAAAAAACAAATTCCAAAATTTTACAATGGATAGCTAAGTCAGGGTTTCCACTGCTGCTGAGATAAGCTAATGGAATCATTTCCAAAATTTCAAAAGTATTTTTTTCTGAAAGAGCATGCTTAAAAATATAGCATCTGACAATTTTTTAAATAATTTGTTTAAGTTAAATATTTTTTAAAAATTACTTTAACCGGTGCACTTTAATTGCATACGCTTCTGCCGATGACATCACAATTGATGAAATGCCATTCACCATTGCCATTCAGAGAGCAAAATATTTAATTTGCATCTTTACTCACGTGTATTGGCAACGATATGGTTGATAGCAAGCGTAGAGTGCAATTTTAATTAGCTTCTTGATTATCATAACGTGATAATAAATTCCGTTTTTTATCTTGCCGCAATCATTGATTTCTCTGTAGCATGTAATTTTGTCGATTGAACTATAAATTTTTCGTAAACTTTTAGTGCCAATCATTTCCTTTCGACTAATATTTCTCTGAACCCCCCCCCCCTTAAATAACCCTGACAACGCCATCTATGGGCATATTTTCGAACTAGATTTTTCCTTCTCCATCAAAGTACCATTGCCTCACGTCTGTTCTGGTGAAATATCTAGTCAAATGACCAGTAGTTTTTAAATTATAGCATTTTGAAATCGGAGATTTGCTTATAATTACATAATACATTGCTATTTGTTATAGCTTAAATTTGGCATCTTCAGAAAGATGTTTGAATCTCAGTCCTGATATGTCATCTTTATTATTTTCAACAATCATTAAACCATAACATAACATCCTATAAACAGTTTTTACATTACGTTCTATGTCAGAATCAATAAAATTTATTTTACAAGTAAAATGCTGCAAAATCAACAAGTAATATGTTCAGTAAGTTACCGCCCTATAGCCAGGGCTAAGGCAGAAGAACATGAAATACACCGCTAGCTCAGTCAATTCCAGCTGAGGACTGCAGTTTCGTGCTAATTATTGAATATACCTGCTTTGCCTTCAATATTCGAGTTGAACCGAACCATTGCTTCGGTCACTCGTCTGGTCTGTGCTAATTCTGTATTAGCGACCAGTTTGGCACTCTTGGGTTCCTTAAAAGGTTTTCCACCTCCAGCTCAGTCACTCCTATGCCGGGCTGTTGAGTGCTAATAAGCACGAAACTGTAGTCCTCGGCTGGAATTGACTCAGTGAGATATCTATTGATTTGTGTCTATAGATATGGATATAGCTCCCCTTAATATAAGTTGAGCTGAGCGCAGAACGTGGAATTGAACCATATATCATTGTACGTAATGCACAAATCAACTTTTTATCTAAATGTTGCCTGTTAATCAATCAGTTTTCATTATTGCCTTTTCATATGGTTATTTTAGGTTGGCCATTTGAAAATGTTAAACAAAATGTTTAAAAATTGTACGTTTACAGTTGGTTTGTCAAAGCTAATTGACTATATGCGTTACGGGCGCTATCTCACGATTACACCAGCAAAATATTCGAATACAGTAAACAACCGATTATCCACGAAATAGGGTGGCACGGCTAAAACCGCGGATAATCCGAATAATAGGCAAAAAAAAGAAACTTTTGTGTATACAATAGCTAAAAATTATCGATAACACTTATACATTTAAATTAAAACTAAAACATTGCTACACTGCGTGTAAACAAATGTATGTAAAATCTAAAAACAAACAGTAACATAATCATAAGTTTAAAAAAAAATGGGAAAAGATCCGTGGATAATCTGAACCGCGAATAATCCGACCGCCAATAATCGGGAGTATACTGTATATTAAACTAAAAGGGCTCAAGTTGGAAATTCCGGAAAAAGTGCATCGTATGCGTAAAAATGTATCATTTGTGTAAATAGATTGAGCAACGTACAACTCACAAAACAGCCCAAAAAATTATGACACCAGGCTAATTTCTTTCACCCACCTCAAAAGAATAAATACTGTGTCAGCAGTATTGTCATTTTTTTCTAACATTAAAGTCTACAGCATCTAACTCATCCTCATGTTCTTTTCTCAGTTGACAAGTGCAAGTGCTTTGTCAAATGGAACTGTGACGAAGGAAGAACTTAGTTCTTAGCCTCTGGGGTGGAAGAATCTGCCTTTACAACAACAGGACGCAGTACTTAAAATGAAATGCATTTGTAAATTTCTATAAAGCTACACGAAGAATTTTTGGTTGCTCCGCCTTCAAGAAACTGCTGGAAATCTTTACCCGTCCATTCATTTGCTTGCCTAAGATGAGTAGAGAGGAAGAACTGACGTCATGTTTTCGAGGAATCTTATTGGATTGCTGACCATCCTCAGAAAAAAAGCCTGCAACTTGAGAGGCAACTTTTCTTTAGTGATCCTAACTTTAGGGATTCAAAAAATTAAATCATCGATGGTGTTAACAACTTTTTACTCTCACAGAAAAAAAAAATCCTTTACCAGGACTCAGTTGCTTCTTGCAATATGACTGTTATCAAACGCATTTAATTTTTTACTGGTTTTAAATGAAATGTTTCACTTTTTGAGATTTAGTTTTATCAAAGCATTTGTCGTCTTGTAAATACAAACTTTTATCCTCGAGAAATATATTGAATTGTCATAAAGTGATGTAAAAAATTCAAAAATTATCTTTGTAGAATTTCACGAGTGTGTTACACTGCAATTTGTTACTTTTCTATCTATTACATGCTATAAACTGAACGCAAATAGCAGGTTAAATCCATTTAGCTTCTGTTGGAGTAGTTATCGTTCATTGAATGAACAATGTTTTACTGGTCCAAGATTGCGTATGAATATAGTCATTTAAATATTTAAAACGCAGAACAGTTGTCACCTACCTTACTGCAATAAGGAGACATCTTTTATAGTGCTCATATAGAAAATAAGTCCTTTTTAAAACATATCTCACTTGTTCAAGTAGCACGTAGAAAAGTATTAGTGATAACATTTTTCAGTTTTTTCGATCGCACAAGAAAACTTTTATGCCTTATTTTTGAAAAATGTGTTAGCTGAAACCATGTACAAAGTTTAAAACAGCAATATATAATTTGCTCTATTTTTCTACATATTCATAGCATTTGCTAAATGTTATATTTAATAATCATTGATGTGTAAAGCTAATATTTAGGCACTGTTAAAGTTTGTAGTTACGCTGTTAGCGACTTTGAAGTTTGAAAAGAGTCTTTATCTAGCAATCCCTTTTTAAATTTTGCTATCAATGGACAAAAAAGATTAAATAGAAACATTTTAATTTATTTATACTTTTAACAAGTGAATTTAGATGATAGCAGTCTTTGGGAAGAATTTTCCCTTTCACAATGTTTGTCAAATTAGACTTTTCAACTTTGGATTCGGGTTTTAACAACAAAAAAATATGCCTTCTAGTACAAAGATTATAGCTTGTTAATCCTTCTAACGACGGAATTACAATTATATTGATATGAAGAAAGAGTCTTGACTCTGACAACCAAAAGTTTCAGAATTCTTAGGCTTAGATGCCATAAATTGAAACAATTTTTCATGGTACTACTTCGTTTCTTATAAGTTTTATATAAAAATAAAGTACAAGTTTTAACATGCTAATTAAAATTTGTAAATTCTGAAAATCTGAAAAAGCTGTCTATATGATTTTTTTAAAAATATACTTTGATACAGTGATCTTAATACTTTGTACTTTTTCATTTTGACTTGTATGCTCAAAGCTCAAATATACAAAGTAATACACATAATGTGACAAAACTGTTGTAGTTTCTTCTTTTCAATGAATTAGCTGAAACAAACCACTGAAATGTAAGTCATTAACAATTTGTGGACTATGGGACATATGTACCCTAAATGCAGTTTATAAATAATTAAATCAATGTAATTTATAAAATATTGTTTTCCATGTTGTTGCAACATTGAAATCTTTACCTTGGGAATGGATAATAAATTGTTTTAAAAATAACTGAAATGAAATTCATAAACCCATTACAGACTATGGGACATAATGTACCCTTAGTGCCTATTATAAGTAATTAAATCAAAATAATTTATAAAATATTGTTTTTCTCTGTTATTTCAGCATTGAAATCCTTATCTTTGGCAGTAGGTAATCTATTGTTTTAAATATATACTTAAACGTAAGTCATCAACCCTTTATGGTCTATGGGACATGTGTGCCCTTAGTGAAGTTTATAAAAAATCAAACCAAAATAATTTATAAAATATAGTTTTCTCACGTTACTGCAACATTCGAATCTTATCTTGGGCAATAGATAATAAATTGTTTTAAAAATATTCTGAAATGAAAGTCATTAGCCCTTTGCGGACTACGGGACATATGTGCCTTTAGAGCAGTTTATAAATAATAAAATAGTTTTTTTCCATGTTGTTGCAACATTGAAATCTTTATCTTGGGGCAATAGATAATAATTTGTTTTTAAAATATACTTGAATGTAAGTCATTAACAATTTATGGATTGCGGGGCATATATGCCCCTCAAGTTCAGTTTATAAATAATTAAACAAAATAATTTATAAAGTGTTGTTTTTCCATGCTATTGCATCATTGGAATCATTGTCTTGGGAAATAAAAATATTAATTGTTTTTAAAATGTACTGTAACTTATTTTGAATTCATCGCAAATGAAATACATCTGCACTATGTTTCTATTTGTATTCAATATTACTTGTTCTTATTGAATATTATATGTAGGTAATATGATAAATTATCTAAACATTTTTGAGTTAAATAATTAACTAATTAAATTTTAGAAAATAGCTGCAGCTTTGCATCTATTATGAACCATATACCCATCCGTTGATTTTGTATAAAATCATATCCCATCAATTTATACAAAATCAACGGAACCAATGATGTTTGACTTATATTGCCGTTAGCAGTTTTATGAATGGAACATTTCTAAACTCTACCGATCACTTAATGGTCTCGAGTTAAAAAGTGGTATTTTCAAAAAAAAAGTATTGCCTATGTAAACTGGTTTTGATTAATACTAAGCCAGCTTAAATTTATTTATTTTTTCATTTTTTACATTTAAAATGAAACTTGATGCTTAGCCTTTTCTTCGTTACAAGATTTTTTTTTAAACCTCAGGTATGCAGCTGTTAAAATTTTCCCAAGTTAAAGTTACAAAATTTGACAAAAACAATTTTATAGAAAATTCATAGTCTAATAGTCGGCTGATTTGCCTTAGCAAAATGATAGAATCATGTTGAAACTATAAACTTAGTTTTCAAAACTGTATATTAAGCATCAAGTGCCAGTTTTGCCCTCTTGGGAAATAATGAAAACTTGTAATATTTTTAACTATGCAATATTCCTCACTTTATAATTACTGTTTGACTACGGATTGCATGTAATTCCAAGTAAAGACGATTCCATCTGAATGAATCTAGCAGGGGAGAAGGGAAAATAACGATGAGATTTCGATGCACGCGTTTTGTAATGTCACTAGTGCCTTATTCATTTATTGCATTCTCAAAAATAAAATAAATTTAAACAAAAAATGTTACCATAGAAACAACAAAAAGAAAATACAATATTTTCATTTCGTTCAAGAACGTAAAAGCAAAATGGTAAGCTCAAAACTTTGTTGTGAAATAATTAAATCAATTATTTTTTGCCGTGAGAATATAGATCGAATATACTTTAGATTTAAAAAATGTTGCTGTGAGCAAATTTTCATTTTTACAAAACTAAGGCAAAATAATAGAGGGACAAAAGTGCACATCTGAAACAAACCATCTAACATCCCTTTAAACTAATAGATACGTCCAATTCCACCTATAAACCGGATATTAGTCTTTCCATGTAATCGATGGTCAAACAGTAAGAGGCGTCACTAAATTCAAAATAGTTTCGCTGAGTGCGTAACTCGTAAAAGAAGACAAAAATAAGTGAGCAACTGCATAAAATAAAATAGTTAATTAAGCGTATGCCATTTCAAAGTAAATACTTTTCCATCGGAAGGAGAAAAGTTACTCTCTAGTGTGTTACTCTCCTTTGCGTAAACAAAAAGTTTAAGATAGGTGCATCTCTAGACTTATATTATGTACTCAAACTCAATATCAAAATTGTTTTAACTAAAAATTACCAAAATATGATGTATCATATTAAAGCTCCTATAGCGAATACACGAAAGTTCTCTTAAGGAATTGGCGATTGTGTGTTAACATATTCACCTAACAAAGTTGCACTTGGGGTTTAAAATGTCGACAATTAAAAAAAATATATACGTTTCAATTTAAGCTTATTTTTTCATTTTAGATAACGAAAACTGACTGCTTAAGTTCGTAAAATGTTTGTCAAAGTCTATAAGTTTAATTGGGAACTTCTGTGAGCAGAAACACTATAATTGCGACTTATGCTCAATTTTTCTGTCGAGACTTTTTTGTGTTAGGCTATACCAGTGGTGTCCAACCGACAGCCTTCGGGCCAGATGTGGCCTGCAAAGTCGATTCAAATGACCTGTTGCTATGTTTAATTTTATGAATCGAAAATATATTCTGTAACCTTCCTGAACAACAGACATACTTTACTCAGTATTACAACTGCTTGTTGCAAATTCTAAGTCAAATAGTTTGAAATGGGTTTCTAAAAACTAGATACAAACTTTGTATCAATAAAATAAGCATGTAGCAATAATAACAACAGCTCTGGGTTTGTAAATTTCGTTTTTTTCCAGTTTTTTCATTTTTTCTATATATTAAAAAAAAAGTAACATCAAAGAAATTGTGAAAGGAAATCTGTGGCGGGCCTGCGCTCAGGAGACCCTATAGTATGTACAGCCTTGAAATTTGCCCTTGGGTTTTATATTTTAAATTTCGAATTAGTTTTTTTGTAATTGATTTTTTTTAAGTTAAAATTTCACGTAATTGCCTATTAAAGGGATAAAAGATTTCCCCACACCCCTTAACGTTTGATGTCGTTCAAAAGAGATTTTGTTTCTGTATCAAATAAAGCATGTTCCAATTTTCTCAATTACTTAGAACAGTAGATATAAGGGTTTCTTTTCCAGCAAAAAATCCTAGGCTCAACTCAATTCAAGCCCAGAGCTTAAGAGCAAAGTATATTACCAGAGACCATGAATTTTGAAAGCGACTTTTCAAGAGTACAAAACTGCCGTTTTGCAGTGCTCAGGAACCCCTTAGCACCTATAGCTGTGTAACTTGGTACAAATCAGTTTATAATCTGGGAAAGAGAGGCTCTTTTAAGTGTTTTTTTTTTTAATATCTCAGTTATGCATATCTCTATCAAGTTCTTTCTGACTTCGTTTGGGAGTAAGAATGTGTTCTAATTATGACTTAAATTCTATTTTCTACGGGAGGGAAGAGAGATTTTCATTTTGTTCGAAATCGAACTCGAAATCCAATTTTTAAACTTACTCTTTATAAAAGATGACTTAAATCTTTACGAATAAAATAAGATTGCGAAGTAATCTTCGGGGGTTGGTGAGCGACAGCGATCAGGGGGCTGAGCCCCCTAGTACCTATACAAAAAAGAAAAAAAAAATATTAAATACGTTATCATTGTATGTGTTCTGCTTCGCAAATTTCATCTTAGCATGAGGTGCGACGCATGGGTAAAAAAAGGTTGGGCACCATGCAATTTCATACACCAGTTTCTTTCTTCAGAACTCTACTTAACTACATCGTCACAAAAAGTACGCACCTGAAGTAATTGTTACTGTGCATCTCATTTATAACAACTTAGACATATGAGTCAGTGAGAAGCAAAGGGATGTAAGTGGTAAAATTAAAAATTTGGAGATAACCAGTACACATGGTAGTTGAACCACTCCTCTGTCTTGGGGCAAGAGATGGTACTAGTAGTCCTGGTAGCTGCTGCTAAACAGCATGATTTAGAAAATAATTTCAATGAAAGCCTACCTAGGAGCTTATCTTTAAACGCGTTTTACTCAAAACGTGAAAATATCCACTTGAATCCCTTTGTTTCTCACTGCTTCAAATGAGGCAGTGAGAAGTAAATGGATGCAAGTGGCAAAATTAAAAATTTGGAGATAACCAGTACACATGGTAGGTGAACCTCTCCTCTGTCTTGGGGCAAGAGATGGTACTAGTAGCTCTGGTAGTTGCTGCTGTACAGCATGACTTAGAAAAAAAATTCAATGGAAAACTACCTAGAATATTAATTTTAAACGCGATTTACTCAAAATTTGAAAATATCACTTACATCCCTTTGCTTCTCACTGCCTCATCTGTACATTTTTATGCATCTAGTTTTATTGTGAAACAAAAGTCTTTGGACAAAGTCATAACTTACGTAACTAGTCATAACTTACTGTAGCTAGATCGCCATAAAATTCAAAAAGTAGACTTTTTCACTTTTATGGAATACTTCTGGTGGATAGAAGACATTAACAGTTCTAGTTTAATGAAATTTAGAAATGATAGTAAAATAATATTTAATCATGCCTTCACATTCGGCGAAAATTTGTGAAAAAAGTTTATTTGTTGTGTTGTCCTTGAAACTGCTGAATTGTATATGCAATGCTATGTTCACTCCCCACTGAGTCAAGAGCGCCCCGATAGGAGGTCACGGAAAGTCACTGAGACCTACCAAAAATTTCCTTGTTCAGCAAATTTGTCAGTCGATTCGGTAAAATTTGGAGTTCTATTCCACAAAATTGTGTTTCCGTGAAATTTGGAGCTCTTTTTGGAAAAATTATCATCTATTGGCGAAATTTGGGGTTCCATTCTGCAAATGGAGAATTTCTGCCTCCCAAAAATTTAAGTTAGGGGTGCCCCTGTACAAAGTGTTGCAGTTCAGTGTCCATTATTTGAATGAATACAATGTTAACAATTTTGTTAATTGTTAAGTCAATTTTTTGTACTGTTAGATTTATTTGCAAACCTTATAAGAATGTTGATATTTGTCAAACAAAATTCTAAATTTTCAACTATTAGTGGGACCGGGAAGTAATGTCATTTTTTTCTAACTAGTATTTTTTTAAATTTTTTTATTTTTAATCAACAATCTTTTGAAGTGTAGTGCACAATTTTCGATTCCTGAAATCAATCGGTTTTGAGTAAAATATCAAGATATGGCAGTTTGGACATCAGACAAATTTTCAAGTTTTTTATTTTTTTGTCACTTAAAGATCGGAATAAGGGGAGATCATATGGTGCAGTGTCAAGTGAGTATGGTGGGTAAAGAAGTTT
Source organism: Uloborus diversus (assembly GCF_026930045.1). Classification (NCBI taxonomy): domain Eukaryota; kingdom Metazoa; phylum Arthropoda; class Arachnida; order Araneae; family Uloboridae; genus Uloborus; species Uloborus diversus. Next base: position 146,056,069 of record NC_072734.1, on the reverse strand, counting down.
ACCACAGCTCACAAATTTTTTAGGTGTTTGCCTTGAGCAGTTCGGTCTTGCATTGTCAGGTTTCAGGATCACAACTTTCTTATGATAATAGTAGATATTTTCCCGCTACAAACTACACCATCTGACTACCCTTTATACCGATCGCTAAAACATTCTCTAAAAATTTGGCTTGCATCCAAGATTCCAGTTCTGGATATTTATCTTCCAAAATCATCGATTAAAAAAAATGGAATGAAAATTTGTGCATTAGATGCAAAAATTTGATGATAACGAGGATAATTACATCGTCGATTAGAAATAAAACTCAAGCAAAAAGTTCGAAAGAAAAAAAAACTACATTATACTTTCTGGTCCCCCTAATATTTACTGTCGTTTGAGAAATTGAGATTAATTTTGAATCATTATTGTTATACATCTCTGTTTGTCTTTTAACTTATTATTTTTTTTTTTCATTTTTAAAGATGATGAAACTGTTTGGAAATAAAAACTAGTGCTATGAGTCAGGGGAAAAAATTGTTTTGCTTTAATTTGATGTTATTTTGTGTAATTTTTACATATTGTAAAAAAAATAGTATTTTCTTCGAGTGCAAATACCCAGTTCTTTATATCTCAAGAAAACCTGACATTCAAATGTTCTAAGTTCAATCATTTGAGGGTGTTTAGTTTCAGGATTGTAACTTAACCAGGCTAAATGAACTTAACTGATATAGTCTTAAATCCTTAATTATCAACGTTCTAATTTCTGTTCGAAACTTTTGGTCTTTTTCCGTATACCATTATTGTTTATCTTTTCTGTTCCATCCCAGTGCCAGTATCTTTTTGCTGAGGCAAACTCCAAGCTGGGCTGACGTCCAGTGCGGGGCTTTCTTAGGCGTTAAACATCTCAACTGTACACCTACTATTCGTCCTAGACTTAAGGCATAGAGCTCTAAGGCCCTAGAGCTAAAAAGTGGGGCGCAGCAAAAAGGAGTACCTCTTTAGATTCGAGAACTACAGCGCACCAACGAGGTATGGTATATATCTTATTTCACCTTGCTTCGGGTTCACAGAGTAAGGAGATCACGCTTGGCTGACGCCTAGTGAGGGACCTTCCCCGGCGTAACGCTACGCGTCCGCTGTTAGCCTCCGAACCTATCCATACGGAGGGCTTGCTTAGCGGATCCCTAGGTGTGGTACAAGTTAAGACTACACGCTAAGAGAAGGGGAGAAAAGTGTACCTCTTTTACATTTCTAATTTTTCAAAATAAATTCATTTTAGTACAGTATTGTTTTCATGAAACTTTTGTTTAAAACCTCAATCGAAAATATGCCTTTTCAATTTAGTATGCTTGTGATCTTCACATTTTGTTTAATGTCGATTACGACTGTCAGCAGACAACAATCAATGTAAAATATATTCTCACATTTATCTTGTTGAAAATTTTATATTAATTGTTAATAAAGTTTTATTGCAACCAAGCTTGAAATGTTTTATTTCCGTTTTATCAAAATAAAAATTTCTGCTGCAAGTGTGTCACCTGCCATTTCAACTAACTTATCAACGGATCAGTGTTTTGAACGTTTTCTTGTCTTCCGTTCATAGGGTAAGCAACTATTCACCAAACATTCACACAAAGAAAGCACAAGAGAAGGAAAGTACATTGATGGCCAAGCCGGGATTCGAACCCAGGACCTCCTCTCCATCGCAGTCAGACTTCTCTGACCACTAGACAACGCGGCCGACTTCTCTTCATCAAAAAGATTAATTTGATTTCAGAGAATTGTTTTGATCGTCAAAAATTTCAACTTAATTTGGAACCTGAGTCAAATGAGAGAGGGAGAGAGCTAATTTCAGTACTGATGTTAGTAGACAGGAAAGGAGGCTGATTTACTTCAGAACTAATTTCTTGTCCATTAAAATAAAATTATACTTTATCAATTAGTCGCATTTTTACATCTCTTTTCTTAATGCTTTTTAAATCGTTTTTTGTAGTGCTTGTTGTTGTTGTCGTGTACGAGAAAGTTCATAGGCAATGATAGAAATTAAATATGAGAAACTAGGGAGACTTAACCCAGATTTTGGTTTTTTATTTTCCATATTTTTTTGTAGAATAGTTAGAATGAAAAAAAAATGTATAAATAGTTTGTTAATTTGCACATTATTATGGCTAGACATAATAGCATAAGTCTAAATAGACATGGTGCAAAAAAAAATTATATTCCTCAAATCTGCATATGGGTCAACTGTGTCCCTAGATATAAAACACTTGACCCCCTTGATGAATGTAAAAATCTATTCTTCATATTCACAGTATTCGAGTTATTGCTTAAGTAAAATAAAATCGTTAGTCCTAAATCACAATATTTTACTTATTCATAAATAAAAATTCATTGACAAAACATCAAATTAGTCTTTGGGTCAAGTCTCCTTGGTTACTTTGGGTTAATGCTCCCTAGGTAGCTTTCTTTTGTTTACCTTAATTTTTTAGCAAATTAGATTAAAGTTGTTTAAACCTACTGCAATTTAATATATATCCAGAAAAGTGACTAAAACATGCATACTTTTAAATTCATTTGCCTCAAAACTGGAAGTTAAAATTTAACAAATTCCAAAATTTTTTAACTTGACTTGAAAGGTGCTGTATCATTCAACACCGAATTTCTTGAAAAGCACTAATAATTCTGAAATGGTTTGGCCGTGCGAAATAGTGTTCTCTTCTCTCCCTAATCCAAGTCTCCCTATGGGTCTAATCTCCCTAGTTTCCCTAATGCCAAAGAGAAAGTGCTTAAATTCCTTAAACTTTTGCGTCCCAACATCGCTCGTTCATACACTTATAGAACTATTATTTCAAAGTGTTACATCAGTAATTGTATACCATTCTTTTCCAATATCAGTTATCTAGTCATCGCAAACAGTTCGACTTTTATGTTGTATTTTTTCCTGATAATAAACTTGCGTTTACTGCATTCAACGTATGACAGTTGATCTACTTTGATCTTTACAACATTATCTGCCAATGAAGATTTGTTTATGCATAGAATTTAACAAAATTTCAAAATTATCTTGAAGTTCAGCCTACCGACACATGGGCGTAGCCAGAAATGCCGTTAGGCAGGGGCAAGCATAATCGCACATGATGGTAGTTTTTATTCTCTTCGTCCCCCCCCCCAGTGCCATATCTTGGAATTTTTCTGCGTGGAGCAAATACTTGAAAATGCCGCTCTTGCCCATCTTCCTTCCAGTTCCCAGCTTAAGTATTAATATAAAGGGTGAATTTATAAAAGGTTACTTCAAGTTTAATATTGATAAATCCTTCATTTGCAATTTATTCGTTTGAAAGAAAGAGAAATACCAAAGGCTATATGTCAAAAAAAAAAGTTTTAGGCTTTTTGCTTACATTAGAGGAAGGTTGGAGTGTGGGATCGGGGACTTTTGTTCGGTGGTTGCAGATTGAAATCTTACAAACGCAGTTTTAGTCAATCTTTAGTGGTGTTGGAGGTGGTTTGGGAAAGGTTTCCGGGTTCATCTACGGATAGTTCAAAATTTTTCGCAATTTTAGAAATGTTTAGGGGGAAACGGGTTGCACTTCCTTTTCCAATATTTTTTCGAACTTGAATTCAATTTTAGGTTATCTTTGTCGTGATGCCAAACCTAAGGCTACTGTATAAAGGTCTTGTATAGTGGTAAGGTAATAAGGTCTTACATAGGGGCTCTAATCAAATCTTCTCCTCGGAATTTTTTTGAAATTGAACTTTAATAACGCCTTTTTAAGCTATCTTTAGCGCTTTGGGACGTTAAGAGAATGGGAAAGATTCAAAGACACTCTCAGTAAAATTTTTGGCATTCTAAAACGCGTTTTAGGAGAGCTTTGATGGCGTTAGAAGAATAGTCAGAATTTAGAAGCCAATTTACTAAAATGTTTTGACACTCAAGTTTTAGAAACGCACTTTTAAGCTACATGTTGAGATGTTAAGGAAGAGGGTGAGGATCTCTCTCTCGGAAATTATGAAACCTAAGGCCTAAAAATGCATTTTTTTTTTGTCTCTTCGGTGATAATATTAGGAGAGAAAGCGCACAAACGTTCTCCTTGGAAATTTGTCCATATGGATGCTCTCAACAACCAATTTTGAGTTATGTTTATAGAAGGGATCGAATGTACGCAGTTTCCGTAACGTTGAGAAGCTACGCTACACAAAAGAAGTGGGGGGGTGAGAAAATTCTAAGGTCAGAAACTGCTTTAAATATAAGTTCCAAAGAAACATTTTATGCTGTTTTTTGTCAGTTAATGGAGACAATGCAGTTAAGGGTTCTCCTCCAGAAAATTTCAAAATTGAAGTCCTTAAAATGCAATTTTAAATTATCTTTAATGACATTGGGACGAGAATGGAGATCAGAGGTTCTACTCTAGGGATGGCGATTTCCCCTCCCTGACTCCTCCCTCTAGATACACCCATGTACATACATGGATAAATGTACATACTGCGAAGGGTGGATCCAGCTCCTGGTTTTGGAGGGGGTCATTTCCGGTTGGGGGGTTCATAAGTGTAATTTTTGAACAAGAATTCGGATTCAGGGGCGAATTTTTCGAAACAAGTCCCAAAACCATTTTAGGCAGTCTTTGATCACTTAGAGGGGAGGATCATAACCCCCTCTGAAACCGCATCTGCATACTGCCAACCCTCTTAAGTCCATCGTCTTAAATTTCACCGCTCTCTAAAAATTTGCGCATTATTTAAACCTAAACAAGGAAAATTACATATGTTTGATCAGGAAGTTAAGATGTAAATTATAATGAATGGAAATAAAAATTATGAGCATTAATCGATCAAACAATATATTTTTTATTTTAAAGTTTCTTTTACTGTTCAATTTACATTAAAGTATATTAATTACATGATTTATATTTGTTTCGAATATTTATGTGACATATTTTTGCTGCGATTAAGGGAAGTAAATTAAAAAAACGAAAACCTATGTCATTTGTAGTGGACACATGAAGCAAACAAGAATTACTGCCATTCAGAACATTTTTGAAACAGTCCGGATAACTTTGTGGCATCTCTTACTTTTTTTATTTTTTGGCTTAGTTGAAAAAAACTAGAAGTCTAGAAGAAAACAAGAGGCATTTTTGTTGGCGGGATCATGAATAAAGATTTATGATTTTAAAGTTTGCTATAATACAAAAAATGAAGTGGACATATGTCACCAGATACGGAAGACGAGTACATTTTCGAAAAACTTAGCAACTTATATAACCTAATATATCTTTTCACTGAAAAATATTAGTGAAAAATTTTTGTATATATATATCAATCTCAAATTTTCAATTATTGTTGTAGAACTGTATTATATATTTTATGTTTTCTTTAACAATATGAAATGACTTCCAATGTAGATTCTCAAAAAAAAAATCGTTCCTTTGGGTTAACAACCCTAAGTCACTGGGGATATACTCTGTGGGAAACCCATAAATTCATCAGGTCAATTCATGCAAAAGGAGAAATCCCAATTGGGCAACTATGGAAACCCCAATTGCGCAACCAATTGAATTCCCACAAGGCTAACTGAGAATTAACAATGGCAGTCAGAGGAAGATTGTCACCAGGAAGAGTGGACGCATAAATATTATTATATATGAATGTGTTTTAAACAGTGATCTACTAAAACCGAGTTATGTAGTGAATATACCTCCTCTGACATCACACCATAGGGTCAAATTTTCCAAACAGGAGAGTTACAAGAGGCATAAAATAAGTTGCATCAAAAGTTATAAAAATTTAACTCAGTAATAAAGAAATAAATGTAACCTAAATCAAAAAGTACGTGTATTGCATGACGAAACAAAATCCATGTAAAACTTCCCTGAACGGACACTCCCAAATAGCAAAGATCTCTTCAAGTCCCAGTACCTTTATATAGGTTTTTCCACAATATTCACTGGAATAACTTGCACTTTGAATAACTGACAGTTATTTTGACAAAAAAATATTTTTCAATTGCTGTTCTAAAATTCTAAACCAAAAAATTAAACAGAATTTTCACTTTGATTTCCATTACTTGTTATTTCCAGTTTTTAATTTAGAAAAGTATTTCTGATTCTAGAAATTTGTGCGCGAATTTGTCTGACTGAGTCAGAAATTTAAAGCCGCTTCATTTACTCATTCGAGCGACATTAAAATTAAAAAAAAATGTATAACAAACGAATTTCTTTTTGAAAGATTTGTCTGAACACGAGAAACAGAAAAAACAATTAAATGATTATAATTTTTCAACTGCTATTTTCTTTATTTTTAGCTTGCCAAATTCAGCTGTAGCTGCTACGGGGTCTCCTAAACGCAGGCCCGCCACAGACATCCTTTCAGAATTTCTTTGACTTTACTCTTTTTTTAATATAAAGAGATAATCTTATTTTCTAACTAATAAATTAAAAATAATCCTATTCTTCTGGACGTATTCCCAGTGCTTTATAAATAATGTCAGGAGAGTGATTTTTTTTTTCTTTTTTTGCGTCAGGAGGATGTCATTTTCCTTACAACTTGCCTGTTACGTAGGCCCAGGATTATAATTAAGGTAAAGAATGTTATTTTTCTCTTCTCTTTTAACTCAGCTACACTCCATGCGTAGAGTTAAAATTTCTCTTTTATTTAAAACAAAAATGTGCCTTGATCATTTAAGTAATTAAATTTATTTCAAGAATGTTATTTCACACCTTGAAATATGCATAATTTAGTACTACAAATTGCGCTTATTTAATGTTGGTATAAAACTTTGAAATAATTTAAGTACATTTGAGAAACGAATTTGGCACGGCCTGAGATTAATTTACTGGTTATTCAATAATTTTTGTAGAAAAAAATGAGTTATTGTTTTAATAAGAATCATCGGAACAGTTATTTGTAACTATTGAAAAAGAGAAAGAAAACCTCTATGTCAACTAATTCTTGTGTTAGGCTCTTGGGACATAACATTGTTTAAGATTTTGGAGAATCTGCGAAATACATTATTCTCCATTAAGAAAAAGGAAATTTGCGATTGATTAAGAGTTAAAAATTGTAATTCCAAATAATAATAATAATAATAATAATAATAATATAATAATAATAATAATAATAATAATAATAATGTATAAAAATGCGATGCTATCACAAGTGCATCATTACAATGTTCCAAAACTGTTCACCGTTTAAAAGAACGATCGTTTGTTTTTTAGGAGATCATACTGAATCGTTCATTTCAGAGATTCGGCCTTTTAGACCCGTTCCTTTATAAACGACACATCTGAATGGGGTCGTTTCCAAAATTTTAAAAGTATTTTTTTCTGAAAGAGCATGCTTAAAAACATAGGATCTGACCATTTTTTAAATAATTTATTTAAGTTTAATATTTAAAAAAAAATTACTTAAATCGGTGCGCTTTCATTGTTGACACTTCTTTCGTGTGACATCACAAATGATGAAATACCATACAATGTTGCTCTTCACAGAGCAAAATATTTAATTCGCATCTTTACTCACGTGCATTGGCAACGATATGGTTGGTAGCAAGCGTAAGAGCGCAATTTTAATTCGCTGTTTGATTATCATAACGTGGAAACGTAGTAGAAAGATGCGGCAAAGTGCATCATTTGTGATGTCATAAAGACCACGCCCTGTTTGAAAAATCGGACATTTTAAAAAATTAATTTAAAAAAGCTGTTGGAAAAATCAAAGTATTTTCCGGGTCCATGTAATTTTTTTTTTTTTTTTTTTTGCTCATTCTATCCATTTCAATGTCTAAAAGTAGTACTTTTGACTGAAGGAATCCACCCCATTGTGAACAGAAGTTTTACCTTAAATTTTTCCTCTTTTATTCACGCCTGAGGGTTGAACAGGTGTCACTTCACCTCTCTTTTATTTTCAAGGATGTCCGTGCGACGACAGAGAGTGTAGTTTATAAAATCATTCCAATAAAGCTATTGAAAAAATAAGAAACACTTTTTCGTAAAAGTTGTCGTTTTGGTGGAATTGCCGTTCACAAAAATTGAGGTCTCAGTAACAATGCGTTTTTTCATGAATGAAACTGTAAATAAAAGAAATGAATATTGTCGGTAGAAGTAATATGTGCGGTTTTCAGCTGATCGATATTCAATGGGAGTGTGTATTTTAATGAAAATACTTTTCCTTCGGAGGGGGGGGGGGGAGATAGAGATATTTTTATTATGTTTCGATTAAATTCGTTTTCCTTCAGAGAAAGCATAAGTGTTAATTTTTTTTAAATAAATTTTACAAAGTTTTGCAATTTAATTTTTTATTCTTTGGGAAGGGGGACATTCACACGATTCTGATCCTTCACTGCGTGACGAATGAAATTCCTTCACTTGAATTAGATATGATCATTTTATTTATTTATTTATTTTATTTTATTTTATTTTTTTGCGCGTATAAATAGTTTTTTTTTTATTGATGAAAAAAAACTTTTAGACAATAAATGCAGACGTAGGATACTTTTTATTTCTTTGCTTTTCATTTATTTTTCTTTCTTTTACCAATTTCTTTAGGATTGGATAATTGTAAGTAACTATCTTATTATTTAAGTTTAAACACTTAGCTACGGTGGTTTTAAATGATTTTAAATAGTAGGGGAATGTGGGGGGAAGTGAAACGTGAAATATTTACTCCTTTTTTGGTGCTATTTACCTATTAATATTTAAACTATGTAGTAACAAATGCAGTCTATTCCAGTCAAGAAAAATATTACCTCTGAAAATCAATGCATATGATAATGCAAGCAATTTTCAAAAATCATATTGTAATGTTTTGTTGTAAGTAAAAATTATTTTGATATTATCAAGTAATAACGTTCGTATTATTAACATTTAAAATACTAACTGGGACCTTCTAATATTCGAAGTAGAAATTATTTAGTTAATATTTAGTCTTTTTGCAGTTTTAATACTTTTTCAAAATTGGTCAAGTACATGTTGGGCAAAGTGGATGGGGCAAAGTTAAATAGTTCATTTCATTAACTCATTCAATCATTTACTAAATGTCTTACGTATTCATTTATTAACTGATATATTTACATTTCTTCATTTTTAATAATTAACTTTTTATTTCATTCTTTCACTTATTTTCTTATTCATTCACTATTTTATTTTCATTTATTTTCATCATGCATTAATTAATTAATCAATTAATTTATTAGTTTATTGTTTGAGAATCTTTTCATTAATTAAATTATCCTTTTATTTGTTCATTATTTTGTTAAAAAATATTTTTCACAACCGAACAGAAAATATTCCATTCGAAATAGATTTCATTTTCACTTTGCCCTATGAAAAAAAGAACAATATCCACTTTTTTTTAGGCACAATTTTGTTGTAAAAAATAAAAAATAATGTTTCAATGCAAGTTTTATTATAAAATACAATGTTCTTCCTTTATGTACTCCAATATTTTAAAAACGAATTTCCAATTTGTTCATTTAAAAAAATCTCAGTCATCTTAACTATTTTACTTTGTCCCACATTCCACTACTTAAATTATGCTTATTCTTTGAAAGAGAGAGTTTTTACGGGCAGTTTACGTCATTATAGGAGATTTTTTTATTATTATTATAACTTCATGAAATACGCTTGGAGCTTTGATAAAGTTATGTGTACACATTTTATTTAACAAAACATACTTTTTTTTACACATATATTTCGGAGCGGGAAGAGAAATTTACATTCGCTTTAAGAGCTTTTTTTTTTAAACTTTATAGCACAAGCACAGCCTTGCAGGTGCAGCTAGAAGTTAAAATACACTGTAAAAAAATTCCGAAACGTTACTGGCTATTTCCGTGGAACGTCTCGGGATTTCACACATTTTCACCTATTTCCCCGTAAAAACCAGTATTATCACAAAAAAGTTTCCTGAATCGCTACAAGTTGCACGCGTGCAGACTTGTCACTGTTGTGGAAAATATTTTTAGCAACCAGTTCAAAGATTCAATGAGCGTGTTTATTAAGTGTATCGACCTAAAGTTGCTTACGGCCTGTCCAGACTGACTAAGCTCCCAATGAGAGCGAAAAAGTCAATGGATAGCTACAGCTTTGCAAGGCGGGAATTTCAGGCAAGAGATATGCTTGGTTCCTTCTTGCATAGCTTTAGCCGTGGTCGCTCTGATATTTATGGAGCCTTCTTAGTAAAGTAGGAAGGTTCTAATCAGTTATATTGAACCTACTTAAATTTTCGAGAAGGTTCTAGAGACATGACTGGCTTTAACAGGGCAGATTTAGCACGTCTTCATAAAGTTTCAAGGTTAACTTCAGAAAGGTTACTGACTTTTAGCGGAAAGCGTTACTGGTTTTCCCAAGATATGTTACTGGAAGAAATTGGGCACATCAGCAGCCCATTTTTTTTCAGGAACGTTTCTGAATCGTTTTTACAGTGTAATGCTCCCTTCCCTTCCAAGAAAAATAATGGCTATGAAAATGTCGAAAGCTGGAAAAAACTGGGGGGTGTGATTTCCAAGGAGTAGTTCTGTTGGGGAAAACGGTGGTCATATTTTGATTACATAAGAATCAGTAAGAATCGTGTTTGAAGCATTTTATAGGTTTTTATTTTATTTATTTTTTTTTCCACCGCGTAGTGTAATTAACGGTACAAGTCTTCTACTTCATCAAAATTGAAAAATAAGGAATGATTTAAAATATCATTCCGATACAAGTTCTATTATAAAATACATTTGTTCTCTTTTTATGCACCCTAACTTTAAAAATGAATTTCCAATTCGTGTGTTTTGAAAAATGTAAGTTATCTGACTTATTGCACATTGCCCGACATTTCCCCTGCTTTTATAGCTCATGTGTTCAAACACTATTTTACTGCGAACACCTGCTAAAAGCCAATGTCGCCCTACGATAGTACCGGTAACTTTAATCGATCGAGGAAATCGTTTTCTCCTTTAATAAAACTTGGAGAAAAAAGTGCTAAATTTTAAGTAAAAGTAATTCAAACTTGTTGCTGGATGGGATAACCGGACTGTCGGTACATAGCATTTAGTTCTGTCTTATCCCTGGCGTAGGGGCGATAACTTGCTGCTTAATTCATGTGTTTGTGGCAAGTATGTATCATTTTTAATTTTTTGCATGGAAATACGAGGGCAAATCAAAAAGTCTTTTCGCCTATTTTTTATTCGCCGAAAACAGGTACATACTGGTATTTACAAATATACGTAGTGTACTACGTACCTTACATTATTTTTCCACATAGCCACCACACCGATTCAGACATTTTTCCCATCGCAGCGTCTTATTAGAGAGAGATCCCCCTGTAGTGAATTCTTCCGGCTGCCTCTGGAACCACCGTCAGACCGCGTTCTTGATTTCTTTGTCACATGTGAATCTCTGTCCTGCCAGAAACTTCTTCAGTGGAGCGAAAACGTGAAAATCACTTGGACAAAGTCTGGGCTGTAGGTGTCCCTGTGAATTGCTATGGGCTTTTGTCCGTTGCTCCGTACAAAAGAATAACACTTCGCTGCTCATAAGTTGTGGACGTCTGAAGAACAACCGTCATCTTAAATGACTGATAGCAGCTCCGCTCTTCCGAGCAAAAAGCAGATACGGCTGGTACGGTTCAAGGAACTGTCACTGCTGGGAATGTATATGTTTGCTTTGTATTCAGAGCCATGTTTTGGATAAAAAAAATAAGTATAAAATTTTTTTGATATACCCTCCTATGTGTGAAATCTCAAAATCTCAGAGAAAGTGCAAAATGTACACGAACTTCAAACTAAAATGCTTTCTCTTAGTTTCTTAATTTTGCCAATCTTTTTTTTTCTTTTGAGGAGAAAAATAATTTGTAAATATGGTTTTCTAAAGGTTTCTGTTCTACTGATAAATTAAAAAAATTATAGCTTCAGTTCAGTAGCTAAGATTATAGCAATTGAATAATCTGCTGTGAGTTAACTACTTCACTTCACCCCGCATTCTCCTACACATTGTGATTTACTTGTGTAGGAGAATGCGAGGAGAAAAGTAATAATTTTACACTTTTTTTTTCGGAAGTATACAAATTTGTTGATTAAAATTAACATTAAGATTTCAGTACAAGATTTATTATAAAATACATTTTGTATTTTTTTTCCTTTTTCAAAACAAATATCGAAGTTCCTCAATTTGGAAAACGTAATTCAACTATTTCACTCTACCCCACATGCTCCTGCACATTGTGATTTACAAAACTATGCGATTACTATGCCGTCTTGATGACCCCCGGCATTCTCCTACACATTGTGATTTAATTGTGTAGGAGAACGCGGGGAGAAAAGTAATAATTTTCCTTTTTTCTTTTTTTGGAAGTATACAAATTTGTTGATTAAATTTAGCATTTAGATTTCAGTACAAGATTTATTATAAAATACATTATGCATTTTTATTTTCAAAACAAATACCGAAGTTCCTTATTTTGTAAAACGTTATTTAACTATTTCACTTTTCCCCGCATTCTCCTACACTTTGTGATTCACAAAACTATGCGATTAATGTACCGTCTTGGTGACAAAAGATGCACAAAGAGATTTGTTTTACCAACGGATGTCAAGATGAGAGTATAGCGCAAAAAAATATATTATTTCTTTCACCAAACGTTTACTGCATTCATAAACAAATCGCCTTTTTGGTAAGTTAACACTGTAAAGCTAAGACATTAAAGTACTGGAGAATAGTAAGGAAGCATTGAAGATGATTTGAACTTTCAGTATTCACCACATTTCTGGAAGACTCAAAATTGCTAATTTGTGCTTATGACCAGATTGCGTGACCTAAACGCGTTTATCATTCATGCTCGTACATGCACGAAAGTTTCTCTGCAGTAAATATGCGTTCCGCGGATTTACGGCACAAAAGAAATTTTGTGTTTAAAAGGAAATTATGGCTTCAGAGACAGAGAAACAATTGTTGCTGCATGCGGTTTCGACAGAATGAATGCTTATGGAATTTTTGTGTGTGAGAACAGCAAGCGTCTTTTTTTTCCTATAATGATGGAGGAATTTTTTTTTTCTTTATTTATTAGAAAAAACTAAAAGAAAAATAACCTTAGAAATAGTTCATTTAATTGAAGGTAAGTAATATTCCTATTGCATCTTATTATTGCATTATTATACTTAGTTGCATTGAATAGGGTTTTCAATCCCGATCCCGAATCCCGCGGGATTCCGCAGAATATTGAGCGGGATTGATCCCGCGGGATTTTGCAAGGATTTCCAATCCTTCAAATTGTTTCCATGCAAGCGTTTTTCAGCTTTTGTCGCTCATAAAACGACTATTTTCACGTGCATCATCTGAAGTTTGAATCACTTTCTTTGTATATCTATAAGAACAAGAAAGACTTTGTCTCATATATGATCAACGGTGGATTTACCATTTAAGAATACAATAAAAATGAAGTATATTTTCCTGAGAATGAATAGGTAATGGTGTTCTCATTCGAGGTTTCAGTTTTCATATATTCAGGATTTGAGAAAATGCTTAAAATTAACAAGCATTTTCAAAAACCATCACTAAAATGTTTAATCTTAAAAATTACGCTTTAGAAAAAGTAGAGAAAGTTCATCACAGATTCCAATACTCGCTGGAGTAGCCTGAATGCAATGTTGGAACACTTATGTAAGCTTATGTTTGCGAGAGAACCAACTTCTCTCGCAACTTCTGGTTGTGTTGGTGAGCTTTTTGCACTGACGAAGAGGCTCCATTGTAGCCTTGAAATAGCTATATGCTGTATTTTCTCCAATATTTGTGCTTTATTTACGTTGCTTTTTCACTTAAATCAAGGAGCTACTGTATTTAAAAAAATAATAATAAAACATTGAACTCGAGGACCGTTAAGTACTCATAGAAAATATTTGCGAACGACTGATTTTTCTTTTCCTTTTTTATAAAATATCCCCTCATATATAATAGCGAATTATCAAGTAACACTCCTGACGTCATCAACAATGAAACTCGTGCCACTGCATGATAATATGATAATATTTTTTGCAAATGTTTGACAGGCAGGGAAGGAGAAATGCTTTTATTTTTGACGAGGCTGAACAAGATCCCGTATTTTCACTGTTTTACTAATAAGACTGTAGACTGTCATTTCAAGAAACTGAAAAAAAAAAAAAAAAAAAAAAACCAAAAAGTGGTCAACGATGAACGATATCTACTGGAGTTTAGGGTTAATCCATTGGAGTTAGGATAAAAATTCAACTTTCAAAACTAAACAGGCAATTCTTTGGTCATATGTTAAAACAATTTTTCCCCGTCATACCTTGACGGGCAATTTTCTAGTAATAATAATAATGTATGTGAATTTAAAAATATATAAATAAGATTTTACGTGGCGTTAAAGAACTAACAAATCGTATTTGAATGTTTAAGGATATGAGTAATTATTGTAGTAATTATACGGAAGTAATCAGCATTACTGTAAAATCATAAAAAAGTATGATTCTAATCACAACATTCACTTAAAAGATGTCGTACAGGATATTATTTTTATTGCTATGGTGTTTTCTGTTGCTGTGTGGTGAATTTTTTTTAACGTGAACCAGCAAAAATCTCTGAGGATCGATCAAATTGCAAGATCAGTTGCAAGTTTTATTGCAAGAAAAATTAATTGTAAAGCTGCTAAAAATCGTATGAAAAGTTGTTCACACCACAAAATTAACTTTGGAGATGAGGTAAACTTGTCTTGAGGAGGCTTGTTTTCCGGTAAAAAAGAGAGATTCTGATTCGTTATTTCGTTGCCAAAAATAGTAAAAGAGAAATATGAAAATAAAATTCTCGTCAAACTGAATGTATTTGTCGAAAATGCAATTATTTGCAGCTATTCCTCTCGAGTAAAAAAAAAAAAATCTTTGAATTTGAGTGGCCAAAAAATTAAGGAAAAAAAAGAAATGAAAACTTTTGGTTGAAAATAGTAAAATAATCTCAGCAATAATTTATGAATAAAGTAATTTTCACTTTTAATTCACTTCATTTGGATTCAATCAATCAATCTCTAACTTTCGTCAATGCTAAGTCTAGCAAACATGGTACTTGTACTACCCAAATTCAAAATAATAGAATATCAAAAGCTCTTCGACTAAACATAGCAATAAATCGTGTAAAATGAACGCATTCAAATAAGAAATAGTGAATTATGTTATTCATGAATGGACAAAACAATTTTCAACAACTTTGCAGATATTGTTTAAAGAATTTAAACGTCGCGTCGTTAACACATTTAAAAGTTACGTTAATTTTTATATATATATGAGTAAAAAATTAGAATAATCAATTCATTTAATGTTAATTTGAAAAGCAACAAAAATATTTAAAATTACGACAAGTTCTCGAAAAAATCTTACTATATTCTTTTGCTCAAAATGGGTCGTTCACGTGGTAATTCTGAGAAAACAAAGATAATTGCTTTGAAAATGCTTCTGGCATTAATAAGTGTTGGAAAAAATCTGTAGTTATCGTGCCAAAGTCAACTGCATTTGAACGATTGCAAAAATTGTAGTTTCAAATGAGGCCCTTCAAAATAAAACTAAAGATGAACATGAAGGAGAGACGTGCACAACTCTTAATTATTTGATTACTATTTTTGACCATTTTTTTGTGTTTCTTTGTTTTTCTCTACATTTCTACTAGGGATACACCCATTTATCGGAAGTAATAGGTAATCAACCATGATTGACCACATTGCCAAATATTGAAAATCGTCTGTTTTTTACCGATTGATCGGTCTGTTTTAATTAACGTTTTTTAAAGTATGCCTATAATAAAAAACCATAATAAATGAATTTAGAAGCAATAAGTAAATGAATTTTTTTTATTGTTTAAAAAGAAAAGGATGTACATTCTGAAATGTTTATATGTCTATGCCAGTCTGTTTCGGCTTCCTTCGCCTCCCCTCAAACTTTTGAGGAAATACTCCTCTTTTGAAAAAAAAAAAAATCAGTTATTGCATTCACTGTTAATACATTTTACCATTTGTTTTAAAATCTGCTATTTTTTACGCAACAAAAACATGTTAAAATTATTTAACATGGTTAAATTGAAAATTCTCAAGAAAATACTATTTCGAGGCTAAAATGGAGCTTCTTCGTTACTGTAAAAAACTCAACGCACATACAGAAAGTAGTGAGAGAACTGAACGTCAACCGTGGACACCGGTATTTATACCAAAGTGTCAACCAATAGGAATCCACGACAAGAGACGAAAACTAATTAATCACTGAACTACAAGTCAATCCCGTGACTCCCAGCTTGGGGGGAGACAACTAATTAGAAGCCTTGAAACAAAAAGAGTGGCAGAAAAGAATTGCCCGGAGAAGAAAATTATAAAAATTACTTCTAAATATGAGGAAAAAATGAAGTGCTGGAAAAAGCATTGACTAGAGAATGAGAATTTTTCCAAACATAGTAAGTTTCGATGCAGAGTTCAATGCATTATACATTCACACAGTGTTGCCAGATTGGGGGAAATTTCCCCATTTTGGGGAAATCTGTTGCTCTCTGGGGAAATTTTGTGGAAACGGGTTTTGAGGGGAATTCTTTGGGGAAAAATTTTTTCCTTGGGGAAAACCTGGGGGGGAAAAAAACCTCGGGGAAAAAAGATTTTTTTTTTTTTTTCGTATTTAAATTTGCGTCAAGAAGTAGTAGGAACAATGTATCTAACAGCGTTGGGTTAGCTTTGCTCAACTTTATGAAATTCGCATTTCGCTTTATGTGGAATATTATGCTATGGAATTCGCATTAATGTTCTACGTGAATAAGTAGTTGATACGTGAAACAGGTCAAAATAAGTGTGATGAAGAGTGTTCCTGGATATAAATATATACAAAAATCATAGTTCAAATGTACATACAGAAGCAGAGTAGTAAATGCGAGTAGAAAAAAAAATGGTTATTTCTTATCTCTCGTTCAGGCGCTTGTATTTATGACTAGTGGCACTCGCACGGCTTCGCCGGTAGTAGAAAATTAAAAGGTCTTTTGGTCCCCCTGTATATTTACAAATAATGCATGATGAATTTCTCCCCAATAGGATTGCCCACGTTACGTTTCCACGTTATGGTAACTTGGTAATTTACTCGTCCATCTTATGATAATTTTGCTCGGGAAAATGTTCTTAAAATTTGAATAGAAAAAGAACAAAATCAAATTTTCAAAAAATCGCTTGAAGGTGCACACCCCCATGCTACAAACTAATTCTTTGCCAAATTTCATGAAAATCAGCCGAACGGTCTTGACGCTATATGCGCGTTAGAGATCCTGACAGACAGAAAGAGATCCGGACAGAGAGATATCCAGACAGATAGACTTTCAGCTTTATTATTAGTAAAGATAAAGATAAAGAAGACAAAAAAAAAGCAAAAATGTGAAGAAGAAAAAGTTGGGGAATTTTATAAGAAAATTTTGCTATTTGGGAAAAAAAAATCAAGAAGCAAAAATATTAGAGGAAGTCGATTCATTTTATGAAAATATTAGTGGATAATTTTTGCATTTAAGGAATTTTGGTAGAAAACATCGCTTTTGGGGGAAAAGTTGGAAGAGAATTGGGGAAATCAGGATTTGACCGTCTGGCAACACTGCATTCACACTACACGCACTCTGAGGAGACTATTTTTAAGTATTCCTTCACTTTGAACACCTGCTTAAAGTCACATTTCAACGGTAGTATGAAACGTCTCCGTAAGAAAGTTTTTTTTTTCTAAACTGAAAGTTGGGAAATAACTGTTTTACATTTAGTCAAGGTACTTCATGTGTTCGTGGCAAGTAAGTATCATGCTTAATTTTATATCCTGAAATATAAGTGAAATGTCAGGGAAAATCGTAAAATATTCACGATTTTTTAAACTCAAATTCTCGATCGTATTTTCTTAATTTAAACAATCTTGCGAAACGTTTCTTTTGAGGAAAATTATAATTTATAAATACTGGTTTTGTATTTTTTCCCCTATATATGGAAATGTGGGGCAAACTGGAATAGTTAAGATGGCTTAACATTTTTCAAACGAAAAAATTAGATTTTTTTTTTTTTTTTTTGAAAATTACAACACATAAAGAAAGAAGAATCTATTTTATAATAGAACTTGCATTGAAACGTTATTTTTAATTTTTGCTTGGAATTTGTGCTTTCGAAAAAAGGTGGGAAAATGTCACTCTTTTTTTCATAGAGCATAAGTGAAAAATGAAATATTTTCTAATGAAATCTTTTCTATTCGATTGCAAACAATATTTTTGATCAAACAAATGAGTATATAAAGGAAAGAAAGAATAAATGAAAAGACAATGAAACAATAAACTGTTAAATTAATTAATTAATATGTGAGGAAAAATAAATGAAGGAATAAAATATGGAAGGAATAAGAAAATTAACGAATCAATGAATAAATAAGTGAATTATTAAATGAATGAATGTAAATAAGTTAATTAATAAATCAATACATAAGTAATTTAGTAAATAATTGAATGAGTAAACGAAATGAACTATTTCGCTTTGCCCCATATGTCCTTGACTAATTGCAAAACATATTTGAAATACAAATAAGCTTAATAATGACAAAATAAATACTGAACCAAGTATTAGTAGGTCTGAATTAATAATTAAAATGTTAACAACAAGAACTTTATCATTCAATAATAACAGAAATGAATTTTGAGTTACCATTGCAATATACACATCTGTTTAACCGCGGATTGCATGTAATTTGGCAATCTGCCATGTAAAGGCGATTCCATCTGAATGAATCTAGCAGGGGAGAAGGGAAAATAACGATGGGATTTTGATGCACAAGTTTTGTAATATCACTAGTGCCTTATTCATTTATTGCGTTCTCTAAAATAAAATAAGGGAAAACAAAACTTACTATGGGAACAACAAAAAGAAAAGAAAATATTTTCATTTCGTTCAGGAACGTAAAAGCAAAATGGTAAGCTCAAAACTTTGTTGTGAATAAATAAATCAATTATTTTTTGCCGTGAGAATATATATCGAATATACGTTAGATTAAAAATTGTTGCTGAGAGCAAATTTTCATTTTTACAAAACTAAGGCTAAATAATAGAGAGGCAAAAGTGCACATCTGTAACAAACCAACTAGCACCCTTATAAACTAATAGATACGTCCATTTCCGCCTATAAACTGGATATTAGCCTTTCCATGTATTCGATTGTCAGACAGTATTAGTTTTTGAAAATTGCTTGTATTGTCATATTCTTTGATTTTCACAGGCAATTTTTTCCTGGCTGGAATATCCTGTGTTACTATACAGTTAAAATATTACCAGATGTGTGGCGATAAAAACAGAGTAAATATTTCACCATTTCACTTTGCCCCACCTTCCCTTACTTAATGTTTTGTTCTTTTTCATGAAGATAAACATGTACATATAGGGGAGGGTGGCCCAAAGCGGGTAGGTTTTCGAAAAGCGCAAAATTGTATTTTTTGAATTCTCATCACAAAAATTTCGGTTTTATTTCCTAGCAGGGTTTTTGAACTTCAAAATAAAAAGTGATTGTTATATTAATTTCAAACCCAATATTTATTTATTATCGAACATTACAAACACTGGAAAAACCCGTTTTGCCCTACCAGAGGGCCCAAAGCGGGTAAGCTTGATTAATTGTGATTTGGTACATTTGCCAATCAAATATGAAGTTATAAATGATTAAAATAGTTGACTAGCTACATGTCATTTTAAAAATATATATAAAAAAGTTGTACTTATCTAATTTAAAGTCAGCACATTTTTTTTATAAAACATAAAAAAATAACTGATTAAATTAAAAGACTAATTAGTTGCCCTCCTAAAAAATAACTTTTTAGAGTTATAGTTATCTTTTTGAAATGGAAAATCTAAGTCAGCACATGTGTCAAGAAATTATAAATAAATATATGATTAAATCCTATACCCGCTTTGCCAGAAGAAACCTTTTTTATTTAAATAATTAAATAATTAGAAATGTATAATTTTTTTAATTTTAAACCTGGTTACGCCATGCCGCATCACTGCTGCTTCGTTGGGGCTGATTAAAACTCGGGGGTGTTCGGGTAAGCACCATGTACGTATGCATCGCCGCTTACGCACCATGGGGGGGGAGGGGGCATACAAAGGCCTACCAGCTTTGGACGACTTAGGCGCTTTTGGCCACTCTCCCCTACGTACGCGGAAACATGCATCTTCGGGACCAAGTTCATAGCTGAAAATCTAAATCAAATGTTTCTTATCGTTATGTAACATTTACGCAGAATCAATTATAAATAGGACTTTTTCGCACATACGCCAAAGCATACACCTTCCAGATACCTTCCGAGTTCATAGCAGAAAATCTAAATCAAATATGTTTCTTATCGTTACCTCCTACCCCCTTACGCCGAATCCCCCCCCCCCCAGTTATGTACGTTATTTGCCGAGTAAACATGTCATTCGAGGGAAGAGCAGACATCTGTTCTGCACAAGGCAGCTCTATAATTCATTTCAAGACGTGCAGCA
The DNA here is from genome assembly GCF_026930045.1 of Uloborus diversus. Taxonomy (NCBI): domain Eukaryota; kingdom Metazoa; phylum Arthropoda; class Arachnida; order Araneae; family Uloboridae; genus Uloborus; species Uloborus diversus. The sequence goes on along the minus strand of NC_072734.1, from coordinate 146,035,601 downwards.
AACAATATTTTCTCCATTAAGAGTCAGACATGTATTTTGTTGCTGTTGTTGTTTTTAATATCACTAGGTTAACCTAAGTTTAGCCATTTTGGATCAGATTTTTCATTGTTGCGGAGCTAGGGTTACCACAGCAAAGTTCCGTGTTTCGCCAAAAAACGTGGGGGGCTTCTTATCAGTTGTCTTGAATTTCTTCCATTTGTTGTCCAAGCAAAAATGTAAATAGACAGCACCCCACGCTTTTTTGTATTACATTAAAATTAAGTGATTGGTCAACTACTATCATTCAAAGATTATTTTTCACTTTTTAGTTCATTTTGCTACGAAAGCGTGTTTTTTTTAGTTTTTTAAACTATTATTTTATTTAAATTAATAATTTACAGGAAAGCACGGTATATTGCTTGTTAAAATATTTTGTTATAATTGAGAAGCTCAAGATTGATGTACAAAAGTGTGGCTTCCACGCAATAGAGAAACTTCTTTTGACAGATCACGAGTAAAATGGATATTGGAAAAAATGTTTTGCTTATCAAATCTTAAAAGTAAAGAATTTTCACTATTTTGGTGGAGGGTTTGGAAACAACGGAGACATTGCACCCCCAGAAATATACTTTAATACCATATTATAAGCATACTTTTTAATTTAAATTTTAATTTTAAATGCGAACGTAATTTGAATAAATATGAATAATACGGGAAGGTTCTTTACTGAAGTTCTGCGATGCGACTCGTATGCAACTGATGATGCTTCCAAGATTTGTTTAAAACTACAGTCGGACCTATATATAATCGAAGTGGCAAATTGCCGGAAAAGAATTCGATACATAGAAATTTCGATATATGGAAACGATTTTATTTTATCACAAAAAATCTCCTAAAACATTAAAATTAAAGCTAATTTTCGTGAATTAAACCGTATTTTCTAATTTATACGAGCATCGGATTAAATGACAATTAATAATTAAAAAAATAATCGAAATTACATTTTTGCGCTTTCATACGTCTTCATTTTTCGGCAATTCAACTTGATCCGCAACATTAGGGGGATTTTCGTTTTGACAATGTAATCGGAGAAAAGTAAAAAATTATTCTACCTAACTTGAATGATTTTTACTGAAGCTAAAAAGACTAGGAATGAGAATCAACAGGACAAAAGGGATAACTTGAAACTGGTTTTACAGTGCTACTAGTTAAAATTAAGATTTGAAATAAACTTGAGGGAATTTAAGAACTCCAGAACGGAACAACAACCTATCTACACACCCCTCAACCCCAGATTCCTTATGAGTTTCGTAGCAACCTTTAGTGAACGTAATTTTCTCTCCGCAACCTTTAGTTTTCATAAGACAAACAGTCAAAAGTGAAAAAAAAAATCTATGAATGTCTCCGAAAAAAAAATCGATATATAGAGATTTTTTCGATACATAGAAACAATTTTTATATGTAATGAACATAGAAATTTACTGGGATTTCGATACATAGAAAATTTTGACATATGGAAGTTCGATATATGGAGGTTCGACTGGACCTATTTGCGACATGAAGCTTTTTTTGTACTAGAGTGTCATAGGAGTAATACTGATTCTGGTTTTACACGAAAAGTACGTGAAAAAATTGTGAAAAAATATTTTTAAAAAAATGTTTTTGAAGATTTAAAAAATATTTTAGGAGGTGGGGATAGTAAAAAAAATGGGTGCACTATCTCCAGAAAGTGATGGGTGATGGGGAAAACGATGTTCATATTTGGATTCAGGGGGTCATTTTACAGAAGAATCAGCAAACTACAGTGGTGGTAAAAAAAATTGCATCACCCGCGCCGCAAAGGAGAGGAATATCATCCCGACTGCATTCAACACACAGTCAAGCATCCCGTATTGGGTATGTATTTCTGATCACGGAGTTGGTACGCTTCACATTGTGCAAGGAACAGTAAACGCTTAGGTGTATATTGGCAATTGCATCCTACTATCTGGAATCACTTTACTTCAGTTCCAAACGTATTTTCCGGGATGATTCTGCTCTTGCATAGGTAAAACTGGTAAGTAACAATTTAAAAACCTTTATACTGCCATTAGACTTAAATTGGACATGGCCTTAAGTAAATTCTTTTTCTCTAAAACTCACACGCAGGTTCAGAAATGGAAAAATGAGCATGGGGGTCAGCAGTTTGCCTTGGCCCCCCCTATCTACGTAAACAATTATCGGATTCCTGCTGTTAATTGTTTATTTCATAAGTTTTGCAGAATTTCACATATATTCATCGTTAACCGGTCGACCAAAACTTCTCACATAATCACATTGTTGTGAAAATGCGAGGGTGATGCAATTTTTTTTAACCCAGCAGTGTAAGTAAGGACTAAGAATGTAAAACTTTAGAAGGGCTGAGCTTATTAAAAGTATCTAAATTAAAACGGTAATTAGGGACTTTCACAGCAATTTAACTGGAATAAAATGTGAATAAAATGCGTATATGTTTCACTATGCCACCACATTACACTATGCAGAACCATCTGAGTCATTCAGCGGTGCTCTGTGTGGCTTTGCGTCCACTGCGTAAGATGGAGAAGAAGGACGCTTTTCCAAACTGTTCAAAAACCCAACTGCAAAACAGTGCCGCTAGAGGTAAAGAACATATGTTGTTTCAAAAGAAATATTTTTCTTTACTTAAAAGAAATATTTTTCTTCACTTAAAAGAAATAGTTTTTCTTCACTTTATTGAAAGTAGTACAGTGCTGGCCAAATTATTAGACTAAAGAGTTTGTTTGTTTTTTGTACACTATTTGTATTAAAATACTATTTATTTTACTGGTTAGAGTACAGTACATACTGTACACTGATTATTATGTTATTTTAGCGTAATTTAATGTTTGCAGGTGGCAGCACTGTCTGCTTTGTTTATGTTCTTTGTTTATCTACCTACCAGGAACATAATCTCAATCATCTTAAACAGTTCACTAGTTCCTTTTATTAGTGTGTTCTGTTATATTTAAAGTTAGTTTTAGGTAATTAGTGAGTATGTGTATGTGAGTATATATAATAGTGAGTTTTTACCTCTTTTTTTTTAAAACAATTTTTTACCTCTGTTTTTAAAAAGTAAAGAAATGGCGTAAACCTTGTGAAAAATATGCCAAAAAGATTTAAAATGCTCACGAAGAACAAGGGAATGCATATTAAATATTAGATAATCATTTCACTATGCGTTAATGTATCTAAAGTTATGTAATCAAATAAAGAATTTGCTTTAAAACAGTCTTAGTCTAATAATTTGGCCAGCACTGTAAGATCAGTATTCGATTTTGACCTCACGTGGCTCTAGATAAAGAAAATATTGAAGCCTCCCAAAAAATCTTGCATCTAAATATTGCCCCCCCCCCCCCTCTCCCCACATGGACACACCTTAACATTGTGCATGGTCATACAAAAGGAGATTTTTAAGAGTTAAAAATTTATTTGTTTTGCATTTAGCGCAAGTGCACTCCGCGAAACAGGAACTCACAGGTTTAAAGCTTTCTAAACCTTATTTAAGCACTATTTTGCACATTACGAGAAATTCTGTATAAGTCTTAAAGTTGCATGGTTTTCTACAAGTAAAAAGTTTTGGGTGACTGCTCAATTGAAACCTTGATAGTGTGCGAGAAGTTCCATACGAGACCAGACATAAAACAAACAAATGTATTTACTAAAATATGAAGCGATAAAATACTTAAAAAATGTAAAAGTGTTAATGTAAGTAAAAAGAAACAAACATAAATTTCATCGATGGATAACAACGTGCAAATTTGACCCGTATGTTCCTATTTGGTAACAAATTGACACCAAATTGAGAATTGTAATCAATCACAACATAGAAAGTGCTTTTATAAACAGGATTTTAAGGCCCCTAAGATCTGAGACCTTAGAGCGAAAATCAATGCTTGGGAAAGGCCCTGCCCTCCCTCCACCCCCCACTTTCACGAAACTATTATCTCTATCAAAAACCCTCACTTTTATAAATTAAACAAGTTTAAAGTTTTTCAGGGATTGCTCTGGATGTCCTAATAAATTAAAGATTAGTTGTAATAACAGTCATTAATTAATAATTCGCGCTCCTCAAAAACTAAAACAAAGAAATCAAAAGCAAAGGGAACTCCCCAATTGTACGTTGGAAAGAATCTCCAAGTGTATAAATTCGCAACCCCGGAATATCGCTGCCAACGCGTATTGGCCAAGGATCCCTATTCCGCTTGTGTGCTCTCACTGATCCTACCGATTTCAAAATGAAGTGTTCTATTTCCGCTTGCAGTCCACGTGCCGTCTTTTGTGGTCAAACTTCATACATAAACAGATTTTGTTTGCTACTGGAATAATTATGCCCTCTTTAAAGTCAGAGGATTAAAAAAGAAGGATTGAATTAGTTTCGCCACTATTTTTTAACCGACTTCAAAAAAGGAGGTTATGATTTCGGCTTGCGGTTTTTTATGTGTGTTTTCGTATTACTTCAAGAATACTGGACCGATTTAAAAAATTCTTTTTTTGTTTGGAAGGGTATGCTTCCCAGATGGTCCCATGTTAATTTTGTCTGGATCTGTTGAGGGGTCTCGGAGTAAACCTAAGAAGCTTTAAATTTCACACGTTGTGACTACTAGACCAGCTTTCGTCACTGCGCGATACGTCACAGGAGGTCACGTGGTTTTGGCGTGAACGGTGCATTTTTTCGACGGAGGTATCTTGTTTTGAATAATACGTATATTATTCCAGGCCCCACAATGTATGCCCGTAAAAATTTTTAGGTCCAGAGATTTTCTCTTTAGAATCTTGATCTGTAGGTGTTCTAATGTGAGAATATCTTGGGTAGAAATGTTGAATCCTGCGCGAAATAAATTTTACAGGCCATCAAAGATAGCGGCCATTTTGGTTCACATTGCTCATTACGTTTTTTCGCAACGTGCGTACCTATAAATTTTATTTTTAGTTTTGAACTGAAATTTTTTGGGCCTTAGAAAGTCAATTAATGTAATAGTTATGTCATAAAAACCGCTCTGACTTTTTCCACAATTTTTACGTGAGGTATCTCTGACGTTTTTTGTTTAACATTCTAGTTACTTAAAAGTGTACAAAAATCAATAACTCTTAATGAAACCAAACGATTTCAAAGTGTAAAACCTTTTGTGTAAATCAATATTTTTCAAGGTCACCAGCGCAGCAAGCAATATCTTCTGTAGGGGGTGTTTTTTTGGTCAAAAATACCTTCTGAAGGGGGGTTTTTTTGATGAAAAAACCTTCTGAATGGGTTTTTTTCGATCAAAAATACCTTCTGAATGGGTTTTTTCGATTGAAAACACCTTCTGAAGGAGATTTTTTGATAAAAAATACCTTACGAAGGGGATTTTTTGATCAAAAATACATTATGAAGGAGATTTTTTGATCAAAACAGCCCTTTCATATGCATAAGCTACTGTATTAAAATTTGCATTCATGTTAAAACCGGTAGCTATAGGGATTCCCCCCCCCCCCCGTCGCTCCACGCCGTTCAAGGTTATTTATCGTCTGCTATCAAAGTAATTGTTTTCGAGTAAAAATATTCCACAGTTCCACAAACTTTTTGTTTCATGTTTTTCTGTGACAATAACTATTTTAGCAATGGCTGATATTTCTAAACAGAGTTCAGAAAGTTTTGGTAGGCAATTGAAGACATCTTGAAGACAGTTTTAACAAACGAATATGTAGTTTGTAAAAAGGAATCAAGAGAAAAATTATGTTCTTCGACAAAAACAAGTTCGGGAAGCTGCTGAAATACGCAAAGACGCAATATTGAAAAACGCGGCAAGAAAATGTAGTGTGTCATTGCAGCAACTAGTGCTATAAGAAATACACGAGAGGAAAAACGCTAAAAAAATGGTAGAAAAAAATGCCCAGACAAGTTATTTTGAAAGTGAAAACAATGTTTTAGAAAAATCAGAAAGTGCTGAAGGAGGTCCAAATGAAGACGAAGTTTTTGACAGAGTAGCAGATCTTAACAGCGATATGAATGTTTTCTGCTGCGAATTCATATGCAAATCCAAGCTGTATAAGTTCTTATATTCGAAAGTATGAGCGAGAAACCAATACACAGTCTGTGCAACATCTATCCTCAAAATTTGAACTGTTTAAAAAGGCAAATGAAATATTAAAAACTCTATTAAATGCCGGGCATGGATTTATTCATTCAGAAATAAAAGAGTTGATGCTCAATGCTCAATGTAGAAGAAAATGCATTGGTTTTTATTAATGAAACAAAACTATTTCTCGTAACAACGTATAATGAAAGGATTCTTTTCTGTGCTTCCTAAAGAAAGAATGCACTTTTGTTGGTTTTTTTTTTTTAGTCACTTATCTCTAAAAGTACTTGCTGCTGCTTTTAGCTCACAAGAAGCTGTGAAGACTGCAGAAAATCATTGAGAATCTTGAGAAAATCATTATAAGAAGTTGATTTTAGACTAAAAGAGAAGTTCTGCTAAGCAAGCAAAGACGGTTCAGGATGCTCTTGGCTCAAAATATGAGGAAAAAAGTCAAATAATGATTCAATCGCTACGCACAAATATTGAAAGCTTGAAAACAGAGATTGAGTTTTTGTTAAAGGATGTAGTGACAAATCAGAACTTTGCAAGGGTTGGGAAGTGTTTCGTTCACTGGTATCACTTGTAAAACACTTGATTATTGCTGATCGCGAAGAAAATTACAAATCATACGTTCAAACTGTTGAATTACTGTTTCCAGTCTTTCGTGTATTTGATTGCATCATTTATTTACTATATGAAACATGGTACGTAGAGAGGATAAGGGCGCTAGAAAATGAGTGTCCCTACCTGTAAGAAAAATTCATTCAAGGTAAATTTGTTGTTAAAATTCAATGCTGTGAAGCCAGAGATGAAATTGGAACAAACGATTCAACGGTCACAGAAAAGTGCCGGAGAATTTGCAGGGCAGACGAGAAAAAGTTGCCGGAGTGGCATTTAGAGTATTATGAAATTTTAATGATATGCAATGTGTTTCGTGGTCTTACTAGTTCTCATTTAATGGCTCACTGTGAGAGTGTCCCGCATCCTTATTTTTATAGGAAATCGTAGCCAGTATTTTGATGAAAATATCAAAAGACTTGTTGATTTTATCTATCAACATGTAAATCCCTATGACATTTCTGAAACAGAGCAACTTTACAACTTTCTCTCTAAACAACTTGTGAATGGTAGTGTCAGGATTCGCCTTCTCAGTATCATGAATCATTGATCAGAACCGTACCGCCAGTTTAGACTGGATACATTTTGTTTCAAAAATTGTCTGATTTACTTTCCAAAGTCAACCTACCATGCTTTGAGGCACACAGTTCTTCATAAAATATCACTTCTAAGCTAATGGTAAAGAATCAACTTTAACAAGGGTACAGAGACATGGAAATAGCGAAAGAAAGGGGAGAATGCTTTAAAAATATTTTAGCTCATGACTTCTTTCCAACGAACACATTATGTGATGGTCAGGGGCGTGCACAGAAAATTTGGGGCCCTTCACAAATGCCCACAAATGTTTCGACCCGCCCTTCCATATTGTTTAAGCACATATTTCATCCCTAGTTTTTAAAAATAATAGGCCCCCTTCAGGCTCAAGCCCGGGCCAACAGTTTTCTCTTCTCTCTCCCCCCCCCGTGCACGCCCTGGTGATGGTGATTCACCTACCAAGCTAGATTGCAGAAATATCCGTTCCCAGAACATTTTTTATTTAGCAAAATATCCCCAACAAAAACTGCCTTCGTTATATATTTCATGCCACAAGTCCGCTAAATAAAGAAAATTTTTGGCGAAGTTATCAGCAATGTTCTGCATGGATTCATTCCTGTATGCTCTTTTCATGAACTTCATCCTGTGTTCGATAGTTATTTGCAGCATGTTGTGAAATAATCCGAAAAGATGAAAAGAGAATCAACTAAGGGCAGAACAAACATTGCTGTAATTGACAGAAAAACAGTAGTACCGATGCAGGTAGAAAAATTCTGGTCTTCAGTATCAAATAAGGAAAATTTACAGTAACTAGCACGCAAGGAAATAGAAGAAATGTCCAAAAATGCTACATTTTCAGCTATTGCTAGTGGTTTAACAGTTAATGAAGAAGCAATCTGCAATACTTTTCATAGGAGATTTGAGACACATCATTGAAGAGCTTAATTAGAATTATCCACTCATTTCCTTTTATTTTTTAATTTTTAAAATTTTTAGCCGTTTTTAATTTTTAAACTTTCTACTAGACTTATTATACAGGGAATTTAGGAGCTCTAAGCCCCAGGCGTTCCAGAAACAGTCATATGTTCATGTTCAACTCAAGAGAAGATACAGATCTACGAATTTTTCCACACATAGACTGGGCTGATAAAAATTGCTCAAAAAGAGTGACTGCGGCATCAAATGATACAGACGTCCGTCGTAGTGCAATAACATGCAATGCAAAAACAGATCGTAACCTTTTTTAAAAGTACTAATCTTGTATTTTTCGTTTATTGTGCTGTTGAAGAAACATGTATGTGATAAACAGGAGTTTAAAATGAGCATTTTAAATTATTTATTAATTTTTGTACCCTTTTTAGTAACCAGAATATTCAACAACAAATGTCGGAGATATCTCCACGTAAAATTGTGGAAACAGCTAGAGCGGCTTTTATGACATAATTAATACATTAATTGACTTCCTTAACTCCAAAAACAGCAGTTCAAAACTAAAAATAAAATTTATAGGTACGCACTTGCGAAAAACGTAATGAGCAAGTGAACCAAAATGGCCGCTATCTTTGATGGCCTGTAAAATTATTTCGCGCAGGATTCAACATGTCTACCCAAGATATTCTCACATTAGAACACCAACAGATCAAGATTCTAAAGAGAAAATCTCTGGACCTAAAAATTTTTACGGGACTACATTGTGGGGCCAGGACTATATCGCATCGGGTTTGATTTTCACGGCGCCGCCTATTAATTGTAATTTTGTCTTGCTAATGTATTTCTTACTCATGTAGCAAATCAGTAAATTAAATGCATTTTGCTACGAAAATAGTTGAATTAATGAATTGATTTATAATTTTTTTTGCTAATAAAAAACTTCATTTGTCATCAAAGTTTTTTTTTTAATATTTCAGTTTTGAAATATATTTAGTGTAAAATTCAAGGTGAATTTAAGACAAAAATCCCCCCGCCGCTCCATCCGAAGATTAAATTTATGTTCCTTAATAAATATATCGTAACTGGCGTCCGATTTCTGAAGTTTGACTAATATTCTAGATTTAATATTTCATGACGCCGTCAGCTTAATTTACAGTTAGGGTAATATTAATTTACAGACTTAGTTAGAATATTTTCATGTACTATGCTCCACGATTACTAGAAGAAGCCTGTACAGATTAGGAAAATCATTTTTCTGTTTGAAACGGAAAACAGATTTTCAGAGAACAATTTCTGTTTGAAAAATTATTTTTTACTTCTCCCTGTCGTCTAACGGTCTTCTAGTCTGGGTATAAGGGATCCTGGAGAAATCGAGGGAGAGGATAGATTTAAAGACTAATTTCGCGTTTAGTTAAATTAGTGTTCAACTCAGGTGGGTTGTCAGTTACGTTATGTAGTAGTTTATAGGAGGAACCGACTTCAAAAGATTATAAAAAATTAAGAGATCGTATATAATTAGTTAGGTATTAAAATAATTCATCGTATAGTAAGTAAAATCAGTGTTTATTTTATAATTAGGTGTTTAGTTTAGTTAATTTTTGTACTGGAATTATAAAGTAAATTTCATACTCGCGCTTTGTTGTTTGTAAACTCATAGCGTCTCACTTAAAGAAACGATTTTTATGGGTTTTTTTTTTATTTAATGCATAGAAGGGATCTAACTTAAGACCCAAACCTTTGCTTCACCATATTTGTTCTTTAGAAAAAAGTTATGGGCCAAAAATAATAAACTGCATTCAATTTCAATATCAAACGATTAAATATAAAATCCATTGTTAAAGAAAGTGCCCCCATAAAACAAAGGTACTTTCTTTACTCAGTGTTATTGAAAGTACTATAAAACATTAATATTAGTCAGGGGCGCCCTCTTATGGGCGAGGGAGGGTGATTTGAGGGGTATTTTTTCCTTTTTAGGGGGGCTCTTCCTTTGGGGGAGTACCCTCCTCCCTAACTATTTCCCCTGCATTAATCATTCGTAGTCATATCGTAATTTTTGAATAAAGACTCCTCTGAAGCAAACAGGAAATTCATTTTGTATCATTGCTCTAGTAGTATTTTCAGCTTTATATATACAACATCACAGTAGATACTCTGTTTCTAGTGTGGTGTTGATCTATAACGGGGCGTAGTAAAGAGAAACGTGATTTTTTTCATGAGTTACGTGACACGTATTATTGTGAAATGTAAAATAGTTAGGAAAATTATTGATATTTAAATGGCTCTAACTAGATTAACGCACAAATAAATCCTGTAGAGGAAGATCAGTTTTTAGTGCCAATCGTATAAAATGTTATGCGCATTAAGAATTTTTCTTTTTTTAACCGACTTCAAAAAGGAAGTTTTCAATTCGTCAGAATCTTTTTATATATGTCCCCTGTAAACTCAAACACGCATAGACCAACCTGGAAAATTCTTTTTTTTCTCTCTCTCGTTTGAAAAGGTATATACTTCCCAGGTGATCCCATGGTCATCAAATCAGTATCTGAAACTGGAATCCTTGAAAAATCAAGAAAACTCTTCAAATTCTATGGGCAAAGTCAAAGCGATTTAGGTTGTTTTTTAGTGACTCGTGAATTGTTTTCGGAAAGCATACTTTAATAAAGTTAAACTGATGGTGAAGACAATTTTCTTTGTAAATAATTACGCATTTGAAAAAGCATTTCTTCACAGTCTTCGGAAGCCTCCGAGACGCTGTGCTCTTTTTCTTTCTCTATTTTGTTCATCTTAGCTGTTTTCAGATTCCTGTGCTTTCTCACTCGAGATGTATGTAGGGGAGATACGGGCAAGATGGGGTGGCGGGCAAGACGGGGCACCCGGTCTATTATAACCTTCTAGTCGCGCGAACACGTTCAAACTCGCACAGACGATGTGGCACCACGACGGCTTCCAGTGCACTCTCGTATGTGATTCGTGCGACACGTATTTTTTAGGTTATCGAAACAAAAGTGATTTCGCCAAGTTTTCTTCTTATTTTCTCAATTCGTTTAGTACGTGTTTAATATACAAGTAATAGTAGTGTAAATGAGATAAGAGTTTATCCGCATGCGCCGAATATTACGCTAACAGGTAAAAACTGGTTTATTTCTGTCTTGTGTGTTGTTTATTTTGTTTTCTTTTTTAAATACATCAAGACCCATGAGGGCAAGATGGGGTATGTGTTCCCCGTCTTGCCCGCTCTAAGTTTTTATTACGGTTCGAGCTTTTGTGTTGATTAATGTTAATGTATCTCTCGCTCTATATGTATGTTTGTGATTGTATATATGCATGTGGCTTGGCTGTGTAATGCATAGGCGGACTTGTTTGTTTTAGCATGGTGAAAACATACAAGAGAAAGACAAATAGAGGCGAGTGGCCGGAAGAGAGCATGGAAAAAGCTGTTAAAGCTGTTTTAGAAGAGAAAATGGGGTATATGCTAGCAGCAAAGACATTTTCAGTTCCTCAGACTACTCTAGAAAGAAAAGTAAAAAAAGCTCGGGAGAACTTGGCCCTATCTCCATCTAAAAGTATTAAAGTAAAGGTTTCATTAGGACCTAAGCAACCTGTTTTCACAGAAAAAGAAGAGGACGAGCTTTGTGGCTATATATTGGACATGGAGACTAGACTTTACGGACTTACAGCCAAAGACTTGAGAGCATTAGCGTACAATTTAGCAGTAAAAAATAATAAAGTCCATCCTTTTAACGTTCAAAAACAAGAAGCCGGCAAAGATTGGTTTCAACGGTTTTTGAACAGACACCCAGACTTGTCAATAAGAAAACCCGAAAGCACTTCTGCTGCACGTGCTGCCGGGTTCAACAGAATAGTTGTTGATCAATTTTTTAATTTTTTGGGCAATATCTATGACGAACACCATCTTACACCAGACCGCATTTATAACTGCGACGAAACTGGTGTTTCAGATGTACCAAAGACTAAATCCAAAATTATAGCAAAACGAGGCCGAAAACAAGTAGGGGCATTAACTTCTGCAGAAAGAGGTACTACAATCACAGTAGAGATATGCTTCAGCGCCAGTGGACAATACATGCCCCCTATGATGGTGTTTCCCAGGAAGAGGATGGATCCACAGTTAATGCTTAATGCTGCCCCTGGAGCATGGGGAGTTGTTAGTGACTCAGGCTGGATGACCACGGAGTTGTTTCTTGGATGGTTTAAACAGTTTGTGAAATTTAGTGGGGCCACAGTAGATCGACCTGTTTTGCTATTATTGGATGGCCATAGCACCCATACAAAAAACATCGATTTAATAGATGAAGCTCGAGCCAATGGGGTAATTATTTTATGTTTCCCCCCACATACAACTCATCGTCTTAAGGTCGCCGATGTTGTTTATATGAGACCGTTGAGCAATTATTACGATCGGCAAATTACGACCTGGCTTCGCAGCAATCCAGGGATGGTTGTAACAATGCGGCAAGTTGCAGAAATTTTTGGAAAGGCATTCATAGAAACATCTACCATGGCAACAGCTGTAAATGGCTTCAAAAAGTGCGGAATTTGGCCTTACGATCCGACGGTCTTCTCTGAAACCGACTTTGCTCCTTCGTTGGTGACTGATATTCCGCTCACTCAAACACTGACTTCAGCGACCACAAATGTAGCAGTCACAGCACCTGCTGAGTTAGAAACGCAGCAAGTTGACGTATTACCTGTGCTGGATACCAGTGAAGCTGCTATTACTAATGCAACTACATCTCGTGCCTCACTTCTATCTACCGGGGTTGAAACAGAGGCAATTCGCAAAACCATTAATAATGTTCCTGTATCAGCTACTTTTCACGAGACACCTACGGTGACTTCTGCTACCTCGTCGAGTCCTCAACCTGGATGTTCCACGTGGGTTGATGATACAGAAATAGACAGAAGACCAACTACTCCACAACAGTCAACATTTTCTGTTGTTAGTCCACAGCAAATATTACCCCTTCCAGCAAGTCGTAGATCTTCACGCGTGACTCGTAAACGAGGAAGAACAGCCATTATTACTGAGTCACCGTATAAAAAAGAACTGGAAGAAACGATTAAAAGAAAGCAGGTCACGGAAGAGAATAAACTAAAACGAAAAGAAATTAGACAATTAAAATTGGAGAAGACGAAAACGAAGGATAAAAAAGGAAGACCCAATAAAAGAGGAGTCATAAAAAAGAAAAAAACGATAGATAATCGCAAATCATCGGATAACAATAGTGATGCAGATATTGAAAATACCCCTTGTTTGTACTGCAGCGGTCTTTATTTAGATTCCAATGAAGGCTGGATCAAATGTTCTCTCTGTGGTACGTGGGCACATTGCTCTTGTGCTGGAGTGGATGATGAGGACGATGAAGCAACATTCTCCTGCAAATTCTGTCAGGAAAAGTAGGTGAAATGCTGTACCCCATCTTGCCCCTAGGGGTACCCCATCTTACCCGAACCAGAGGGTAAGACGGGGTGGTGGGGCTTTTTTTACTTTTATATCTCTAGAATAATAACTACGCTATGATTGTTCCTAAAATTATAAAAAAATTAAAAACTGATTACCAAAGGAAGATTTTGAAATAAATATGATTGTTTAAATGCAATGGTTTCAGTTTTATTGCCCTTTAAACGTTAGATATCCCATCTTGCCCCCATCTCCCCTAAAGCATGAACCACATACTCTACCCTACGTACTTATTTTATATTTACACCACTAAAAAGCAAAAAAATGAATTATCTATCTTCTTCTATCTATCTATCTTCTTCTATACATATAATAAAATAAGATGTTTGTGTGTGTGTATGTGTGTGTGTGTGTGTGTGTGTGTGTGTGTGTGTGGCGCGCATCCCGGGAAAACGGTAAGGCCTAGAAAGATGAAATTTGGTATACAGGCGTAGTTTTTGCTGAAGTTGTGCACCTCGGGCTTCGATTTTTGATATTTTAATTAGAAAAAAAGTTATTTAATGTTTTATGTGATTTTTAGCACTTTTTAGTACTTTTAACCTCACAGACCCCGAACCAATCGCGCCAGACAAATATTTTTGGTACTATAGTGTCGGAAATTCAATTTTAAATATGATGAACAAAAAAATTTTGAAGATAGAGCAATTTTTGTATTTTTTATGAATTTTTGAAAAAACCTTTAATTTGCATGTTTTTCTGGGTTTTATTTTTTTCTAATATCATCCTGCGAGAAGTATCAAAGCCTCATTTCTGAAATTTAAGTTGGTAATAGTAAAAACATTTCGCCCTCTTCAGAAGAAAAAAGTTCTTAAAAATACGCAATAGTTTTTTTTTTACAATTTTTTTAATGCTGAACACATCATGTCCTTTCACGCATCAGTCGAAAAAAGCGTTCTTCAATCTTTTATGCCTGTGACGTCACTACTTGGGTTTCGATTCGATATTTACGATGGAATCTTAATCGCAAGCTATGTTAATCTTTTTTTTTTACTGTGTAGCTTACTTCTACATTTTTTGACGTGATGACCACGTGTTTTTTCGGCAGCGCTTGCTTTTTTTCTTTCTTTTTTTTTTGTTTTATTTAGGGATTGCATTTATTTCTTTTTCCATCCCCCTCCCCAAGCTGGACCTTTCGCTGTATCTATATTACGTTACATTTCATAGTTGTGCGCATTAATTCAATAAAAACAGCGAGATTTTTTTTATCTTTGTCAAACGCTACTTTTTTGCACACTACGGGGAATTTGAGCTTTTTTTTTTTTCTCTCTACTTAAATAAAAAAAGCGGTTTTTTGAGTGTTCTTTGTTTTTATTAGGAGATGGGTGAGGAGGTCAAAATAAATAGAGATGGATAAGAAAATGTAGAGATAGATTGTAAAGGTAGATAGCCGCCGAAGGCGGCAATCTTGGCGTAAAAATGTGAATGGCACAAAAAAAAGATCGAGATGGATTGATTAATACTGCTGCCAAATTTATTTAAACAACCGCCGAAGGCGGCAAACTTGAAGTAAAAAGGTAAATGACAAGTTAGCCAAACAGCCGCCGTAGGTGGCTGCTTGCACATTGGATGTCAATGCCCCCCTCCCTCCCCCACATACACCATGACTTTGAAAAACAATGCTTTCACATAAAAGTAGAAGTGCTTTTTGTTATTTTTCGACAAAATTTACATGAAGAGTACGTCGTTTGTGTCTCCCCTCCCCCTCCTTTAAAAATATTCCAAACGACGAAACTGGAGACAGATCTAGAAAATATTTTATTCAAATTATTAATGATAGATAGATATAGATTGATTGACACCGCCACGAAATTTATTTAAGCAGCCGCCGAGGGCGGCAACATTGGCGTAAAAAAACGAATGATAATACTGATTTATAGAGAAAAACATTGATTAATGTCGTCGCTAAACTGTTTAAGCTGCCGCCGAAGGCGGCACCCCTGTCGTAAAAAGGCGAATGGCGTAAAAAGGCGGACCAGCTGGTCGCCGCAGGCGGCTAGTACATATAATAAAATAAGATGTTTGTGTGTGTGTGTGTGTGGCGCGCATCCCGGGAAAACGGTAAGGCCTAGAAAGATGAAATTTGGTATACAGGTGCAGTTTTTGCTGAAGATGTGCACCTCGGGCTTCGATTTTTGATATTTTAATTAGAAAAAAGTTATTTAATGTTTTATGTGATTTTTAGCACTTTTAACCTCACAGACCCCGAATCAACCACGCCAGACGAATATTTTTTATACTATAGTGTAGGAAATTTAATTTTAAATATGATAAATGAAAAAATTTTGAAGATAGAGCAATTTTTGTATTTTTTATAGATTTTCGAAAAAAACCTTTAATTTGCATTTTTTTCTGGGATTAGTTTTTTTCGAAACCCATCCTGCGAAAAGTATTGAACCCTCAATTCTAAAATTTTGGTTGGTAATAATAAAAACATTCTGCCCCCTTCAGAAGAAAAAAGTTTTAAAAATACGCAATAGTTTTTTTTTTTTTACAATTTTTTTAATGCAGAACGCAACGCGAGCTGTTCGCTTGCCGGCTGAGTTCTGAACTTACCTCATCACGTGATCCAACTGAAATCGTTTGCATTCTCTTCACTTTTTTTTTATTTTTTTGCAAGCGTTACTTTTTGCCGCACTACGGGGAACATAGAGCTTTTTTTTGCGAGCTATTTTGATTAAATAAATAAAGCCCGCGATTTTTTGCATGATCTGTGTTTTTGTTACGGATTGCCGGTTAGGTTAGATAGATACAGAGATAAAGATTGAGTGGGAAAAAATGTTTTATTTTTTTTCTTCGAATTAATACTTATATAAATAAAAAAAGATTGTTACTGTCAGAGGTAGATATGCATAGATCGTATAGATAGACAGATAGATAGATTGACAAATATAGAGGTTGATATAGTAGATGGACAGCAAGAAAGAGACATGCCCGTCATTTAAAAAACTTCAACGGGATGTCAAAGCCCCCCCCCCCACACACACACACCATGACTTTGAAAAAACAATGCTTTCACATAAAAGTGAGTTTGCTTTTTGTTATTTTTCGACAAAATTTGCATGAAGAGTACGCCGTTTGTGTCTCCCCTCCTTTAAAAGTATTCCAAACGACGGAACTGGAGATAGGTCTAGAAAATATTTTATTCAAACTGCTAATGATATAGATAGATATAGATTGATTGATAGCGTCACGAAATTTATTTAAGCAGCCGCCGAAGGCGGCAACATTGGCGTAAAAAGGCGAATGATAATATTGATACATAAAGAAAAACTTTGATTAATACCGTCGCTAAATTGTCTAAGCAGGCGAATGGTGTAAAAAGGTGGACCAGCTGGTCGCCGAAGGCGGCTAGTTTTCAAATAAAAAAAGAACCGACTTCAAAAAACAAAAAGGAACTGAAAAGTAAAAAATAATGGATCATACATACGATTTTTTACCCAAACGTATAAATCAAATTATATTTTACAATTCCTGTACGAAAATCAACTAAACACCCAATTATAAATTAAACACTGATTTTTATTACCGTACGATGAATTATTTTAATACCTAACTAATTATATACGATCTCTTAATTTTTAATAACCTTTTGAAGTCGAGGCCTCCTAACGTGACTGAGTAGATTTAAATTTAAAGACTAATTTCGCGTTTAGTTAAATTAGTGTTCAACTCACGTGGGTTGTCAGTTACGTTAGGTAGTAGTTTATAGGAGGCGCCGACTTCAAAAGGTTATTAAAAATTAAGAGATCGTATATAATGAGTTAGGTATTAAAATAATTCTTCGTACGGTAATAAAAATCAGTGTTTAAATTATAATTGGATGTTTAGTTTAGTTGATTTTTGTACAGGAATTGTAAAATAAATTCTATTTATACGTTTGGGTAAAAAATCGTATGTAAGTATGATCCATTGTTTTTTACTTTTCAGTTCCTTTTGGTTTTTTGAAGTCGGTTCTTTTTTTATTTGAAAATAATTTATCTTTTATGCCATTTGCGTTACTAAAGATACATAAATAGATACGGTTTACTGTTGAAATGTTACGCATCTTCAATATTCAGAGAGTTAAATGATTGGGAAATGTATTTCACCAACAGTATATTTCCTCTGCAAACAGGACATGTTTTTGGCAAGTTAACGGTGTAAAGATGAGGAAGAACCGTGTGGTAACGTTGAAAATTATTTACACTTCCACTATTCACTCTTCTTCTAGAACGAATCAGAACTCCTAATTTGTGTCTGAGGTCCAATTGCTTGACCTAAACATATTTATCAATCATGCTTACATGCAGGAAATTGCTTCTTGCAACAAATATGGGTTCTATGGGTTTGTAACACACAAGTTAAAAAAAGAAAGAAAGAAAAGAAAAAGTAAATATGCCTTCAATAGAAATTATTTTCTGCAGTGAAAGAAGCATACTTGCCACTTGTTTTAATCGCGTGTACCGAAACGGAAAGGTTATTGTTCTGCAGTAGTGAAGGTAAATACTATTTTTTACAGAGTCCATGCTTGTGAAATCGCGAGTACCAAATCGGAAAGATTATTTTTCTGCAGCAGTGAAGGTAAATACTATTTTTTAAAGAGTCCATGCTTGTGAAATCGCGTGAACCGAATCGGAAAGATTTTTTTTTTTCAGCAGTGAAAGTAAATACTATTTTTATACCAATATTTCTTCTCCTTTCAATTTTTACTTTCTTCTATATCTAATATATAGAAGAAAGTATTGGATTCGTGCAAATTTTCGAATTTCGAATTTTGACGGATTCGAACGTTTTGAGGTGTGCTGAGTCCATTTCGACTATTTTTGGAAAATGTCTTTTTGTCTGTGTGTGTGTATGTATGTGTGTGTGTCACGTCTGTGTGTGACCAGTTTTTTGTGGCCGCTCTACAGCAAAAACTACCGCATGAAATCGAACGAAACTTGGTACACATATGTGCCCCTATGTGAACTTGTGCCCATTGGTTTTTGGCGCGAATTCCTCCAAGGGGGGCGGAGCAATGGGACGTTTTTTGAGTTACGCGTGCTTGCTATTCCTCAGGAAGTAATTGGCGGAATCAAACAAAATTTGGTCCATATGTTGCCATTAACAGGAACAGGTGCTGATTCAATTTTGGTGTCAATAACTCAAACGGGGGTTGAGCTATAGAACGTTTTTTGTCGTCAATTGTGACTGCTGTATCTCAAGAAATAATGAACAGAATGAAAGAAAAATTTATCGGCAAGTAGTCCTTAGTGGGTATAAGAGCTGATTTTATTTTGGTGTCAACAGCTAAAAAGGGGGTAGCGCAATCGCCCGTTCTTTTTTTCCATTGTGAGTGCCCTATCTCAAGAAGTAATGCTACGTTCTGGTTGAAATTTGGAATATATGTGAATCCATATGTAAACAGGCTTTGGTTCAATTTTGACGCCAATCGCTCCAAGAGGTGTTGATTGTTTTTTTTTTTTTTTTTTTTTTTTTTTTTTTGCGAATAAAAATAGCTTTATTAATGCAACAATAAGAAAGATAAAGCGTAATAGACTGTCGTCTGCGTATTTCTCGTGATTTTAATTGTATGGAAATGATCGGAAATATTATCTCAATGATTTAAAATTTTTAACTGTTGCCATCTTATATTTGTTAATAAATAAAATATTTGTAATTAATTCAAGTAAGGCTTTTAAAGTAACTTTCAATTTTCGCTCTTTGTTTTGTTTTTACAATAATTCAGACATTGGGATGGTCGTCAAGTTTTTGCATGTGTAATTTTGTTTTTGTTAGGATATTGCTTCCTCGTCAAGCATGGGGAGGGATCAGAAAAAGGAAAAATATAGAAGAAAGTTTCGTGATGGCCACAACATACTAGTTTAAAGAGTCCATGCTTGTGAAATCGCGTGTACCGAATCGGAAAGATTATTTTTCTGCGGCAGTGAAGGTAAATACTATTTTTTAAAGAGTCCATGCTTGTGAAATCGCGAGTACCGAATTGGAAAGATTATTTTTCTGCAGCAGCGAAGGTAAATACTATTTTTTTACATTTTTACAGAGTCCACGCTTGTGAAATCGCTTGTACCAGAACGGAAAGATTCTTTTTCTGCAGTAGTGAAGGTAAATACTGTTTCTTATACCCACTAGTAAAACTAAAACAAGCATACATAATAAAACCTTGCCTTAAATATGAGTAAGTTTGAAAATGTATCATTGTGATATTATCTTACAGAATTTAGTCGTGATTTCAAAACCTATTTTGAAATTTTCATCTTCAAAAATCATTAGTAAGTTCCTGCACTTTTCTTGTGAAATATCATAGGAATGTTGATGGTAAAATTAATTGCCACGAATTTTTATGTAACATACAGAATTGATCCGAGAATGGGCGGAGTCCCCTTTTATTTTCAGTTACGGCTGAATGCTTGTTTATACACGGTTACCTTGAAATTTTATCAGTCATAAGCATTGGTACAACACCATCCATATGGTACCGCAGCTAAATTTTGCGCCTCTTTCTCGCAGATGCTTTGCATAGCTTCGGAGAAATTCGAAGTAACCAATGTACAACAAACGTTCAACCACAACATATATATATATATATATATATATATATACAAGCTGTACCTGCACGGCGATGCCCGTGCTAGGAATTTAAAGGAAGTCCGTTGAATTAAAAGATCCACTCCCCTCCTCCCTGTTTTTACGCCAAGTTTGACGCCTACGGCGGCTGTTTAAATAAATTTGGCAGCGGTATTAATTAATCAATATCTATCTTTTTCGTATTTTCTGTACCTATTTCCAGTTGCGTTTTGTGTCAATCACTTTTTTACGCTATTAAGTACGCAAATATGTAACATAAAATAGATACAGCGAAAGGTCCGGCGGAAGTGATCGCACTGCAGAAACACACCCAAATAGCGAGTGAAACAAACTCTGGCCGATACGCAATTGCGATTAAAAATTACGGTACATCTAGGACAAAAAGGAAATCCCGTATCACGTATGAAAAAGGATTCAACTCCCCAGCAGAAAAACATCACAATTAAAAAACTCGGTACAACTAGGACAAAAAGGAAATCCCGCATCTGGTATGAAAAATGTAACTATAGAAAAGCTAGTGTCTGAGAAAAAGAAAAAAAACTCTAGAGTTAAAAAAAAATACCTCCCCTACCCCCCCCCCCCTCCCGGTCTGATGTCAAATAATCAGTTATCATATTTTTTAATGAAAATGCGTGAACACCCTTTGAAAACCTAAATGGAATACCTTTCCTTTGGAATCTAAAATATATACCTAACCTTTGGAATCTAAAATATTTTGCGAAATAAACAAATAATCCGCAACTACATTGTTTATCGCCAAATTCGCCAAGCGACTTTCAAATTAAAAAGAAAATCAATTAACATTCGCACAATGAATTTAACAAAAATGACAACAGCGCAATAACCAAATCAAGAATTCACCGGTGCTACTATTCGAACGCAACCGTATACCGAAGATGACGTCACTGCAGAAACAAAAATCAAGTTTAGCCTTAAAAATTGGCTCAATTAGGATCGCAGTTAGAATCGCTTATATCTCCTGCTCTAAGTAATTGAGAGAAATGGAACAAACATCATCTTGTTCGGAAAGGAAAGCTCTTTCCAACGATAGATAATGTTGGGGAAGAGGGATATTTTATCCCGTAATTGGGCAAAAAACGTGCAATTTCAGCTTAATTAGTCAATTATGAAAACTAATTAGAAATTTAGAATTCGGGCTTCGAGGTGCAGACCCCCGGGGTACGCTCGAATTTTGTGCCAAGTTTCAGGGCTGTAGGTGCTATGGGGTCTTCTAGCCATCGAGTACGAACAAAGAAACAAAGAAAGAAACACCGTCACCTTTATATATATATATATATATATATATATATATATATATATATATATATGGGTCATTCTCCAGAAAATGTAACTTTTGAACGGATCTATTTTTCGATTTCGATACCTTTTGTTTTCCATTTTATTTTTTTTTCATTCTTACATGAAAATGTTGCCTACTAGAAGTAGCCATAAACAATGGCCCAGCTAAGTTACAATTATTTTACATATAAATAAAAAAAATAAAACAAAAAAATGCCTTGTTCATGGAAATAAATAAAATTAAAAAAAACTTTTAATACTTAAAAATCGAGGCCAATTTAATGTCAAAGTAGTAATTTTGAAAATTGTGTAAACAACCAGCTATTTTAATGATTAGTGGGAACATAATATTAAGTACTCTTAAAAGTATAGCTTAATTAGTAATTTCAAATGTATGTTAAAAATAGTATTTAATAAATTTGAGGATATACTGGCAATTTATAATTTTGGTAGAATGCCTATTATTGATGTATTTCCCCCTCCATCAGTTATTTTCACCTCAGAAATAATGAAATTGATAAGGTCTGTCACGGAGGTGAGATTCACGGAGGTGAGGATCTTTCCCTTAATATAGGCCTAGTAGATACATTTTTCATGCAAAATTTTTTGTTTCTTCGTTGTTACAATCTGCACATGTTAAGCATATGAAAACATGTTCACTTCGTTTTTTACATTAATTTACATCACTGAAATTCAAGTTCACGGAGTTGATAAATCAGAGTAACCACACTAAGTTTTTAAAGCAAAATCTTTCTTCTTGTTTTTTGACAAAAATCTCATGACTTCAACTATGGCTGAAAATAAACAAGGGATCCCTTGTATCATGGAAAACAAAATTTTATGTCATTACTGCCACGTGTTAATGAGGAAAGGCCTTTTGTGTTTAGGTAACGGAGGTGAGAATTTATTGTGTGACATAAATCCTTGTCCCTTGTCCTTATAAAACGAACTAAAACACAATATTAAAAAAATTAAACGTACTTAAACAATTAGTATTTGATCTACTTGGGGAGGGAATAATAAATAAATAAGCATATACTTTTAATTAAATAAGTTATTAGCAACATAAACACAAGATGTGTAACATGCCACGGAGGTGAGAATTCACATGCTGTGGACCAAAAATATACTTAAAAAAATTATTATTAAAAAATTGTTGGCTGGTTTAAATAGGTATATTTTTGATGAAATTAAAAATCATTGTTAAATGAATTGTTCCTTAAAGATTTTACTGTGAAAGCCGTATGACAGAAAAGTTACACTTTTTGAAGAATGACCCAAAATCTGTGCCTCCAAAAAAAGGTAAAAATTTTTCACTTCCTTTTTTTATGGAGCTGGTTGAAAAATAAAATATTTTTCTCATGCAATATTTTCTATTCTATTATTTATATTCAATTAAGACATTTTTGTTCAAACGAATGAGTAAATAAAAGAATGAATGAATAAATAAAGAAGGAATTTAACAAAAAACGAGTAAATACATTAATTAATGAGTTAATAAATGAGGAAAATAAATCATTTACTTAAATGGTGAATAAATAAGAAAATAAGTAAATGGATGAATAAATAAGAGAATTATTAAATGAGGGAATGTAAATGGAATAATTAATAAATGAATCCATAAGTTATATGAGATAAAAGATGGCAAAGTTAAACCTTGTTTTATAATATGAAAATACTACTTTCTGTGTTGGTGAAAACGCGTCGCAATATGTCTAAAAATCAAGGTATGCGATATTTTATAGTATGAAATCATCTTAAAATGAAGATTTAGAGTGTGTTTTAACTATTCCTCGAACTTTGGGTGAAGTTCACCTTGTGCATATTTTTAAAAGCTTTCACATGCTGTAAAAAAAAAAAAAAAAAAAAAAAATCTGGGATTTTTTTTGGATTATACAGGGTGTTCCATATTATCCTGCAAAACCTCGATTTTCGCAACCGTTAGTTCTAGATGTACACTTCCAATTGCAAAAATGAACAAAATCAGATGCAGAGTTCAGATATTGAAAGTTTGAAGCAAAAATAAAAATGAGCCTAAAAATACAAAATTTTACTTTTTATACGGGTCTTAGGTCCCCTAACTTATATTTAGTTAAACAATCTCTATTGAAAACTATTACTGACACAAAAAACTTGACATTTGTGCGATCAAAACTTACAGAGATATTCCATATCAAAGTTTTAAGGGACCATACAGAATATAAGATTGGAACTTATCGCTAATTTAGAAGAATGAGAGGTTGTCAAAGTAAAAAAAAAAAAAAAAATCAAGGTATTAATATTTTTCATTGCTATTCAAAAAAATCATGCGAATGTTATACCGTAAAACTCAAAAACACTCTGCAAAACCTCGAACAATTTAAAAAACCACTCTTTACACATATGATTTTAAACACTTGTTAACTGCTATATTTTCCCCCAAAAGGTGTTATTGACAGCGAGTGTAAAGTGGTGTAACTCACAAAATGCTGCGTTTCATATCTCGGTGAATATTGGTCGTACTAATTTCAAACTTATTGTGTTAGAATTGTTTTACAAAGGAGATTATTTCCCTAAATATAAAGTAGGGGACTTGGAGTCGGGATGAAAGTTAAATTTTGTAATTTTTTACACATTTTTGTTTTTCCTTCAAATTTTTAATATCTTAACTCTGTATATGATTTTGAATATTTTTGCAATGGGAAGTATGCATCTAGGAATAACGGTTGCGAAAATAGAGGTTTTTGCAGGCTTGCAGGTTAAAAACGGAACACCCTGTATATATATATATATATATATATATATATATATATATATATATATATATATATATATATATATATATATATATATATATATATATATATATATATATATATTGGTTAAAAGGTACCCTATGTTCTATTCTGCATCCCATGATAACGTGCCATGATGATCGATTGAGTAGTTAAAGCGTGAAAACATTACGAACAAACAAACAATTAAACAAATAAACAAACTCACTTTCTCATTTATAGTATTAGTAAAGATGAGAAAATTATAATCTAGAAAGAGCCTCGTTGATTGATGAATTTGGGATCTGATCTTGTCTCTATAAATCTCAAGCAAAATCTAGTCTTCTTTGAAATTATTTTCGTGGTCGCTCACGCTTGATTAAGCAACAGATAATCACAACCAAATAATGTTTGTTTATAGATTTTCATAAAGATAGTTGTCAAGAATGTAGTTGTTATTCAGCGTGCAGTTTATTCAACTTGCTCAGTTTAGAAACTAGGTAAGAATTGATTTTATGTAACTTCTATTTTAATGAACTTTTATTGTTTACTATTATGTCACAAACTGGCAACAAAAATGGTACAACTTAAAAAAAACTGCAGCATTGGAGAAAATCAAGGTTTTACGCAAAAACTGCTTCTAACCGGTTTATTCTCAAATGCTGCTATATGCGCAGAAGACTTATGCTGTATTACGTTTATTGGCTGGTTTTTGGAATATAAATTACTACAGTCAAACTTGCCGACTACCGTTATAACCGACTATTCGTTAGAACAGATTTATAAAAAATAATAAAAATTCACATACACTCACTTTTTTATTTTTATTTTTTAAGTTTCTGTACCGCACCAAAAAAGTTCGTTAATTTGCTTTGAACTGTTTATTCTCGCTTTCTTGTGTGTCTGTTATGTATTATGGCTAACTAACATATAATTTTGAAATACTTCTGCACTCCACATTTTTAAAAGTGTGCACATAACTTGTTTTCAGGATCTACGACTCGTCTTTATCTTTAGATTGATTTCTTAATGTAAAATGTTTTTTTTTCCAAGAAAGGATAAGCTGGGCTGGAAGCCTATAGAAATTTTCTCCAAGAGCTTTTTTTTAACGAAGTTTGTTTGAACCAAATTCGCCTTTAAGTACATGATTTGTATTTGCCTTAAATTTCCCCGCAGGCGCAAATGTTTACTTTTTTCAACTGTTCAAAATTGAACGAAAAATTGTTAAAGTCAAAAAATGAATTTAAGAACGAGGTGTCTTCGCACCGAACAAAGAAACGCATGTCCAAAATGGACTATTCCCTCAAAAGTTTTTTTTTTGGGGGGGGGGGCGGCAGATAAACAGACGCACATTTTCCCCATCTAAAAACCCTACTTTCAAATTTTTAATTTTTCAAATTGTTTTTTTTTTTTTTTTTTTTTTTTTTTTTTTGACATTTTTACTTCCTTTTACAAAAAAGGAAGTATTGTATTCGTGAAAAATTTTTCACTCAAAAATCGATCTTAATTTCCATTTTGCTCACCCCCGAATGAATGTTGAGTTTTTTTTTTCGATTCGACCACGCGTGGATAAGTACCTACGAACGTATAAAACGCAAAATATCCATTTTGACGATTCCCGAGTTAGTGCAATTTGGTACGTAGACTCCTAGTGGAGTCTAGTTGTGCACCTCTACCTTTGGTTGCATTCGGGTGTTTCTAAGGGGGTCTTCTACCCCTTTTTTGGGAGGGGGGAATCATTGTTAATTTCGATGTAAACTCAAGTGGTGTTACAAATTTTTTTCTTTAAATCTGGTTTCGATTCGGCACTGTTGGTGATATTTCGAGAGTAAACTATTGAATCACATTAAAATTACCAATAATGGGAAAATGACGTTAAATTGGAGTAAAAGGAAGTCATGTGATGCAAACATCAGCTGGTTTTTTTTTTTTTTTAATTTTTTTTTTAATTTTTAAAGATGGTGAAACTATTTGGAAATAAAAGCTAATGTTATTAGTCAGGAAGAAAAAAATAGAGTTGAACTAGCTTATAACAAGCGCAAAGGAACCGCGATATTTGCTTGTTATAACCGAGTGCTCGTAAAAAACGAGTTTGTGAAAAAAAAATCATAAAAATGCATCATAGTTGCTTTTTTCTCCTTTTCAATCACTGTACAGTACCAAAATAATTGGTTACTTCCCTTTGCTTTGAACTGTCTGAATGTGTCTTTCTTATGTCATTATTTTTGAGGAATATACATTTATACAAATATGTAATTTTTAAATATTTCTTTACTCCACAAATTAAAAAAAGTGCTGTCATCGCTTGTTCTCATCGCTTGTTTATAAAGATGTGTTAAGCCTTCTTTCATGCTTTTTTTTTCTTTCTTTTATTTTTACGTGAAGTAGGTTAAATAGGGTTTGCTTCTCTTTCTTCTGGGTTAAAATAAAGATTTCTCCTTTGTTGCCAAAACACACAAATAATTAAGTAAAAAGTAGTTCTAAATAAATATGTTTAAGCAGAAATACAATCATCTTCAGCTCGTTATTTCTGCTAAAAAATAAAGCCCCCCTAATTTTCTTTTATTTTGTGTTGTTAAAAATTTAAAAACTGAATTTAAACTGAAAATAGAAACAAAATATATCAACGGTCCTTATTTCACGAAAAAATGACACTGCATTTTCGAGTTAAATTCGTTTCATTTCAATTCAGTCAGATTTATTTCTGACTTACATTATTTTTAAGCCCACGAGATATGTAGGGTGTTTCAATTTTTGTTGAGCATTTTTTTTTCCCTTTTTATTAAAAAACCAAAACATAAGAATGAGGTAAAATTAGTAGAGTTTGTACACAATTCAACAGAATAATAAAGAACGCCCCTTTTTGTCAATGCTTTGTCCAATTTTGCTAAAATATTTACGTATAATTGCAACATCATTTGTTGTTCATGCACTTTCATTGACATTTTGTTGTTACACTTTAATGTAATGCAACAGTCGTAAAAATACCAAGAGGGCATTTCCACGCAATCTATTTTTATAGGATCGGATAGGTTGTGCACGTGGGTAGAAAAGATAGCTCTAAATGATAACTATACAACAAATTTTTAGCAAAAATAATTACATATAAATGGCATTATTGTAAAGGTTTTGTAAACAATCAGCGTCAGTAAATATTATAACCTAATCATCAGTCCTAATCAGAAAATTTACAATTTTTCAAAGAACGCAGAAATTGTATCTCAGGGGGGGGGGGGGCGGGATGAAAAACAAAACAAGGAATACAAGATAATTTATTAAACTACCTTCAAATACTTTGTAAGTAGTTTGATTTGAAACTTGTCCATTTTGTTTAACAATACAAAGTAACTAAAAATCCACATAATCTCTCCTACCATGTAAACGAATGAGAACAACGCACCATGTCTCCGGGAGACAGATGCGTGAATACTCCTATTTCGGTAGGAGAGATGGTGTGGTCTTTTATTTTAACAAATCCGCTGGTAGAAAGAATTACCAGTTCAAACAATGTTCGTCTATGGAAGGAGCCCCCCCCCCCCCTTTAAATCAAAATTATTTTACTTAATTGCCATTCTATAAAATTTAGAGAAAAGGCATGAAATTTCAAGTACTTATTTTGGTTAAACAATGCAAAGTAGCGATATTTTACAGCAAACACTCTTACGAACTAACATGCAGTTTCATCTGAATACTCGAATACTACTCTTGAACAAGTAGATGAAATCTTTGCGCTCGTCTTTTACTCCCCGAACCCTTTTGATCGCAATATCTCTCTTTCAGTGCAAGCTCTTCTCGCTTTACCGTATATTCAGAATCTGAACGATCTTTTCAATTTGTCCGTAAGGAAACAAAAACGTTTTCAGTGCTGTTGGCGTTGGTTTCTAAGATGAACGGTTAGAAATTCTCCCGTAGAAGTTAGTGTTACTTTTTTTTTTTTTTTTTTGAATTTTCCAAAACTCACCCTTAAAGTAGCTAACAAGCTTGCTTTTCAGCTTTTCTTTTCATGTTCTTCATCAATGTTTCTTTCTAACGAAGTCCTTTTGAAGCAGATCCGACTTTAAGGTCGGAATCAATATTTGCCTCAATTTTCCTAATAGGCGCTATTTTTAAGTTTTTTTTTTTTTTTTTTTTTTTTTTTTGTTCAAAACTGAAAGAAAAATTGCTAAATCAAAAAGTAAAATATTGGAATGAGGTGACCTTACCGAGATCTCTCGAGCAAAATAAAAAATTGTTCCAATCTTGCCATTCCCACAAAAGTTAGCTGGGGGAGGGGCGGGGGGTAGACGCATTTTCATCCAAACTCTAATTTCCGGTTTGTAATTTTTCAATAATGTTTTGGCCATTTTGCTTAGTTTTGACTATTTTTTAGCAATATTAATAAGATGAATTAAGCCTTCTTGCTTTTGTCATCTTCCTTTTACTCGTACATTTGTTGGAAATTTGTGGCAAATATTGATCCCGACCTCAAAGACGGATCTACTTCAAAAGGACTTCGTTGGAAAAAGATCCTGATTAAGAACATGTTCAGAATAGCTTAAGGGAGACTAAAAATGCAGATATCAGAAAAAACTGCACATCTAAATGGAAATTGGAATCTACTGCGTCTTTAATTAATTTAATGCTACACATTTCTATCTTCATTTAGGGGAGAACTGCTGAATCCTTTATGAGGTTTTTATTCATACGCTTGTATGTGCTTGCTTCTTGGGAATAATTTTGTCGCGACAGCCACAAGAGTTTAAAACTCGTCGTGCCATTGCAATCGTTCATTCAGTTTTCATTTTTAGTTTTCATGCTAATTTTTTGGTATCAATATTATTACGTGCTCGTACCAGATTTTCTATCTAAGCTTATTTGAATCGGATGAATTACCACGAGCTCAGCTCGTGGTTTTGATTAAATAACTGACAGATCTAATTAATCTGAATTAATAAGTGACTCAAATATAATAAAGAATTAAAGTCTACTGTTATAGCTAGATATAGTACATTATTGGTTCTTTCGAAGCCCAGGCGATGATGTGAATGTTGGAAATAAATTGAGGGTATAAAAAGTCCTTGACTCTCATTGAACTGCCAGATAACATTTTCCGATTGTTATCTATATGAAAGGACAGTCACTTGACCATCGTTTGCAGTCCTTCCAGAAGACTCGTTTTCTACAAGATGTTGCTCTGCACAGATAGGGGATAAAATGAGTTTCAATTGCTCTGGCGAACTATAGCGTAAGACGTGTATAGTGTAAGACTATGGCGAATATAAGACTGAAACATCCGAAGAATAGAATTTCTTCATTCCTTCAATAGAATTAGCAGGATAAGTTAGAAAACATGATGAAAAATACTGTTATTTTTTAAAAGCCATTAGTAGAAACAAGAAATCAAACAAGTCGGGTACTATCTCTATTCGTGATTGCGAAAAACATAATTTGAATTCAAGATCTCAAAATTCAAAATATTTTTTTTTTTCTTCTAGCTGAAGGGATATCCTCGGTTGGCCCATTTTCTCATCTAAACCAATGGCGCACAAGTTCGTACTTAGTATTGCAGACTACATCGTCATCACCATCATATTGATCATTTCTGCAGGCATTGGTGTGTACTTCCGATTTTCTGGAGGACGCCAGAGCACGAATGAGGAGTACTTGCTGGCCGGACGGGACATGCCAATCTTCCCCGTAGCTTTCAGTTTGATGGCAACTTTCATGTCAGCAACTACCCTGATGGGAATACCTGCAGAGATGTACTTGTTCGGCACACACATGGCTTTCATGAACATAGGATTTGTTTTGGGACCTATACTGGCTTCCTGGTTATTCCTCCCTATATATTTCGATATTGGAGCTTCTACTGCTTTTGAGGTACTTGTTCTTTATATGTCCAACAGCAATTGTTTTTTACCTATTATACTGTACAATAAATTGATAGGACTCTGTATAAGTGTTACGTTCTTGATCCATTTACCAAATTCATAATGTAATATCCGTACCTCTTTTCTGATAGGTCTTCTTCTAAACTGGGGAATGCACACTGATTTGAATGACAACTAGGCTTTCTGCTCTGTTTCTCACAGTTTATTTTCAAACTTTTCATCGGGAACTATCTTTAATAACTTCTTTGCCACTCTTGAATTCTTGAGTTTGTCCCTGAAATGCAAGAAGGCCACTCTTCTCCTCGAGTTCGACTCCAATAACCTGGTTTTTAGTGTGAAATAATGATTGTTGAGATAATTTGTTTTTTATTTTCTTTTTAAAGTGTTAATTTATTTATCATTTTTGGCAACAGGAAATAAAAGGAAATTCAAAGTGTTTGATTTTTCAAAAAAAAAAAAAGTGCTGTGGAGACCAAACTTTTATTTATTGAAGAAAACTTTTTTCAAGATTACATTTTATTTATTTATTTATTTAATTTATGAAGCACATTTATTTATTTATTTTTTAGTTTTTTTGGCTATGGAGAAAAAATGAATTCCAATGCTCTTTATTTTTTATCGAGAAAAGCTAGAGACGATTTTTTGGGATAAATGTATTCCTTTCGATGAACTTTTTTCTTTCTTTTTAATTCTTTTTCTTTTTTGTAAATGGTAAAAAACATTTTTAATAGTAAAAAAAGGAAATTAGCCACATTGTTTAAAGTTGCTACTACTTTACGTTTATTAATGTTGTTTGCGCATTAATTTCATCAGATGGGAAAGGCCTATTTTGTTTTCAGATTTCAGCTTAAAATATTAAAAAGGTGTGTCGGACACAATTTGCAGTTTTTTGCTGAAAAAGAGAATACTGATCAGATGCAAGAAAATTGATGTTGGACCAACATCAACTTCCCTGCATCTGTTGCATCAATATAGTTGGTATATGGGAAAGTTGGCTCGTTTAGTTGTGGACGTCATTTTTTGTTTTTCTTTGAATCAGCAACATCCATAGAAAAAACTCCTTTCAATTTATTTTTTAATGTAAAGATTCTGAAAATTATGTGCATAATTTTTCAAAAAGTTTCCCTCACTTAAGTAAAAAATTACCTGATTTTGAGGTAAAATCTTTTGAGAACAGAGTACTTTTCAAAAAGATTTTTTTGCTTCCTAAGATACATTTTGTAGATGATTTTCGGAAGCGGGAAACCTCTCTCATTGAAAAATTTGCTCCTGTGGCAAAAAAAAAAAAAAAAAAAACTAAGTAAAAAAAATTTATTTGAATTTTGACGTCTTAAGTTCAAATTATGTTTTTCGTAATCACGAGTGTGTGTTTGTGTCTGTGTGCTGGCATAAGTGTGTGGGTAGTTGTGTGTATGAATGTGTGTGGGGGGGGTGTAGGCATATGTGTTTGTGTCTGTGTGTAGGCATGAATGTGTGGGTAGTTGTGTCTATGTGTGTGTGTATGTTTTTGTGTGTGTATGTGTGTGTAGGTGTATGTGTGTAGGTGTATGTGTGTGTATGCGTTTGTGTGTGTATGTGTGCGTGTGTGTGTGAAGTTGTGTATGTATGCGCGCGTGTGTAGGACATGGATGCAATCTGGAGACGGCTTTCGCTATAGGAGCAGCATCGTGAGGAGCCGGTCGACGGCGATGGTGCGGAGGGTGGTGGTGGGAATATAAAATGATAGGACGCCAAAAAAACAGTCGAATGAAAGCAATAAGCAATCGTGATTGCTAAAAAAAAAAAAAAAAAGGTTTTCCAGATGAGAAAGTTGGTCATAACCACCAACGTAATAGCATTTACTTTATTTTTTAAAATTACCTTACACATAGGTTTCTTTAAATATTTCAAGTCTTCCGTTACGAAGCTTGACCAAAGCTATTGTAGTTTTCCCCTCTAATTTTTACTTCCCTTGAGTTGCAAAATTCAAAGAACTTTTTTTCTTCGGTAGTGCAGCACAACTATAATTTTTCTGTTATTATTATTATTGACTAGCTGTATCCGCGCGGCTATGCTCGTGCGATAATTTTTTTTAAAAAGCTCTTTGAGTGCAAATAAATTTCCCTTCCCACTACGAAGTAGAAAAAAAAATTGTTTCGTTAATTAAAATGTGCACAAATAATTTCACCTAAGCTCCAAGCGTTATCGCAATACATTTATCCAGTAACAAATTATTCCAATAACGTCAATCTTCGCTCTAAAATCTTTTCCTGGATAGGGAACATAGTTTCAAAAATGACCTTCAGAATAAAGAAAAAAATCCAATACAGAAAGTTTCCCTTTTTAATAAGGACAACTTCCCCCCAAACTCAACATTGGAATAAGGACGCCAGTTCCTTAAAAGTCACATCAGCTTAGAGGCTTATGCTATTCTTAAATAAAATTAAAACAGTACATTTTAGTTCCTTATTAGATTAAATACAACATTAATAAAAAATTCAATTAAAAATTGAAAATGAAATTTTTATCGATGGTCCCCTGGATGCACAAACAGATTGTTAGATGTTAAATAACAAAATATAATCGAAAGGGGAAATTTTTAAATCCCTCACTATCAGAGAAGTCTAAAAACAGTAGAAGAATTTTATTTAATTATCCTTAAGCAAAACAGTGGCAACAGATACTTCTCTCAATGATTTCTTCCCGCGAATAAAAACTTTGTGCAGACGATAAATAGGGCAGTGGGATCAGGGGCGTGTACAGGGGGAGAGGAAAAGGGGCACCTATTGGCCCAGGCCTGAGCCTGAAGGGGACCCAATATTTTTAAAATAAGGGGTGAAATATAGGGGTAAACAATATGAGGGAGGCCCGTAAATGCCATTTGTGACGAGCCCCAAAACTTCTGTGCACGCCCCTGGGTGCCATAAAATAAGTTTAAAATCTCATTTTTTTTCGTTCTTTCTTTTTTTAGAGAGAAAGCCGTAACACCAGACTAGTAAATTATGTTCAATCAAACATTTGACGTGTACAGTGGATTCATATAAATAATGATGTAGCAAAACCATTTTATTTTGTTTCATTGTTTTCTATAAGGGATACATTGAAAATATCATGTTTCTTTCATTTAGCTTGTCTCCAGCTTTTAAAACTAAAACCAAAATACTTGCTGTTATCTCAGCATATGTCTCCAAAATAGAATTTACTAAATATCTTAATTTAAAAAGTGTGAATATATGTTTTTCTATGTAGCCCACTTTACCCCATGGGGCGACTTTCCCTCCACCTGATCCTGTTCAATTTAAAATTGACTTAAAAATAAATTGTAAAAAAAAAAAATAGAGATTTCAGTTTTCATATTTGAGGTAAAATTAAACACTGATATGTCTTAATTAAAATGCTTGTAACTTTTTCCCTCGTCAGTTAATCACCTCCGTTCTTATTTACCGTAAGTAGAAAACGTATTAAAAATGTATTTTCCCAATGAAAGAAAAATCGAGACAATACGGTAACTATTTCGAGTAGTAGGATTCATTTTGGGGTCAAAAACTTAGGTTTCGAATGAAAAAATAAATATTCTTTGATATTTTTTCGAATCGATCCTTCCCAGTACTAACCTAGACAAAGGAAAGCAGTCTGATAGTTTCCGAGTCTACACCGAAATATTTAACTTTGGAGTTTGTGTTGAATTAATGTAAAGATTTATTTCCAGAGATTTTGTTGAATTGATTTACCATTTTTTATTTCAAATTGTACATGAGAACAGTTAAATTTCCAATGCTATTTCTTAAAAATAAATGATAAAATACTACTTAACATAATTAAGCTTTATTATTATATCTTTAATCTTTTGAGGGCCATTAGCTTTACAGCAGATCGTAAAAGTTGGTAGAGGTTTCAAATAATAATAATAATAATAATAATAATAATAATAATAATAATAATATCAATAATAATAATAATAATAATAATAATAATAATAATAACAATAATAATAATAATAATAATAATAATAATAATATCAATAATAATAATAATAATAATAATAATAATAATAATAATAATAATAATAATAATAATAATAATAATAATAATAATAATAATAATAATATCAATAATAATAATAATATCAATAATAATAATAATAATAATAATAATAATAATAATAATAATAATAATCATAATAATAATAATAATAATAATAATAATAATAATAATAATAATCATAAGTGCAGTATGTTTTTCAAACATTAACCTTTTTTACTAATGATAAAATTATGATGTCTTAATAGCATGAAAAAAGTGTAATTCATAAATTGTTTGTATCTTTATTTATAAAATAAACTTTAACTTGCGGGAAATATATGTCCCATAATAAGTTTTGAAAGGTTCAATGCATAATGATTTCGCAGAGCAAGTGAATTTAATCTGCCAAAAATTGCTTTATGGCTTTTTTGTACAATCATGAAACCTTTTCTTCTTTTTTTTTATATGTAAATAATTTCTTTTTTAGTACTTGGAAAATCGATTTGGGAAATCTATACGGAGAATCTTATCAACAATTTTCCTTTTTCAATGTGTAAGTTACCTTTACTATTTGTTAACTCAATTCATGAAAATTCATTTTTTTGCTTCTCAATTTTTCTGATTTAACTACCTTGTTTCATGCTAGTGTTTCCAAATTCCTTAAAGCGGTAATTGAAATGCCTCGGAACAAGAAAGGGACAACTCCACTTTTAGCCGGCTTTGCGCTTTACACGGAAAAAGCCTTATTTTTCTCAGTGATCCCTATTTAACAATATTGTTTAATCCTATTGTTGCCGAATTCCTTAAAGCGTTAATTATTAAAAGCCTCGGTACAAAAAAGGGGCAGCTCAACTTTTTTCTGGATTTTTGCTTCACACGGGAATAATTTTATTTTCTAAGTGATCCCGATTGAACGGTACTGTTTAATGCTATTATTATCGAATTCCTAAAAGCGTAAATTTAAAGCCTAGGTACAAAAAG
The DNA here is from genome assembly GCF_026930045.1 of Uloborus diversus. NCBI lineage: Eukaryota > Metazoa > Arthropoda > Arachnida > Araneae > Uloboridae > Uloborus > Uloborus diversus. The sequence continues at coordinate 146,000,491 of NC_072734.1, read as the reverse complement.
CGGGACAGATCCACTATTGCTGGATTTGTGCTTCACACGAAAATTTATTTAGAAAAATATGGTCTTGCATTCTGTATAAGAATGAAATAGAGTAACACCCCCAGTGATTGGCAGGTCACCAGTGATTGGCACTTCCAACAAAAATGCCCTAAAAAAAAATTCGTATCCAATCTTTTAAAAGTAGAAGGCTATATACCAACTGAATGTACATTTACTTTAAAGATTATAACTTCAATTCATGTTACTAAATGGTAGCAGTGCATAGGAAAGAGAAAAAAAAATGGTTTGCGTCAAATCACCCATTTGTGTTGCAAAAGCTTCTTCTCTGGTTTAAGGGAAGCATCCGCATCAATCTATTAAAATCTGTCTTAAAATATATTTTAAATTTTCGTTGTCTAGTTGAAAGGTGTTACTTTGAGTGGGTAGAAATATGTTTTTGTCTCTTCTTAGATTTTTGAAATAATGATGGATGCTATTTAGTTGTGCTTTAGTCTTGCTAGTCTCCGGTAATTGGCACATGTGGGTATAAACACTAATGTGTTGTGCAATATGTCACTAGTTTGATTTCTGATACTTTTGCAGCAACTATATTGTATGGATTCTACTATTGATTTGAATCCTATAGAATATACTGTTAGATTTTTAAGAGAAACAATAAAAAACAAATACTGTTTGCCATCAGTCAGATATTGCGACTGCAGAGAATCCGTTCATTTTTTATGGTCCTTTAGAATCATTGGGTCAATGTTCCTTTTTCTGTGAAAATAGCTATAATTCGTAAAATCGGAACTGTACATCGACTAAAAAAAGAGCAATAATTTCAATATTTTGTTCCCATGCAACACTTCAAATTAATTTTTATTTCTCTAAAATACTTTTTCAACGGTAAGATGGCTGATTTAACATTAATTTATGTAGAATTACCTACTTTAATTAACTTAAATTATGTGTTTTATGATGATTAAATTTGTATGTAATCTAAAAGTGAAAAATAAAGTGATTTTCCAATTCCATTAACATGTGCCAATTACTGGATCACAAGGTGTCATACACTGGGGTATCAGGTGCCAATTACTGGTGATTTTGCTAACTTTTTATATATATTTTTTTATAAAAATATCATTTCAAATATTTTTGATTTCAGTGAACTGAAAAGATGCTCAGATGTGCATTCTGAAAAAAAAATATTTGCAAGTGAATATTTTTTTCTAAGTAATGAAAACAGAGGTAAGTTTAAGGACAAACTCTTAAAGTGCCAATTGCTTGGGTCATTACCCTACTGTAAAAGCACTTATTTTCGCGAACATAAAGATATCGGTGGTTTAGCGAAATAAAAATTTTGCGAATTTCAAAATTTCAAAAGAATGTGATACTTCTGTTTGACTATTCACTGAACAAAGATTGTCCTGGTTATTTCAATGCTATAACTTTGCCAAACATATAAGCAGATATCATTCACCAACAGGTAAGAAAAAATATGTTTTAATGACAGTAAACGTAGTTTCTGAAGGATCAAATGCAACGGACACATGTTGCAGCAAAAAAATTTCTGTGATATTGGAATAAATTTTAAAGTGATCAAGGATTTTCAATGAATTATTAAAAGATTCACCACAACCTAATTTGCTATGTCATTAACTGTATGATTTCCTTTAGTTTGAAAACATTAGGACTTAAAACAGGAATCAACTTGTCATGAGCACAGAGAAAAAAAAAACCATTTTAAAAATCATGGCAGATCCATTTATAACAAACTAGGTACTAGGATTTTGTGTTCATCACGAAACTTTCTTCTATTTATATCTCAGGAAATTTTATATTTAACGTATAATCACTCATGCAATCGCTATTACAAAATTTTGCTATTCGCAAAAGCGAGAAGATTTCGATAATTGGGAAATTAGTGATCTTAATTCATTGCCGATATTTTTCCTCTGAATACGTAGACAAAGAATATGGTAATATCAATTTGCATAGAGTTAGAAATATCTAAGTCTTATAGGGACATGAAACAGCAGGATTATCAAAATAAAATTACTCACGCAAATATTTGACGACCGTGCCAATTTCAAAATTCTTGAAATATTCCAGCAAAAGTCGAATCACAGAACAAAAATTGGAAATCATTTTTAAAGTATTGCTTAAACTAATTACAAACATTTTATTTGTTAACAAATAAAATATGGCAACAGATAAAATTTTAAATCATTGTGGTCCTTTCGATAATTTGCCAACAATTAAATCACGTCGACGATGTTCTGGAGTAGACGACATTTTGAAATGATTTATCCCTCATATTGGTGTATTAATTAAGCCATTTTTAATCGAGCTAACGATGGCAAAAATTCACCACCCTTGGACCGATTAGCTCCAAAATTAAATCATCACCTGTTTTCATGTAGGATCACATTTGTTCCAAATTTCATCTAAAGCGTAGCATTACTTTTTGATATACAGCACTCGCAATGAACAAGAAAGAACGTTTCATTGTAGAATCACCTTTTGAATTATTCTCGCCAAACTCGAATCTGTTCTTGTTCCTCTGAGATCTACCTGTCGATCATATTTTAATTGATTCCATCGATTGCTTCTCAAGATAATGGAAAGGATCTCGTCACTATGTAACGAGAAAAAACATTCTATTGCTCAACACCCTTTTTGGAAAATGTTTGATTGCTCATGTAGTAAATATTTAATTAATTATTTGCAAACATTTCTAATCAAAAATAAGTTTGGCTTGTTTTTGAATATTTATAAATTTATAACTGGCAACGATACGTAACATTTCGCTAATTTAATCGAAATTTTTCTGCAATATATAATGCTTAACTCTGATGTTTTGAACGTTGATAAACTTTCATTTCCTTAGGTTCTTTTCTCTGCTGTAAGCCTTTACGCTCCAGCTATTGCACTAAGTGCTGTTACAAGTCTTCCATTGTGGCTGGCTATAACATCTGTCGGCGTTGTTTGCACATTTTATTGCACTTTTGTAAGTATGTAAAAGTAACCTCATGTAATGTAAACACATCGGTAGTGGTCAGTGCTTCAGTAGTGACCACTTCCTGGTATTTTGGAAGGTATATTTGAAAAAAAAAAAGGATTCCAGGTCTCCCAAAAGCAGGAGGTATTAATTAACTCTAGCACGTTTAAATCCATTGGGAAACCTGGAATACATCCGATAAAATTAACTTCTCAAATGAAAACTAATGTTGTTTCCTTCTGTTTACATAAATGATGTTTTCATCATCTAATCAATTTTATACATATGTATTAGGGTGGGCCGAAAAAAGGATATTTTGAAGAAGCACCTTCTAATAGCAAAAAAAAGGTTGTGTATTGCCATCCTAAACATCGGAAAAATAATTTTAAAAAATTAATATTAATGTCTTCAGGTCGAACATTGGCTTGTTTGAAAAAAAGGTAAAAAATGATCAATTTTCAAATATTCTTTTAAAAATCCAAATGTTCAAAATTTTTGTTCAAAAACCCTTTAGTTGCTTCCTTTTAATACTCTTAAAAATATTTACATTCCTTTACAGTTTTTAGTTCGAGCTTTAGCCGTAGAGTTACATGAAATTAACGAAAAATTGACATTTTTAGCTTATTTTGCACATTGCAGTATTTCTTCTTTTAGATACCAGTTACATTGTGTTTTTGCAATAAATGTGCAACATACAGCTCTTTTCTGGAAATTTAAGTACATTTAATGGCATTAACAATCAAGAACCTCCTTAAGTAGGTGGTTGCACTTTGTGTTCCGCCCAGCAATTCTCAGGAACAGTAGTTATTTACAGGACTTACATATTTATAAAGTAATTTACATTCACAATAACTATATTTTTTAAACAAGTTTCCACGTTTCTACCAAGGCTTAAAGTTAGATATAGACTCAGTTTTGGCATTGATGTTGGCGAACAAAAAAGATTTTTACATAGATTCATCTCTTGCGTCTTAATACCTCTAATGAATTTCAGCAAATTCACTACATTTTCACAATCCTTTCAATTGCCTGAGTTTGTTATGAAAATTTTAAGAATGCATACTTAAGCAAATGTATAGTTCCTAGAAGTGATAAAATATCCTTGCTTTGCACTTCATCATTGAAGTGGAGGTAAGTAAACACGTTGGTCAATCAATTTAACTGTTATAGTTCGAAGCTTCAAATCTTAATATTGGTGGAAGAAATTCTCTTATAGCTAGAGAAGCGTTTCATGATGGATACATAATCTTTTGCGTTGTACTGTACACCGTAGTGCAATCCAATTCCCTTGAATTACGCTTTTAGTCCGCTGCCATAATCAGTAACAATTTCTCAAAAATGGCGCAAAGTAAGCATTTCTTTGAATCACCGGATCCATGATGTTTAAGAGATCTTAATTCAATTAATTAATAATTAAATTCAATAATTCAGTTAATGTTCCTCTTTTATGCTCAGGATGTAGAAAGGGTTATTAAACTGGTTAGTGAGTCAGTAGGTTGGGTATTTTTGCATGAGACAAGATATGGATTAATGTGATAAAGTTTATACTCGCGATCATCAATGAAAAAAATTGAGTTACCAGTATAACCTCAAACCTTGATCTAACCGTAGAAACTTGTTTAAAACAATACAGTTATTGTGAATGTAAGTTACTTTACAAATATATAAGTCCTGTAAATAACTACTCTTCTTGGGAATTGCAGTGTGGAATACAAAATGCAACCACCCACCTGGGGTTGATTCTGGGTTATTAATGGAACAAAATATGGTTACATTTCCAGCAAAAAGCTGTATACTGTACATTTATTGTAATGTGTATATATATATATATATATATATATATATATATATATATATATATATAACTGAGATCTAAAAGAAAAAATATTGCAATGTGCAAAACAAGCTTAAAATGTCGATTTTTGGTTAATTCACGTAAATTTGCGGCTCATGTGCGAACTAAAAACTTCAAAAGAATGCAAATATTTTGAAAGATACATGAAAAAAACTAGTAAAAGGAAACATTTGAACGGTGTTAGAACAAAAAAAAATTAACATTTAAATTTTTGTAAAAATATTTGAAAATTGACCGTTTTTTACCTTTTTATCAAACTTTTCTGCCAATGCGTGATCTGAAGACATAAATATTTATTTATTTTTTTAATTATTTTTCCTATGTTTAGGATGGAAATACACAACTTTTGTTTTGCTATTAGAAGTTGCTTATTGAAAATTTTCTTTTTTCGGCCCACCCTAATATGTATGTATATGTAAAATAAAAATCAAATTATGACTTATATTTGCATTTTCAAGTAGTAAGCATAGTGGGAATTTTTAAATTAAATATTCGCTGTCGTCAAATGAAAAAAAAAAAATTGGAGGTTAAATTCTTTCAATTGTTTAAATCTTTTCTTGCAGCGAATATTTGTTTAAAAATATATAAATAAATAAAAAGGAATAGATAAATTTTAATAAAAATATTCCATGTTCAAATACTGCTGTTAGTTAATTTATTAATCTAAACCACTTTACGAATTTATTCGTTCATTCTTCAATCGGTTCTTGTATGTATACTTCTTGCTTATTTATTTTCTCAAAAGTAGCAAAGTAGGGGCTCCATTTCAAAAGTAGTTTGTAGTCGCTAAATTAAAAAAAAAAAAGGTAGTTGTAGTTGTTGTTCGCTGCAAAAAAAAATGTAGTTTTTCCGACCACTGTGACAGAGTTTATTTGTGCCTTTACAACTTCAATAACTAATGTTACTTTTGACTTAAATGCATACAGTAGATGACTATATATAACACTATTAAAGTTATAACGTTTTTTACTTATATTTACAACATTAACTCCTATATTAAGCAGAGAATGTCAGTAATACATTGCGACGGATTATTCTTATCGCAGAAAGTAATGTGGGGCAAAGGGAAATATTTGAGTTGACTAATGTTTTTCAAAATATACAAGTTTCAACTTAGTTTTGAAAATTGCAGCTTAGTATTGGGTTACTAAAAATATTTATTTTTCAAATGAATGAATGGATGATAAATGAATAAATGAAGCAATTAATTAATTAATGAAGTAATAAGTAAGTTGTATAATTATATGATTATTAGTGTATGATAATATAACCAGTGGCGGATACAAGAGGAGGGTCATGGGGATCATACCCCCCCCCCAAACCGATGACAACATTATGTGTCCACATTGCGTTCAAATACTGAGCATAAAGTATAAAAGATTACAGTATCTTTTCAATTCATTAATTATTTTGGAAAGTAAATATTTGAACTACTACTTCGTTTCATTGCTTATGAAATTAACTTGCAACGTTTATTCCCAATTAGGTGCCGTATTCCTGGTATATTTAATCCTTTTTTTTTTGACCCCCAAGCAGTTTTAGAAATTTTTGGTACCCAAAACCGTAGGTTTGTTCATGTGTGGCGATGTCATTCTTCAGCATGCCCCCCTCCCCAAATGGGTTTTCTGTATCCGCTCTTGTATATAACTTTATAGTTATGTAATTGAATAATTAGATAATTAATAATACATGATTATATAATTTTATAATTAAATAATTGAATAACGATATAATTATAAGTAAATTGTATAATTGTATGCTTAATGAAAGAAAAAGCAAGCATTATCACTTTCTCCACATGTGGGGCAACGTGATAATGATTTTTTTTTATGAAATAATTTTTATTTGATTTCTAAAAATATTTGTCTTGAAATGAATTAATGAATGGATAAATGAATCAATGAAGCATATAATGACATTTGTTTTTCGATGCAAGCTAGTCTTATTATCATGTGTTTCACACGTTCAGAAATCGAAGATTTTTTTACCTGTTTGTCTTTGTTATCCTTATTTGCCGAGATTTTTGAAAAAAAAAAAAACTTTATATGACTAATCTCTGTCTATACAGATTTGTTGTTAATTGACGTAGAGTAATTCGTGAAGTTTTTCAATCAAATAATCTTCTTTTCTCGAATTCGTAAAGTTTAGTACCCAGAGGCAAGACTAAAAAAAATAGAATGTGACGTCCCCAATCGCTTACTAAGTATTTATATCGTTATGTAGTGCAGTATGCAGAACAAAATACACTCAAATTTTGCTTTTTAGGACACAAATTTAGTTGTCCTTATAATTTTGTCCATATTACATGGATGTCTAAACTCCTATGTATTTCCAATAAAAGCAACTAAAAGTGTTTCTCTTTCCATTAGTTTCCAGTCATAAAGTTTGCATAACTTTCCGACCAAATGCAGTCAAGATTTTAGGGATTTTTCTTTTGTCCTTATAATTTTGGCTACCACTGCAGAATGCAAGAATGATGTGTTTTAGACAGCCTTTTGTATTACATTTTCAGGGTGGAATAAAAGCAGTCCTGTGGACTGACGTCTTTCAAGCTATACTTATGTTTGTGGGCATTTTGGTGATAATTGTCCGAGGATGTATGGATGTGGGAGGATTTAGCAACGTTTTCAAAATTGCCAACATTGGAGGAAGATTAACTGTTCCTAGGTACTTAAAATCCTTTAATATTAAAATACTATTTGATTTTAAAGTTAAAGATACAAACAATATGTTACTTAATAATTAACAGACAGTTGTTTTTTTTTAATATTTATTTTTCTTTTTCAGTTTAACTATCGACATCAGTGAAAGATATACCATGCTCAGTGTCTTAATACAAGGTCTGGTCATTACCCTAGCAAGTTATGGTTGTAGCCAAGTCCAAGTTCAAAGATTGCTAACAGTCAAAAATTTTAGACATTCCGTCGCGTAAGGTTATTTATTTATTTATTTATTTCGTCACAAAAAGAGTCCAGTTTCTTTAAATAAATAATCCAAGACTAACAGACGCAATTGTTTTCTGACAGACCAACTTCTTTTAATATCATATGAAGCAGTGAGAAGCAAAGGAATTTTCAAGTTTTAAAGTTGCGGTTGTAGGTAGATCTTCATTGATTTTTTTTTCTAAATTATGCTGAAGAGCAGCACCTACCAGGGCTACTAAGGTTATGTCTTGCCCAAAAACAGAGGAAAGATTCACCTTCTATTTGTACTGGTTATCACAAAATTTTAATTTTGGAACTTACGTTCTTTTGCTTCTCACTTCCTCATATATTTCTTTGTTTGTTAATCTCTTTGTTTATTAATTATCTTAAATATTGTTTCCCATTCTTTTCAAATAACTGATTTTAAAACGCCAGTATAGTTGCTGAGTTTTTTTCTTTTAATTGCTTTAGATGTGTATTCTTTCAATACATATTTGAGGTTCCCGCAACTGGAAAAGAAATTTTCCAACCATCCTCTCCCTCCCCTCCCCTCTTGGGAAAAGAAATTTTATGTGTAAATGCAATAAAATCAATAGGGAATAGCGGTTCAAGCCTAATAGATTGATATCTCAAAGATGGCAAATATGCACTGCTATGCAAAATTAAGGACAAATCAGCCGAACGAAAAGACCGAGCGGGGTTAAAGACAAATCAAGAGATTGACTAGGGTCAGGCACGTTAACGCATAAGAATACGTTCATCTAAACAAATGATGAAGTGTCAGTGTGGGGTAAATAACGCTGGCAGTGTAAGCTCAGTATCTCTTGGAGAGCGATTGCACTATGTGTATCAATTGTAACGACGTCGAGTGGGGGCCTCAGTCTAAAATGTCGAACAATCCATCTCTTAGACGGCATTTCTAGGATTGTTGCTGAGTTCGAGTCATTGAATAGATTGAAATTGGTAGAAGTGGGACAAGTTGGACTGCGGAGCTTGGGATTGTGTGATCATAGCATCGTTTCACGACTTTGAAGAACATTTGAAACTGCTAGAACAGCAGTTCGATGATTCAGTACTGTTATTGCTTTACGGGCAAGAGGTAACAGGTGGCAGAAGTAGCAAAACGTATACAACATAGTGTACAACCTATGTCGCGTCTTACCGTGACCAGTAGGTATCACTGCGATGGTCTGTTTGCCCAATGATCTGTACTGTAAAATATAATGTTCGTGCGCTTGTTTTTAACCTTTTTATGAAATAAAATATCGCGAACTTAATAATACGTTTCGTTTTTATTTTCAAATTTTATCTTAACTTTTCGAAAAACATCAGCTGTTGCATTCGTATTTTTGCATGCTGGAAATATTAAGAATTGCCAACATTATTTGGTAAAGGAGAGCGTTTAAAGACAGCAGTACGGTGTGCATTTTTAACGCCTGATCAACGGAGAAGGCATTATACAGGGTGCGAAGAAAGTTCCCGCAATTTTGTTTGAAACTTTTTTTCTTTTTTGGCGTTAAAATCGTACGTTGGCGATTTATTTGGCACATATTGTTTATTGGCATTAAAAGTATTTGAGGTTTAATGATTTGTTCTTTGTTAGTTCATTGAGTTAGTGAGCTATGAATCGTGAAAATGTGCGTGTTACTGTCGTTGAATTACACAAGAAAGGGAATGAAAACAGCCGATATTATTCGAACGACTGTATTCAAGAGTAAAACAGTCTATGACGCTGTGAAACGCTACAAGGAAACTGGAGGGACTGCCGACCGTCCACGGAGTGGTCGTTCAACCACTGCAACGACTCCAGCGAATGTGCAGAAGATCTGCTGTCGCATCCATCGCAATCCAGAGCGCTCAATGCGAAAAATGGCCAAAGAACTGGAGATCAGCGAAAAAGGGTCCGAACCATCGTGAAGAACAAGTTGGGGCTTCGTTCTTACAATATCAATCGCTTCCACTTCCTCAATGACACAATGAAGCAGAAAAGATTGATTAAAGTTCGACGGATGCTTCACTTGACCGCTGGTGCTCGCCTTTCGAAGGCTCTCTTTCCCGATGAGAAGATTTTACCATCGACCCCACACAACCGTCAAAATCATCGCCAACTACTTAAGAGGGGTCAGAAGAAGGCCGCTAGTGCAAAAATCATCGGACACAGTCACTTTCCAGGCTCTGTAATAGTCTGGGCTGGCATTTGTGCCACTGGGAAGACGCCGCTTGTTTTCATTGACAGAAACGTCAAAATTAATGCTGCGAGCTATCAGCAGCGGGCTCTATGCGATGTACAAGGCCATGGGCAACAGAACACTTTGGCCAAGATGGATTCACACTCCAACAAGACTGGGCTACTGCGCATTCGGCCCGATCGACGTTTGCCATCTGCGAAGATCTGTTAACAGGTTTTTGGAGCAAGGATGTTTGACTTTCTAACTCACCGGACCTCAATCCGATGGAGTACTCGGTGTGGTCAATCTTGGGGGGAAAAATCTCGGGAGAACGGTACGCCACGGTCGACATGCTCAAAACGGCTCATAGTCCAGGATCTGACAGCACTTCTGTAGGAAAGTTCGAGTAGGGAGAGTTTCTTTTTAAAAATGTTTAGCAGGTGTCCTAGAAAGTATTTTGGACTCGGGTGGACATCCGCCACCTGGTCACTTCTCCTGCTATGACGTCATCAAAGATGGCGGCCGCTCGCTCTCATAAATGCTCAGTACTTCGATAGGGAGATTCAGTACGGAGAATTTTTCTTCAGAAATGTTTAGTAGGTGTCCTAAAAAGTATTTAGAGTTTATGTGGACATCTGCCATTTCGTACATTTTTTAGCTAGGGCGTCATCAAAGATGGCGGGCGCGCTTTCGTCCCCAAATAAGCCCAAATATATGTTAATACTTAACCAGTAAAAATGAAAATTTGGCCAGTAAGTTACAATTAGTATTTTTAAGACGAATAGCAATGTATTTTTACTACTGCTATAACTTAATAACTATTTTTTTATTTTTTGTTGCACTTAATTAAATTATATTTAAAAAGGGTTGTTACAACTTGGTTGCAAACCCGTACTATTACACTTACAGAAAGAGCAACAGGTTTCTTCATTTGCTCTACAAGCACAGGAAGATTTGGCACATTTCACGCAATTACACGCTCCAATAAAATCAGTTGTTAATCTCTGTAAGTTCTTTTCTGGCATCAAATCATCATCTACCACTGCAAAACCAAATTCACAAGAATCTAAGTCAACAGCAACATCGTCAATACAATGTCATTGTAGGTATGTGTAAAAATATGGTCTTAATAAGTGGCCCTTAGCACTTCTCCTAGTAGGTGGCAAGTTATCAGATTCAATATTTTTCGCATGATGATACAGTCATATAACCTAAGTTCATCTAAAGATTTACAGAATGACCCTTTTCGCAGTACTTGCACTAAGTATTCTTCTGCAGATTTAAGGCTTTGCTTTATATAAACCCAGTCAGATGATATACGCCAAAACTCTCCAAATACTCTACAGATGCACAATGAAGCGCAGATTTTTCGGTACCAAATTTATTTGTACAATCTGATCCAGATAGTGTGTGGATGGCAGGAAGCAACGAATGTAAGTTTTCACCTTTTTTTCGATGAACATCATTAACAGATAAGAATCGTGTAGAATCACCAACTCCAGTACGCACAAAAAGTTCCTGAACACCAAATCGTTGAAGAGTAAGATAGTGAAACAAAGCTAACACCATTATATCAGTGTCGGCGCTAACAATTACGATTTTAGTGAACCCACACAGAGATGCATGTTTTGAATGATCAACATTCTGAAGTCAGCTTCCTTTACTATCAGACAGTTTAATTCTGGGTGATTTATCTGTTTTCCACTTTGCACAGATGTACAGTTAAATATTACATCACCTTCTTCATCACCATGAAAGGCACTAAAAGTGTGGTTGGTATTATGTGGTGTTTGAGACAAAGAAGCTGTCACTGTATAAGCAATGAACTTTTGCAACATCAGTTTGTTTCTTGAAGATCCCCAAAAGCTGCTGAGTTTGACTGGCAATGGAATATCTTCTGAGATTTTGACCACATCTATAACGATGCTGCTACCTTGTGTTTGCACCCTTTCATATTTTTTAGGAGAAAATTTGCGATAACTGTCAAAAATGTAATCTACTCTTCCAGTTCTTGGTGATGCTCCCGATGTATGACGAAAAAGCTGAAACAGCTACACCAAAGGTTTTATTTTCATTTGTCATAACCTATCGTACAGAGTTCATGACGTCGACTATAAAACAGGTTTTATCGTCAGACTTGAACCATCATCACTGGTGCTACCATAAGATGTTTCCAGCTCTTTTAACAATGCACTTTTTTTGCGGTTTTACCATTAGCCCTTAGTAATTGAACAATGAACAGTTTTCAGATAGCTCATAACGAAGGAAATCTTGCATGTCATACGAACGAGCCTGAGCTATTTGTATCATTCGGTGAGATGACTTGTTCGATATTTTTTTAGTAACTTTCCTTGTAGCAGCTATACTTTGCGCTTTGGTGCAATGAAATGGTGGCAACATGGCTTTATGGATGGTGCTTGATATTCTTACTGTTTTGTCCTCGTATCGTGTTTTCCGCAATGTACAATACATCTTTTCGCCGGTCTTAAATAAATTTAATATTTTTTCCTTTGTATCTTTGGAAACCAGTGCTTTTGCTAGCAGATTGTGCAATGGATTAGGAAGCATATGCATATCAAACGGATTACCTTTGTGTAATATATATTTAAACATTGAGACAAACCTGTGCATCTATGTTCTGAGTTTGCTTCTTCGAAAATTCATGGTAAATGTTCAAACCTTCGGCAAAAGCAATAGAGTCTGTTACCTCTCGAAATAGATTTGATACCATCCAACGTTCATGATGCGTTATTTCCCATTCTGCTACAAAATCTTTCTGTTTAGTTCGCCGTAAGATGCCAGATGAGATTTTTTGGGATCTATGAATGGTTTGTTCTAATGCCATATCCCCAGCAACAGCTGAAAATTTATGATCATACTGTTTCACAACATGTTTCCCGTTCATGAACATTTCATGCACCTCTGGGGCTCTCTTGGTTAGTCTCCTCATGTCTTCTAAATACAGATCGCTGATAGTTGACATAGTGAAATACGGCAAATACTGGTTGAAGTTTCTGCACTGTATCTAAATGTAATTCCTAAAGACCTTGTCTATCTGAACGAATCAAATTTCTGAGAAGTTGGACGACTTTCAAAAAATTGTCCCAGTACAAAAATTGCTCTGACATTTTTCTTCCTCGGCTGACAAACCTCTCAAAGTCCGAGAAGAGTTTTTCCACCTTACCATCTACATCTATATGATCTGATTTTTTTCCCATGCCAAAGAAATATTCCGCTGAATGTTCTGTAAGTTTTCAAACTTTGTAGCGTAAGACTCAATGGATTCTTCCAAAAAAGATTTCACCTGCAATATGAACATGGTTTCTCCCAATATGAACATCCCCTTGACACCTCTCACATAATCCTTTTCATGTAAAACCGATTGTAGCACATTTACTCTAAAGACGGAACATTCAATAAACACATCGGATATTCCACTTCCTCGAAGATATTTACTTAAACAACATAGCACAATTTTAGTCATATGGAATGCACCCAAAACCAGTACAATATTTGAAAATTTATCTGGATTGCTAAGTTGCACTTCGCGTGCAATAGCGTATACACCTTCGTTACAGGTTACTGGTAAATAATTTTGATCCAACTGGTCGAGAACACTATTGAAATTCAATGGAGCAGTGTAAACTGTGCTGATTTACTGGATTTGGAATCACTGGTAGAAATCCGAGTTGTTGTTGCTAGAAATTTTCATCTGTACAAAATGCATTAAAAGCGCTCCAGGATGTGACAAGCTGTTCAAGGTTTTCTTCTTGATTACAATGCTCGTAATCAACAATAACATCAGAACTGTGTAAAAGAGGTTATGTAATTCTTAAAAACTGCCATAACTTGTTTGAATATTTTCGTATTTCTTCTCATTCTCATCTATTCTAAACAAATCTGAGGAAACTTCATAATCGTTTGGAAGATCAGGAGGTTTTGCCGGTTTGAAATACAATTGTATCTTCTGGCATGGAAGTAGTTCTTGAATTGCTTTCAAACCTCGTGTGATACCAGTTTCCGATAAGCATGGTTTAACTGATATGTCTTGCTGTTTATGTTGAAATAGTACGCACATAGTGTCATGAGCGCCTCCTATACCGGATAAAGTAGATTCTTTGCTGCCAACTTACTACTTCAAAGAATAACAACGCACTCGATTGTTATGTCTGCGCCGCCTATAGTTGCGCGCCTAAGTGGAGAGAATAATAAACATTCTGACTGATTAGTCACACCAGGTAAAAATGGCAAATAAATATTTTTTCACATAAATAGTTTTTGAGTATAATTTTATCCGGTTATTCAACGATTGACAGTTGAAAAAATAATTTTAAAGAATGAATTTAAAAAAGGGAAAATAAATAAAAAACAATAAAATAAATTGTTTTCAAACTACTTTTTCGGGAAAACTTTAACACTGTAACTTAAAAGTAAACTAGTTAATATAAATTAATATAAAAATGTGCAAGAATCACGCAAAAAAGTCAAGTATTCAAATAAATATGAGCATTTATGTGATCGAGATGCCGCCATCTTTGATGACGTCATAGCAGGAGAAGTGACCAGGTGGCGGATGTCCACCCGAGTCCAAAATACTTTCTAGGACACCTACTAAACATTTTCGTAAAGAAACTCTCCCTACTCGAACTTTCCTACAGAAGTGCTGTCAGATCCAGGACTATCAGAGGAGTGCCTGGAATGAGATAACGGTGCGCGAGCATCGTCGGCAATTTCAGACTGCGACTCCGTAGATGTATTGAAGCCCAAGGAACCAATTTTGAGCAATTGTTATAATTTTTTTTTTTTTTTTGTTTAATGTTATTATTATTGTTTCAATAAAGAGTTTATATCGCTTTAACTAGTTGATTTGTTGAATTATGTGTTAGTTACAGCCTGTTGAAATATCTAATAAAATTGTGGGAACTTTCTCCGCACCCTGTACGTGGAGCCGAGAACTTCCGAATTAAACAGACAAGTTCTAGTTACCTATATAAATAAGGGTAAGTCAGTCTGAGTAGCGATTCTAGAAGCATACACATATGTAGAGAGCAGGAAACACCCAATAACCCCTCCAATGCCATCAAAAAGACCATTTTAAAGGGAATGGATTTCTAGCTTGTCGATGTATCATATTTGTCAATTGTACAGACCCTTACATCTTCGAAGAAAGTTCAATCACTGAGTCCTGCTATTATAACGAAGTTCCCTTTCCTTATGTGCATCCCTTTAAAGGTGCTTCTAGTCTTCAGTTCTTTTTCCTGAATGACAAACGCCAGCGTAATTCACGGTTGCTATCGAAGAGCTGTTAGAGAGTAAGATTACTGATAGCATGGAATAGCCGGCAAGGTCTTCGGATCTAAGTCATATCGAGCAAGTGTGAAACTTTCAAGGAAGACGCTTGCCAGCAACGGTTCCATAGCTGCGATTGGCCCCACAAAAGTAATGAGTAGCAATGCCCCAACAACTTATTGACAACATCATATTCAGCTACAGAAGACGATGTGAAACTTGCATAGCAGTCTCATCGGGGGACATATTCTCTATTAAAGGTTGGATGCTTCTTGTTCAACACTTACCACGACAAGATTTTGACCTTCCGTCGCATTTCGCTCTATGCTACTTTTTACACACTACTTACAACCAAGTACTGTGTAACCATGTACAGTTGCCGTGTGCAAAAGTACCTGTACAGTTACTTACAACAAAGTTTCCTTTTTTACTCTTGATTTCTTTTCCCGGATATGTTGCTTACATTACCCATGTTTTTCCATCTTTGCGGATCTAATGGTATTATTTGTGCTGATTTGGAAAACGTTTGTGCAGAGTTATATTGAGAAAACGGTTTCGTTCTTAATTTTTGCACAGCAGTGTTTATTCTGTTACATTTAATAACTCATAGAACAGAGATGCAACTAATTTAAGAAATCAAAAATTTCATGATTCAAATTACCATAGTCTTACCAACGTCTTTAGTACATAGGCTAACATATTCTCGGCCCCCTTTTTAAGCCTGATCTAATAATCTTTATCACAGAGTTTTTCACTTTCGACTATAAAAACGAAGAATCGTTATTATTATTATTATTATTATTATTATTATTATTTTGTGAGAAAATGCTTTTACAAACTCAAACTCAAAAAAAATTTAAAAACAGTAAATGAAGCATTTTGCAAGTAATTTTTTTGTCTTATAGAGCTGCTGTATTCAGTATACCTATGATTAGTGGTTTCCAATTGGCATGTTGTCTCTGTGGGCTAATCTTCTACGCAGTGTATCGCTTCTGTGACCCTTTGTCATCAGCAGAGAAACCACTTCACTCAGCTGATCAAGTATGTGGAAGTTCTAAAGTTGGTTATTCGATAAAAACTCGCTTCATACAAGCTATTCGTTTTAGTTTAAATTTCTTTAAATAAGTAGTTAGAATAAGTAAATCCAAATAATGCAGAACGCTAATCCTTTATGGAACTAAGTATCAGTAAACTCAAGTGCGCAAATGATCAAACAGCGTATTCACTTGTCATCAGCAGAGAAACACTAATTCATTCAGCTGATCAAGTAAGCAGATGCTTAAAAGTTGGTTATTAATTTTATAAGAAGTGAGTTTTATACGAACTATTTTGTTTAAGTTTTAATGTCTTTAAATAAATAGTCAGATTGAGTAAGTCCTAATGATTGAGAACGTTAAGTCTTTGTGGAACTAAAGCTCGGTAAAGTGTCTTACATAAAACGTGTTTTTTGTTTTCTTTATGTCATTAAAAATGAACTTCTTTTTTGCTTGAAGTATTTGGTCTTGAAAGGAAACTTTCCAGCGAATGGTTGAACTAGAATGTGGTAAAATTCGCTAGAACTTGCAGCGTCGTTGGTGAGACTAGTTGGAGAGTTGGTAGCCCCCCCCCCCCCCCAAGTTTCCCGTTTCACTAACTCACTTTTGTTTTTACGACACTAAAGAAAAAACAATATTTTAGTACACATCTTTATGTTAAGTTATCGTAAAAATATTATCAAGTGGCTAACGTGTTAACATGTTTTCTAGCTTCGAAATTGCCACTACGCCATCAACTGGAATAAACTCGCTTCAAAACCAAAGAGGACAAAATTTGATGCAAATATCAAATGATGCAGTGAGAAGCAAAAGGATGCAAGTGGACATTTTCAATTTTTTAGTAAAACACGTTTGCCTAGGTAGGCTTTCATTGAATTTATTTTCTAAATCATGCTATACAGCAGGACCTACCAGGGTTACTTGTACTATCTCTTGCACCAAGACAGAGGAGAGGTTCGACTACTATTTGTACTGGTTATCTCCAAATTTTTAAATTTTGCCATTTACATCCCTTTGCTTCTCACTGCTTCAAATTTATGTAACCAAACTCTTTTGATAGTATTTCCCTTTGATGGTGTAACTGAAAATTAACTTTCTAGTTAAGAAAATGGATTGTGCATTCTGTTTTCCTACCTTTTGAGACTAAATACAGTAGGAATTTAGCAGTAAGTTATCGCCCCTAAACCAGGGCAAAGGCAGAATATAGCATGCAATACACCAACATCCCGGTTACCACATTCAGAGACTGCAGTTTCGTTGTTATTAGAACGCATTTGTCTGGATTAGTGAGTAACTGAGCTAGAGGCTGATGTAATCTCATTGAAGTTGAGAGTGACAACAAACTGGTAGATAAACTAACTTTATTTCAACAACGAGTGTCCGCAGCATGGTGCGGTTCAACTCGTGAATTGATAGGCAAAGTTTAGATATTTAGCAGTAAGCTCCCCCCCCCCCCCCCAAGCCATGGCTGAGGCAGAACTAATGCAATGTACCAGACAGCCTGGTTATCACATCCGGAGAGGTATACGTATTTTCTGATGATTGAACTGTATTCATCTTGTTTCCAACTCTAGCATTTATTTAGTATGAGGTTTTCATGGGACCGTGAAATTTGATGTTATTACTCACATTTTATTACACATGACGAAGATGCAACGGCATTCGAGTGTACTTACATTGAATATTTTGTTATTAAGAAAAATAATTATTTATGTTTTGTAATTAGAGAAATATTTTTTTCAAGAAATATAACTGAGACTCATTGGAGATTATTGAAAGTTTAATGTGAAATATTTTTACAAATCTTATTTTTTTCCTTGTAAACCTCGTTGTCTGCATTTTTTTTTGCAATTTGTGCATTTATAACGTCGGTGACTTCACGTTTACTACTACTAGTTATTGCAAAGTAATGTTACTGGTAACCTTTGCAAATCTACTGACAGGTCAATTGGATAACAAACTGTAACTTCCACTCGATAACTTATTGAATACGAGTTAGTTAGAACACAATATATTATTTAATTATAAAGTATGTAAATTTTGAAAAATGCTATTCGAGAGCGAGTTCCCATACAAGAAACTTGTAACATAAGAACTTTATTTTAGTTTTAAATAGATAAAATGCAGATATTTGTTGTAGTTTGAGGAGAAAAAAATACTAACTTGATTCATAATCAAAGAAAGAAATGAAACTAATAATCATATAATTATAGCGAGAAATAAAAGTCATTTTCCAAATAACGTCACAACTACTTTGAGCATAATTTTTGAGTTCTACTTTGAAACACATTTTTCTAAGTAGACCTAATAGCAACATGCAAATATTGTGTAATTGAAAAGTGATTTGAATTCTAGTATTATTTTAATTTGCGAGTACAATTCGATTAAAAAAAAAAAGCTCTTAACCTGAACTAGTTAATATAATATGTCATTACTGGATGCATGCGTTATAAATTTTCTAAGGTGTTTTTTTTTTTTTTTTTTTTAAGTAATTTGACAAATGCATTGTTCAAAGATACTTATTGCTTATATGCAGTGCTGGTAAAAAAAAAATGCATCACCCTCGTATTTTCACAACAATGAGATTATTTGAGAAGTTTTGGTCGGCCGATTAACGACGAATATATGTGAAATTCTGCAAAACTTATGAAATAAACATTTAACGGCAGGAATCCGATAATTGTTTAGATAGATCAGGGCGAACTGCTGACCCCATGCTCATTTCTCCATTTCTGAACCTGCGTGTGAGTTGAGAGGAAAAAATAATACTTAACCCCATGACAATTTAAGTCTAATGGCTTTATAAAGGTGTTCAAATTGTTACTTACCAGTTTTGCCCTATTGCACGGAGCTGAATCATCCCGGAAAATGACGTTTGGAACTGAAGTAAAGTGATCCCGGATAGTAGGAAGCAATTTCTCCTCCAAAATGCCAATATACAGTGAAACCTGTTTAAGTTGACCACTTGCAGTGCAGTACTTTGGTGGTCAACTTAGACAGGTGGTCAACTTATAAAGGGGGTAATGATTTTTTTTTTTTTTTTTTTTTTTTTTGTCATTTCTTGCACCATGTATTCATTTTTTGACTAATTGACACTTACTCTTTCCGTTCAACTCACTTTCATTGCTTAACATTACTTTGAAACAATAATTTAAAATGATATTCAAATATTTTAGGAGGTTATTTTCTCAGAATGACGTATAATATGTCATGTAAATTTAAAATTTCAGTAAATTGATCAAAAAAAAAAAACTTGTTTATAAAAAGTTATTTGATATTAATAGTTCCTAAAAATTCATAGCTAATCAAAAATAACAAATTTTTCGCTTTTTTTTCTCATACACATTTAATACATTTATAACCATGATGATCTACTTTTCAACAAAATAACTCCTTATTGAAATTTGGTGCACTTATTACACACTAGTTTTGGAACTTCCATATGTGTCAGCTAATTTTCTCTGGATTTCTCCCTTTCAATTAATTTTAATATCTGGAAAAAAATACTTTGAACTTTTCTACTGACACATGTTTTCATTGAACAGAGAGTACAAAAGGTAATCTCAAACAGAACAACAAAAGAAAAACAATTTTTTAGAATAAAAGGGTTCTTAGTAGTTTTTCAATGTGGGGGTTAAACTTACAAGGAGGTTTAGTTATGCTGCTGTTTTATTTAGTTGGTAAAATGCTGGTCTAGCATCAAAAATATTCTTGGAAAGATATAAGAAAAATAATAATAAAATAAAATAAAATAATTTGCTAAATTAAGTTTTAAAAAATGAACCAAGTGGTCAACTTACAAAGGGTTTTTTACAATACTCCAAACCAAATTTGGGGTACATTAGTGGTCAAAATAGACAGGTGGTCAAGATAGAAAGGTGGTCAAGTTACAAAGGTTTTCCTTCATTATACAAGATAGGACTAATTCCGTTCCTGACAAAAACGGTCAACATAGACAGGTGGTCAACTTACAAAGGTGGTCAACTTTACAGGTTTTACTGTACACCTGAGCGTTTACTGTTCTTTGCACAAAGGGAGGTCCACCAACTCCTTGATCAGAAATACATCCCCAAATCATCTGGGATACGGGATGCTTGACTGTGTGTTGAATGCAGTCGGGATGATATTCCTCTCATTTGCGGCGCGGGTGATGCAATTTTTTTCACCACCACTGTGTACTATAGGGTCTGGTGGGGGAAAGTGGTCAATGGGGTAAAGTGGTCATAATTCAAATAAATGGCTATAGCTTGGAAATTAATGTTCGAATAAATGTGAAAATTTTATTTTAGGGAAGTGCATTTATAAACTATATTTTGAATACAAAATTTTACAACTGGCAAAATTTTATTTGGTAAAAAAAAATATTTGATGTAAATATGAAAATTCCTAAAATCTAAACACCTTTTTAACTTCCTTGGGAAATTTTGTTTTTTAGAATTATGAACAGATTAACTGCACAGGAAGCTTCCTACATGTCTCAAGAACTCTTACTCATTAGCAGTTAGCTGAATATATTTTGAATAATTTGTTAGAACAATTTAAGTAAGATGGGGTAAAGTGGTCATAATATTAGGCTTAACGAATATTGTTCTTCTAAAGTCACTAAATCTTTAAGTATAGGGCAGATATAAATTAAATATTAATTTCACTTAATATGTATTGTTTTTACAATAAAGAGGGTTAAATATACGAGTATATGCTTATGTATACGCATATACTCGTATAGGCACGTATATATACGTATTCACATAAATGCACCAATAAACACGTATTTGGATACATTCAAGTATTTTTTATCTATACAGATATACATTCGACTATACACGTATATTCCCGCTTATATGCTCGTATATATATATGAACAATTATATACTCAGGGAGACATGTATATACGCGCACGTACTCGAGTAGACACTTGCATACAAGCATATGATATACATGTATACAGGATGAGTCTAAACTCTTGGTCAAATTATTAAAAGGTGTTAGACGGGAGGATAAGAAACAATAATCATAAGAAACATCCAGAATCAAACTCAAGGCTGACGCGCTACATGCACGCAAAGCCAGAAACTGATGGATGCAAAACATGTCACAAATTTATTACACAAAGACAATTTTACACAACATTTTAGGTTTTAAGAAAATTGTAAAGTTATTGATGAAATTTGCGGCCAGCAGCTGTAATACATGCATCGCAATCACTCCGTTGCAATTACGAGACTTTTGAAAAACTTTCGTCAGTCGCTGCACCTTCGTTGCGATGCGTGTATTAGAACTACTACAGGCCGTAACTTTTAACAACTGCTCTAAATATGTCTTAAAAACTAAAATGTCGGGTAAAATCAACTTTGTGTAACAAATTTGTGACCTGTTTTGCTAACGTCAGTTTCTGACCTTTTGTGCATGTAGCGCGTCAGCGACCATAAGTTCCTTATGATTCTTTGCTTCTTATTCTTCCCTTTCACACCACTTAGATTTTGCAAAAAATCTTGGATTCATTCTGTAAGCATACGTGTATATTAGCAGATATACCCGGGGATATACGTGGATACATGTACTGGTGTATACACGTAAATGCACGTATATACGTCTAACAGGTATATAATCGTGTTTACACGTAAACATACGAATATACTAGTGCTTTCATATATATTTACGTGAGTAGACACGTACAAACACGCACTGGATATATCCACGAATTAACTCGTGTATACTCGTATAAGTATGTATGTACACTTATATATGCGTATATACGTCGACTGTACACGTATATACTCAGGTATGCACGCATATACTCGAGATACAAGCGCAAAACACGCATATGATGTTCTTTTCTACGCTTTACTCGCATATACACCTGATACGTATATACTCGTGTATACACGTATACACTCCTATAGGTAATCACGTACACATGCGTGAGTATATACGTGTATACACGTATATACTTGAGTAGGCATGTGCATGCATCTGACGTACACATGTATCTATTTATATATAAACATGTTTACTCATGTCTACACGACACGTATAGTAGACTCGTGTATACCCGTATATACTCGTACATATACTTGTAACTATAAAAATAACCGAAATATACAAAAATTAGGGTTATTTGTAACGGTTTTGCAGTTTTTTCAAACTATGACCACTTTACCCCATGCTATGACCACTTTCCCCCATCCCATGGGGTAAAGTGGTCATAAATACAAAGGGAAATGAAAGTGATACAAAACTACTTAAATTCAATATTTTTTTCCTGAAATGCAACGTACCGTGTTCTTTAATAATGCAATGTAAAATAACAACAAAAAAAGTTGAAGTGTTTAAAGAATTTATTGTTTTTATTATCCACATAAGTTGAAAACCTACGATTTTATGACCACTTTACCCCACCAGACCCTATGCTTTTGTAATAAGGGTTTTTCTTCCAGCTCATGCCGTATTACATCACTAATGCGTTGAAAGATCTTCCTGGACTTCCTGGTTTGTGCATTGCTGGCATTTTCAGTGCATCACTAAGTACTGTCTCATCATCGGTAAATGCGATGGCTGCTGTTATTGTGGAGGACTTTATACGACCCATTCGTCCCAAATATGCCAGTTCTGTCCTATTGTCTAAATTTCTTAGTAAGTAAATGGCACTACATTATAGGGTGCTTTCAGTGATAGATATTTGGAGTATTTTTAATCTTGGAGACTAATTTCCATTTTATTTAGTGCCACCATGTGTGGTTAAAGTTACTTACAAACGTATTTGTGGCGATTGGGACATTCCAGAAATATATGGCAACCCTAGTTCTCCCCCATTATCGGTCAAAGTTTCTGAAAAACGTTTGGCAATATCATAAATTGTTTAATCTTTCTAAAAGATTTTTAAACGAAACAAGCCAGCATCATTACATGAAAAGTTCTATCAAAATGTAAAAAAACTGCCAACCAAATAAAGAGCATTTAAAAGCCCATCCATCAAATAAACAAAACAAGTCATTAATATTAGAGGAGACTGGGCATAATTGAAACACTTTTTACACATGGATATTTCTAATTTTGTTACTTATGTCACGTACCAAAATTAATTCAATGTAATTCTTCGTTTTCCTATCAGATAATAATTTCAAAAACTTTTCTGAGACAATTTTTATCCACGATACAGAAATCTACGCAATGACATTTTCAAGAGTTGTTTTCAAAGAAGATAGTCTCTTAAAATGTTTGAAGTATTAATCCGAGTTAAGTGTTATACGAAAGTTGATTGGCAGCTGGTACCAACATTAGTATATCTTCTCTGAAATACTCTCTTTTAAATATTTCAAAGAAAATTTCCTTCTTTGAGTTTTTTTTTTTTTTTTTTTTTTTTTTTTTTTGTCATTTATACGCATTTCTGGATTTACATCTTTGAGTGATATTAAAGGCATCTTCCACTTTGTAACATAACTTATTGAGAAAAACATTCGATTGTGTCACCCTCTCTGGAACTATTGGCGCTAAAACAGTGTTCAGTATCTTTTCTTATTTAAACCAACCAGTATAGTAAGTTTTGCTGAAGTACTTACGTTTTTATTGAGATGCAGCAGTCACATTTTAACGTGAAAACCGTTTGATCGTGTCTATCCTTTTGGAGCGATTAATGCCAAACACTAATCAATACCTATTCCTGTAAGAAACCAGTATTTCTTGCCTGTTTTGAGTTAGAGCACTCTTAAAAATGTTTACCACTCACACTCAAGCAAATTTGGATGTTTTCTAAGAATGGTCAACATGCGCTAATATCCTTGAAAACGTGCAAAACCATAGAAAGTCGGAAAATCTAAAATTACCCGAATCCGATTTTTCTTTACTTTTGATATAGTAGAAAATGAAAGTTTATCAACATCCTATGTTTATTCATCTTGACTTATAATTAATATAAAAATCTAAAATTTTGTCTTATTGTTGCTCTTTTTAATATCTTTAACGGACATTCATTGCATATAACTTCACCGTGGTTGTGAATTTTTGCCGACCATTCCGTCTTCTGTTTTAAACTTAATTTCACGATATAGAGATAAGTGGATTCAAGAACTATCAAAGCATAAAAATATAGTTATGAGAATAGCTTTTTTTTAATGCTTTCTGGAAACAAATGTTTTTATATACAGTGTTAATGAAAATAAGTATAACTTATTCTTCACAATGTAAAGTCCACCTCTGATAAGTTGAGCTATGGCCTTGAACATTTCTTTCAAGGAGAGCAATCCGAAAGAAGAGGAATTGTTAGGAGCAGAGTTGGGCTATCGTTAAAACCTTTTTATTGGCGATACAATCCTGTACCACTTGCTACTTCTTACCTGAATTATATTGTTGGCCAAATGGACAATAACACTGCAAACTAAATCCGCAAGTTCTTAAGTCGTTTTTCCTCACCCCTACTTCAACAAATGGGATTATTTAATCGATCGGGCAGTGGAACTCAACTTGCCAGCGGTGGACAGTAGTGTGGAGTTGACAGTATTTTTTTTTTTTTTTTAATAATGCCCCAGAGGTTTTAAAATGTAGATGTAGAGCTGTCCTCTTTTTACTCCAATGGCTTCATTTGGAGTTATGGGACACTTTTAATCAAAATTCATGTCTCAGTTCTTTTCTAACAGTCCGATGATGGGTTTACTTAAACTTTTTCGAAAATCTTAGAGACAATTTGCATGCATATATTGCAAGAACTTTTTTTTTGGAATGGCATCGAAATGTTGAAAAGTAGACTTTAGAAAGTTTAAAATTTCAAAAGAATGTGATATTTCTGTTTGACTATTCACTGAACAAAGATTTTCCTGGTGATTTTAATGCCAAATGAGCAATAACACTGCAAACTAAATCCGCAAGTTTCTTAAGTCGTTTTTCCTCACTCTTGTTTCAATAAATGTAATCGTTTAATTGGTCTGACAGCAGAGCTCAACTTGCCAGAAGTGGACAGTAGTGATTACGAAAGGAAAGTGAAAATAAAAATGAAATTGAATTAATTATTTAAGCATGCCTACTACTTCTACGTCGCAATTTATACGATTAGTTAACTTTTTTATTTTTCAAATTCTACCAATGAATCTTTCTATTACTTTTATGATTTCTATTCAAAAAGGCTCGAAATGTCCTACGATATTATATGCCATATTAATTCAATAACTTTGACTTTCCTTACATTCTTCAGTAAAAATTACCTACTACCAGTGTGCTCTTTATTTCATTTACTTTAATTTCCTTCAATTCATGTGCAATAATAGAAATCTTCTTCGTTCATTTGAAGCGTTAAGTTGTATTTTTCAGCTTTTTTCTTCGGAGTTCTGTGCGTTTTACTTTCTTTCATGGGAGGAGTTTTAGGACACCTTGTGAAAACAACAGTGTTGGTGGTTGGCCTGTTTTATGGAGTTACATTAGCTATATATCTACTTGCTTCGCTGTCTACTGTGACGAACGAAAAGGTAAAGGACTAGACTGTGCTCACGGGAAAGATAGACTAGATGTAAGCAAAGTGATGCGCCATTTGACGACGTCAATCACGTGTTTGGATTGGACAAGAGCAAATTGGTGCCAAGCTGCCAAGCAGTCGGCGAATGCGAATACTGTTGGTTAGCGTTTTCTTTTAGTATTCTAGAGAAAATCTGAAAAAGTAGGGGCAGTGGCAAACCTTCTGTCAACCTGATTGTTTACTTTCAGTGCATCTTTTCTGTGAGCAAAGTATAAATTTATGTCTTTTAACCTCTCTGATTTCTGTCTCTCTCTTTCTACATACGTACAGGATGTCTCATAAATGCTACGAGAAACTCTTAGGAGTTATAATAAGGGGCACGTTATACATCATAGTTTAACTTTCTTTAACATCTTTAAGGTTAAAGTTAACATTTTTAAACATACATATTTCATCTAATTTTCAATATTTCAAATTCAAATTTTATTATCATGTTTCTCTTTATGCTGGCAACTATTCTGAAATTTTAAACTAGTGTTATGAGCCAAAAACCTTCAAATAAAATTTGTATTTAAAAAAAATGCTATCTCCGTGGGTATAAAAGATACTTTCACGAAAACAAAAAACAAAAAATAATAATAATCCTACATAGTTCGTTAACGTATTTCTGAAATTTATAGCTTATTCCCAGCTATTTGCAATGAACGATTATCGAAAACCTTCTTTCTTTTCTCAATTTCTTGCTGGTCCCCTAATTGAATAGTAGATTCAATTTTTATTGGAAAATAACAGCTGGAGTATACCTTTTATGTGAAAAAATTACAGATCAATTAGTCTCTTATTTCTCGAGAAATCCGTAAAAACACGAATTTTTGAAAGTGTCCCAGTACTTTTAGCCATATAGTGTACATGCTTTGAAACTTTTGATGACCTCTATTCTAAGGCTGGGTGGCATATAAATCAGATTCACACCATGTCTTTAAATCGTATATACCTACTCTACAAAAAATAGTTTCGAAATTCACCGCTGTGTACAATAAACTCTGATCATAAATATGTCGATCTCGTTACACTGCAAAAATACAGAGCATTAATGGTCTTGGAAAAAAACTGCGAGAATTCTCCAATTCACAGTGAGTTTGAAGTAAATTAAATCAAAAAGTAATTTATTAAAGTTCACTTGAAATATCGCTAGCATCATTCTTACTACTACTACAAGGGTCATTCTCATTAAAAAAAAGTTATTTTGATCTTATTAAGAACAAAAAGGAAATTAAAGTGAGTGGAATCAAATGAAAACTTTTGTAGAGATAAATACATGTAAGCGCTTTGCTAAAAAAAATATTGGTCTAAAAAATACAAATATTTTTTGAATAGCATTATACTTTCAGCATTATTCCCTCACTTACGCGTCATTTGCTATTGTGGTGAAGGAATGACGAAGTCATTAAAATAGAATTCTAGTAGTTATGCCTAACTGACATTTGAGTTTATTCGCACCCATATATATACTCAAACTAGTAAGTAACTTATGATTACTCAGTTTTTATGCATTAGTTTACTTTATTTTTCAATTAAAATAGATGTGAAGAAGTGGCGGATTAAATAAAAAAACCTTTATCTTGTTTTACGTTTTCGTAAAGACTCCAAGTAAAAATTTCCGATGGATTAAAGAGGCAAATTTTCTGCAATATATTTCTGGGTTGCCAGCAGTAAATTATTACACATTTTGCTAAAAAAAATATTTCATTGTGATTCTTGGAAGAAAATTGACTGTTGTAAGGGAATGACACTAACCGTTGGGGACAAACTTAAAAATAATCACGTGATCTAATTTTTAATGAAAATTTAATTTTAAATGTTTTTCTTCACTTAAAACCTTCAATTTTTTGAAATAGAAACCGCAAAGGACGTTTGGCGTCCTGAAAAAGACATTTTCAGAAATTATTGTTTTATTTGCTTAGAAATATTTTTTGCTATTTTTTTACTAACAGTGGGGGTAAGCGAGGAAATGACGTTTGGGTACTTTAGACTTACATTAAAGAACTTTAAAAAGTACCCTGAAAAGTATTTAAGCGCCTAAAAATATTTTTTAATCATAAAGCATTCGTAATTAAAAACAAAAACATGAAAATGAACGTTTCTGTGAGAATGAACAACTATTCACGTTGAAATAATTTGAGATTCTATAATCCGGAAAACTTAAGATTTTGCAATTCCATAATTCCAAACGTGCCGCATAAGGATCACCCATTCAAACGAATTTATTTTAATTTTGTTGTTAAATTATTTTTTAGGGTGCTATCTTTGGAGTACTGGTTGGAACTTGTTTCGGAGTGTACTTGAGTGTCATTTCAAGTCAGACAGTGCACGAAATTTTACCCATGTCCAACGAATGTCCTTTGCAAAATCAAACACACAATTTAGACACAGCTTCTTCGCTCAGTGAGCCCTCAATGACAGAATACACATTGAATTCTACACTGCCGTCCTTTAATTCATCTATTTTTGAGATGAAAACGTAAGTAATCTTTTATTATTAATATTATTATCATCATCACATCTAAATATATTTCATCTATCAGCGGTGCCCAACTTCTTTCAGCCAAGGGCTGCGCACCTCATATGAAGATGAATCTCAGTGGTCAGAAAAGTCAAATACGTTTAATTGCTTTTCTAGACCACATGGAGCTGATGTGGCCCGTTGTTTTATTAAATGTTTTAAGTCAAAGAGCCTGATTAGTGACAATGTCACAAATTTGGAATCTAATGTTCAGAAATTGGGTTCTAGAAAACAGATGTACTTAGTAATATAGGCATGAATTAATTGTTAACAACATTATTGGTTTGATATTTCCTTTCCTTTCCCATATTTTCCTATGTTTTTTAGAAAATAATTAATTATTTAAAAGTTTTTTGTGTGTTCAGGCCCGTGTGATTTTTTTTAATGTGAAATGTGGTCCTCGGACAGAGGAAGGTTGATCAGCACTGCTCTGAACAATATGGAAAAACATGAAAAAAAGAAAAGAACACTTATGCTATTGATAAGATTTTTTTTTTTTTTTTGAAACTAAGTTCTGACTATTTGGCTCAAAAGATCTGCAATCAATATTTTTACCGAACTAAAATCATCGGCAGTTTTTAATGGTTTCAGATCATGGTTTTCGATTCGTAACATTGAACATAGCAAAATGGACCTCGCATATAAGCTTCACGGGCTCTTTGTGCCCCGCAGACCGTAGGTTGGGCAATAGGGATCTATCATAACCGAACGAAAAGACAGAGAGAAAAAGAAAAAGTAACCAATAGGAAAAAATCCTCGAAATTAAGTGGCGGAAGAAAGCGTTGAGATGAGGAAAATGCCAAGATGCATCAATTCCAACTTCCACAACGCATTTAACGCTTTAATGAACCCCTATATCTGTGAGATGAAAGGAGGTGTTTGAGATGCATATGGCCATGGATTGTTCAGGTGTTTTTCATGTAGCAATTCAGTATGGCCGCCTACCTTGTCTAGTGGTCAGAGAAGTCTGACTCCGACAGGAAGGTCCGGGTTCGAATCCCAGCTCAGGCATGGACGTACTTTCTCTCTCCTGTCCTTGTCCTTTATTTGTGTGAATGTGTTGTTAGACTGTGAATGGTTGCCCAACCTACAAAAGGGGTCCTTATGGCATGTATGTACTATAGAAGTCGAACTTCCCACCAAACTATAGTACAGCAGGAAAAATGAAGCAGCGCACCCACAATTTGCCAGCCTAGCTGGCACACGAGAACAACAATGCAGTTATGGAGCTAAACATCATCGATGTTTTCCAAAATACACATTTTCGATTATTAATCTTGAGTAATTTTATTTTTGCATATTGCCTGTAAATAATGGCAATTCACATTTTGCAACAATCAAAACTTTCTGTTTATTCAGTAACTAGCTGCGTTGCCAGGCTTTACCCGGTCTAAAATGAAAATAAAAATTGCGTCAAGTGACGAATATTTAACAATCAGGCGTAAAAATAAATTTAAAAAACATCATGATTTCCCTTCCAAACAATAACGACAGATTTTAAAATACTTTTAAGAAATTAAATCCAGAAGGATGGATTTAAAATGCGTAACCATGGAAACACAAAATAAAATAAGTTTAAGGAATTAAAATGCAAAAGAAAATGGTTCACAATTTGAATGGAATCGAGATTTCTTAAATTTGATTTTAAAAGGCTTGTAACTTTTTTTCCTTTCGAGATAAAAGCTTATTTTTTCGACCATAGACCGAGTTAGATCTGGAGTAAAAAAGATCACTTTTTCCAACGGCGTCAAAAAGAAAGCTGTGGGACAATTCCTTCACTTTTTATTGATTTATTCAATGAAGAAAGTAGTGCCTAAATTTCATCTAAGCCTAAAAAAATTCGAGCTGAAAACGCTAATAACTCCCGCCGTAATAAAGTTATAGCATTAAAACAAATTGCGTAGAACGCGAAAAATTCTACCCTTTCTAACGATATGTAATATTAATATGCGCAAGTAATTTTTCACCCCCATATTTGAGAATTTATGTGAAAAATGGGCCTAAATTGGAATAAGAAAAGAACTATTCATCGAATTTTATTCAAACTGGTCTGCAAACCTTTTCAGGACTTAAAGGAACAAACTGTGAAAATTTCAGCGCAATCGGCCGGGTATTTCTCGAGTTTTGCGAGTTCAAACACACAGACGCCTTTTGGGGACTTCATTTTACACTATGTAAAGTTGTAATCAGAAAAGTTTTTATATTTGAATTTTCAGAGCAGTGTAAATTCTTGCCAATGATTTAAACATTTTTAAAGTAAGACAATGGCGATTTAAAATGAATTTAATATTAACAAAACCTTTCTGTTAAGATATAGAAAATTGTTTCTTTTTTAAGGATACTACGCAGAACATGTAGTAATTAATCTATGATGCTAAAAGTTCACAGCCTTGAATACCTATTCTAAAATACTGATTTTGTCTTCCAGATCAACAAATACCCTATCGTACATGTGGATAACGCCCATTTCTTTTGTTGTATCCCTTACTACTGGATACGTTTCCAGTCTTATCTTCGCCCTTATTCAAGGTAATTTTATTTTGATACTATGTATGACCAGGCTGACTATATTATCGCCGAATCAGAAACCGGGGGATACTTCTGGCTAGAATGATTCAAGGAATGATTTACACAAGTGTGTAGAGTTTCAAACCCTTGTCTTGCGGTTTGTTTCATTCAATTGGCGGATTATTTTTATATTTTAGTGAATATTTTATTTTTAGTGACTTTTAAGTTGCTCCATTAAAACAAATAAATCATACCGAATATCCTATAACCCAAAAATTAATAAAAGCTCATTGCACAAAATTGACAAGATTCACTGTAATACTGATAGAGAATTTTCAGGGACAGTAACTAAAAAAGATTTGCTTATAACTTGTGCCAAGTTTCATTAGTATCGCTATCGTAGCCGAATTAAATAGCTGCTCATAGTTAAAATGAAAATAGTATGACCGTGGAAGAGGAAAGTTGGTCACGGCTGGCTTGGATTAGTTATCTTGGGTCTTAGTTATTGACTCTTCTATTCAGATTGACCATCAAGTAGTGCTAAATAAAGCATCAAACCAACATTAAAAAAAAACTGTAGGGAAATGAACTGCATAATAAACATTTTAATGTGAATCATAGACTACCATCATTAGTGTTAGGTCAGCTCCATACCGTTAAAGCATCACAATGATGCCCATATGCACTAGCACCAGATTATTCGACTCTCGGTCAAACTAAAGCCCTGAATCCAAGAATTAGTAGCGGCACATCTACCATCTTGGGGCTAAATTATGCTTTCTTATATGGATGCCTCAGTTGCCAAATCGATTAACTCCACTTTTAAAAAAATCACCATTTCTGCTTTAATAGTGCTTAATCAATGCTTAGCATGTGAATTTATATTAAAGTTTTGCATCAGTACATTTCTGATCATATGATGGCAAAAAATTTAACACTAAGTCCTATTTACTCCTATGGACAACACCATCTTCTTTATAACTTTTCTCTATTTTTTGTTTTATGGAGTTAATCGATTTGGCAAGTGAGGCATCCACATGTCTGCTACTCGTAGAGCGTTTTTTTTTCCCCTTGATTGTGGATTGATAAACATCGAATTAATAAGAAACCACAATCAAGAAGCAAAACAAGCTACTTCACCATAGCAGACACAGTAGAAACAATCATTTAGTCTCAAGATGGTAGACGTGTAGCTACTTATTCTACGATTCAGGGCTTTAAGTCAGACATCTAAACCACGGATTAAAGAGTTTTTACCGGTTAAAGGAGGTTTCGATCGGCGGTTTGGACTTTTGACTGTGGATCAAGTTACCTGGTGAATACGGGTGTTACCCCAATTATTTTCAAATAATTTATTTTCACTTAAAAATTCCTGCTAGCTCATAAAAGAGTAAATACGTGTGCTTTTTCTTCTAGATGAGCCCCAAGATGTTCCTACGATTCACTTAAGTCCCATCAGAAGAAGATTTTGCAAGGACAAAATGAAGGTTGAAGCAGAGCAAAAAATCAACCAACAAACAACTGAATTAAACGAAATAACTGCCAAAATAACAAATGCTTGAAATGCTATACTTCAAATCACATCTACATCTTAGATAAGTAAGAAATAAACTATGAACGACCATAAATATATATGCATATTTATAAACCATTCCATCACCTGGATCATACTTCTTTGTGATTTGAAGTCTCAGTGGTACAATTAAAGTGCTCTTGTTTCTGTTTCAAGCTCTATTGGTCCTAATGGGGTCGTTTCCAAAATTTTAAAAGTATTTTTTTTTGAAAGAGCATGCTTAAAAACATAAGATCTGACCCTTTTTAAAATAATTTATTTCAGTTGAATATTTTTAAAAAATTACTTAAATCGGTGCGCTTTCATTGTTTACACTTCTGTCGTGTGACATCACAAATGATGAAATGCCATTCAGTGTTGCCATTTACAGAACAAAATATTTAATTCTCATCTTTACTCACGTGTATTGGCAACGATATGGTTGATAGCAAGCGTAGAGCGCAATTTTAATTCGCTGCTTGATTATCATAACGTGGAAACGCGATAGAAAGATGCGCCAAATTGCATC
The DNA here is from genome assembly GCF_026930045.1 of Uloborus diversus. Classification (NCBI taxonomy): domain Eukaryota; kingdom Metazoa; phylum Arthropoda; class Arachnida; order Araneae; family Uloboridae; genus Uloborus; species Uloborus diversus. The sequence continues at coordinate 145,967,647 of NC_072734.1, read as the reverse complement.
ATTTGTGACGTCATCAAGACCACGCCTTGTTTGAAAAATCGGATATTTTAAAAATGTATTTGAAAAAAAACTGTTGGGAAAAATAAAGTATTTCCTGGGGTCCATGTAATTTTTTTGCTCATTTTAAATGACTAAAAGTAGTACATTTGACTGAAGGAAACCATCCTATTATGCAGAATAAGAGTTTTCCAGCGCATTTGAAAATTTGGCTATCAATGTTAATGCAAAATGTGTACATATAATATAATTTGAATAAGAATTCTGATGAGAATGGAATTTACGATTTCCACAGAGAGACTTAGTGATGCAATTTAAGTAGTAAAACGGGGGGGGGGGGGGCAAAAGCTCAACTTAAGTACAGATTTTGGTCTAAGAGATTTCCCTTGATTCATCAAAATTGTTTAGTTATACCTAGAGTGACTATACGTCGAGTTTTGAATGGAAAAATCAAGTTTTCAGGTATCCTGTCCCAATGTTCCCGCACACGCTGAAATATCACGTTTTCTGAAGTGACATAACGGAACACTAAATGCTTTATTCAAACGCAACTGGATTGTGCTGTTTAAGTATTTTCATACCAATAAATTAAATCATGCATAGTTTTTAAATATATTTTATGTTTGCCAGAGTCTAATGCACCCAGGAATGGATATTTTAGCTTGTGACAAATTTGTGGGCTAACGAGCAAACACAGTTGCAAATCGCGGTTCTTAAAGCATTGTAAAAGCAACTTACAGGTAGTTATCAAAATAATGGATACACTTTGTGACAAGTGTGTTGGGAATCGCTACTCTGCCATAAAAGCTCTGTTGATAAAGGTGCCTTCTGGCTCTAATCACTCACGCTGGTGAATCCAGATGGTGATTGAGCTCTCTGGTCATTTTTGCTGATATTGTTCGCGTTTTAGACTTTACAATCCTCTTCAACACCGTCGGTTTCTTTTACTAAGCTTCTCTTTCCGTCCACTATTTTGCTTTGCCGAGCTTGTCTTACAACGCTGCGTGTATGCTGCCATGACTTTATTGTACCTCTAGAAACCCCACAAAGTTGAGATGTTTCAGTTACTCTTGCTTCAGCTAGACGCGCTGCAACAATTTGGCCTCTTTTAAAATTTGAAAGATCCAATATTTCACGCGAATGAAAAAAAAATCCAAGACGTCCAGAATTTCAGTTAATCCACCATATACTACCAGAATATGTATATTGCTATTTATGAAAAAACCAGATACCTAGTTTTATTCTTTATTACGTACGAGGCACATTCAAAAATGTCACTTTTATTCACAGGTGTTTCCATTATTTTGATAACTACCTGTATATGGAATTCTGCATGAAACTTTTATTTAAAATCAACGCCCATTGTACTTAAGCAACTTAATACATTAAAAAATAACATGAATTCTTCGCTGTAAAATGTTCATTTCTGCTTTTGTCCCTCATAAAATATTTTTAAAAAAGCCATTTTTTAATTATTGTAAATATACACTTATAGATGCCAAAAATTGATAAATGTCCCGTTTGGAGGAAACAAATAAATGGTCACCTTAGTTATACCCCAGAGAGCAAAAGTTATTGTTTATTTTGTTCAGTTTATTTGAATATGCTTTTGAAGTTTGCTTAATTTTAGGACAAAAATTCCAATTATGTAAGAAGAATTTCGAAAAGGTGTGCCATTCACGTATTAAATGACTTGTAGTACAACAGATTTCGGTAGTTTGTTCAACTTCAGGTTAAATAAACTCGGAATCAGGGTTTTTAAAATACATTCATAATTTAAGTGCCAAAGTACTGTAAATCAGTTACGCGCAAATGAAGTTTAATATATTTTTCATTCTTGGTTCGATAGGGGAGCTCTTTCGAAGAAAAATATTGTTTTTATAAGATGATTTAAATACTAATGAACAACACAGATAAGTAAACATGCAGACAGAGAGACAAACAGACAGACATTTTTTAACCACCCTGTGGTTGAGCTCAGTGCAAATCTTCAAACACTTTTAAAATACCTTTTGAACTCTGACACTGATTGTTGTAAATTTATCGTCTGCTGTGTTTCAAATTTAATTTTGCTACTTATTATTTTCTGCAATTTTTATACTTCCGTGGACAGGTAAATGGCAGTATCTGCATAAATGAGTTTTCGAGATATTTGAAGGTACCCATTTTGGATTCAATTCTAACGATAGGAAAATGTTGGAATTTGACATTTTTTTAGTTTTTTTACAGCCGAAACCAAATGAGCAAGCTGGTACACTAAAGCTAACGTATGATAGATGACAAAAATGCAAAAAAAGGAAAAAATAAATAAAAAATTTGTAGTTACTACCCTTTACCTGTCCAAGAAAAAATAAATTATTTGTGTTTTTTTATACATTTATCGTCTGCCATATCTATTGTTTGTCTAATACTTTTTGAACGCGGACACTGGACACTGCCCTTTGTAAATTTATAGTGTGCTGTGTTTCACATTTAATTTTACTATTTATTATTGTTTGCAATGTTTATAACTCATTGTGTTTATTTATTTATCGTCTGCGCTACCTATTGTTTTTTGTAATAGCAACAGCAAACAAAATTAGTTAGAACGGTTGAATCATTATTATGGAATGTAAGTGTTGTTTTTCTTGCCCTTTGTTGGCAGAGAATATAATTTATACTTTTTACATAATTATGTAATTGAAAGTCTTCTTTTATAAAAAAGAATAAAAGTGAAGAATTTGATTCATTATTGAAGCGCCCAAATACATTAAAAGAAACAAAAAGCGAAAAGGAACAACTTTTTCTCATCATTCAACTGACAGTAAGTGCTATGATACATTTTTTTCTTAGATTCTTTGTTGATGTAAATTTACTTTTAGTTTCACTCAGTTTGAAAATATTTCCTTATTACTATAACTAGTTTGTATTAATCGGTGCTTGTCTTATTATCAATTTTTGTCTTACTATAATACGGAGAAGTTGCGAAATTATTCTTATTAAATTATGTTCATGATTTGAGTTCAGTATTTTTAATATATTCGTCGGATACGCATTTTTTTGTGTTGCTTAAATTAGTGTAGCATATTCAAAAATGAATGTTATACATTGATGAAAAATCGATGCTTTAAAACATCGATGTTTTTTGATCGATATATGAATACCATCGATGTTTTAATTTCTAACATCGATGTTTCAAAACATCGATGTTTTGCCATCGATGTCGCACCTCTAGTCCGCGGCAACAAGACGACTATCAAATGCAGCACACAGCCGTGTGGGGGACCCGCTTCGCGGACCCCGGACGATGAAACCTAAGGCTGAAGCTAAGAGGTGGGGTGTTGTGGAGAAAAGTAGTATCATACAGAGAGATTCTGTAGACTGGTAGCTAAAAAAAAAGCTGTTGAAGTGACATTTCTGTGTAAGAAAGCGATGATTTCACAAGAGTGCACAAATGTTTTCCCAATCTGTTCTCAAATAGGCCCCTATCTGTTCTCACGTCTAAGTTCAATAAATATCCTGAAAGAGGCATCTTCGGAGCACATTTCAGTACTTTTTTTTTTAACGGAGCACTTTTGGAACATATTTTAGTAGCAACAGGAACACACTTCTGAATTAAAGGTTCAAACGTGTTTCCGATGTTCACCAGGATTTTGCAGTGCACTACCAGAGTTACATGCTAAATAAGCGAAACATCTTGTGAAAAACCGCAAAAATCTGCTTGGAAGCCACATTTCTTAATTTCAAGCTCTCATCTCGTTTTTTCTCATTTTCATTTAATGTTTATTTTTTTATCTTCATTTGAATCTATTTTTGTTTTTAATGAGAATTTTACATGAAGTCTGTGTTTATGATTTATTCTGTTTTAATCATCTAATTTTCTGTTAAGGTTTTTTTTTTTTAATTTCTTTGTTTTATTTAAAAGTCGACCGGCTGAGTTTTAAGTAAAACGTTTAATGTATACTAAGGATTTAATTAATTTATAAATGGATTAGATTTCCGCAACTTCTACTCACGTAAATTTGTTCATTACCATGATGCAAAAATTTCCATTTGTCCGCAAAGAAGTGACTTGATTTGTACGCATCAAAAACATTTTCACGGCAGTATTGGTATAAAGTTATGCAGTGAAGCATTTAGTTTGAATATATAATTAAATCTACTTTTTTTTTTCTAAATAAAATCATTTTCTTTTTTCTAATGTGGGACCTCTTGAATTTTGCCTCATGTCATACTTCTTACTATTGTTTTATTAACATAATATACAGTAATCAAAAATACATCATTCTTTATTTAATGTGGAGTTGTTGATTTTTGCTGCCATGGTTCATCACACCAGTACATTTTTCTAACACGCTTTACGTCACTATCACTCAGTCCAGGTTTGTCATAGGTCTCATAGAGCTTTACACCAGTACGGGCCACCATAGTGTTGGACTTTCCGTCTTTGGAAAATGCCGTGTTACCATAAAGCATGACAGAATTATAATCAAACGTGTCTAAAAGCTGGTTTTGATGTCTTTGTAGCTTAGTGAATTGATCTTCAAGTCCTGTAAACAAAAAAAAAATAATTTGTGATTTTTCCATGTACTTTGTTCAGTTAATTGAATGTTTTTCGCTTAACTAGAGAAGAAAACCGTTAATCCCAAAATTATATTTTTTCTTTAAGCTTCTACATAAAATTGCTATGATTTTCGTTAAATGTTGTTTTTATTTTGAATGAATGTCAATAAAATTTTGTTTCTTTAATTTCTTGTAGTCTTATTTCGTTAATGAATACACTATTTTCAGTTCAAATAAAAATTTAATACTTTAGCTCCAAAAACGTATACTTGTTAATGAAAGTAAAAACTAAACTTTGGAGGTTAATCAACTTTGTTTTTCCATTTATATAAATTCAAAAAGCGTTGGAGGTTTTACCATAGGAGAATATTGCACTCACTCTATATTTTTCATACTTTATCTAGTTGATGAATAGAAATTGACATCCTGTTACACTAACTCCCACATTTTTTGAGACTTAGTGCCATTTTTGGAAGCTACTAAAAAGAAGAGTCAATGTGAAATCACATATGATATCATTTTCAACCAGAAAAAAAATCGCTTCAAGCTCTTCTCTACTGTACAGTCCAGTCATTAATATCTATCGGAATAAGTTGAATTTTTTGCGTACACTAAAAAGTTCTTCTGTACGATTGAGTTGCAAATAAAATTCCAAGATTCACTTCTCTTGCTAACCTAGAACACTAAATTGAAGAATTCGTACAACCTGGCAATTAAAACTCTTTATAGGTTGCCACTGGAATCTGGAATCAACACAAACTATAGGCTGTTTGGCACATTATGAAGTTAAAGGTTAAAATAGTGAGAAATTCCAATTACCTTCTTTAATGTTATCCCAGTAAATTATAAGAAAATCGTCTCTATCGGATCGATTTTGCTCATGGTAAAAACCTAATGCATGGCCAAGTTCATGCACAATGGTACCTTTGAAGATGCATCCGGGTCCAAGTGAAACAGGTTGCTGTCCTCCAATCATTCCAACATTGGAATAGCATCTGAAATATTTAGAAATTTGGGTGATTCCTGTTGATTTATTTACCTTTTTTGTGTCTTTTTCCACCAAAACATATCACTGTAAGAGTGAAGAGGAATGGCTTTTACGCTGATCATGTTTAAAATTAAATCTTAAAGCTCTGTATATTTCGTTTATCACTTTCTCTCATCCCGTTTTGCACGGGTTACCGACTGTATAATCATCACAAAATTCTGACACATTTCAAATTTTCCTCTCTTTGCCAAAAAATTAACATTTTAAAATTATTAATAGCTTTACATTGGCGATTGCTGAAAGTTAACAGCGATGACGCTGAAAAATCATTGTGCTCTGTCGGTTATGCTGATTTTCGCAGAACGGCTACATTTGAGACCTGCTGGATCCACTGAGCTGTATGATTAACTGCAATGTTGATTGTGGTAATACTATAATTGGAGTTGACAGTCTGAGAAACCCTCTTATCAAAATAGCTGTGAATTCGATAGTAGGAAAGAGTGAGCACAGTAAGACAGAGAGAATAGCAATTCATTTTCTGCTTAGATAAATTCGAGACTGGTAAAGCTTTTGAAAAGTCAAGTCGACATGTGGTAACGGCACTAGTAACAGACAAGGGTCCAGTAACAGACAGTCGTAAGCTTGGATTTAAATAATAAGAATTTTAGGCGGTTAAAACTGATGTTACTGCAACCCATAAATACGGTGCAACAGTCTAGTGTCATCAAAGTGAATTTTATCAGCCAGTTGGTATTTACAAGGCAGTGGTGGAAAGTTATGAACAGCCAACACGAGGTCAGCCGGTGTTTCGTTTTCATTTGTATTTAACAAAGTTTTAGATCTAAAAAATACATCGAAAAAAAAATAGCTCCATTGATTGTTGCACTGTTTCTAAACTGTTAGATAAACTTTATAGACTGGTGTTATTAATCTTACATTAGCTTATGAAATAACATTTATTTTAGCCGTAGAATGATGTTGCTACTTTTCTTTGTCTGAGAATTTGTTGATCATGGCTCCTACGGCCCTTTTATATTGAACTAGCTGCATTGCCTGGCTTTGCCCGATCTATCTTGGAAAAAAAAGCCCATTGTGTCAAGTAAAGTATCTTCAATAACCAGGATTAAGTGAAAGAAAAAAAAATCATGCAAAATTTTCTCGCCAAACAATGACCACAGACACTAAAATACTTTTAAGAAATTAAAATAAAATGAGAAAGATGGATTTAAAAGGTATAAGCAAACACAAAATAAAATAAGTTTAATAATTGAAAATAAGAAAGATGGAAATAAACAATGGATTCAAAAAGTGTTACCGTTTAAACGCAAAATAAAATGGTTAAAAACTGTAATAGAGAACAGATTTTTGAACTTCATTTAATTCGCTTGTAACTTTTTTTATAATGGAGATGGGGGGTTTAAACTTTCGACCTTAGGTCGAGTTAGGTCTGGAGTAAAAAAAGCAGCTCTTTCCAATGCTGTCAAAAAGAAAACTGTAGGACAATTGCTTCACTTTTTATTGATGGATTTAATGAAGAAAGTTGTGCCTAAATTTCAGCTAAGCCGAAAAAAATTCGTGCTAAAAACGTAAAAAACTCCCGCCGCAATTAAGTTGGAGCATTGGAACAAATTGCGTAGAACGCGGAAAATTCTTCCCTTTCTAACGATTTACTATTTGCGAGTAATTTTTCACCCCCATATTCGGGAATTAATGTGAAAGTTGGACCTAAATTGGAATAAAAAAAGAACTATTCATCGAATTGCTTTCGAACTGGTCCGCAAACCTTCTCAGGACTTAAAGGAACAAACTGTGAAAATTTCAGCAAAATCGGCTGGGTAGTTCTCGAGTTTTGCGAGTTCAAACACACAGACGCTTTTTGGAGACTTCATTTTATACGTTGTAGAGATGTGAAGAAATTATACTTTGAGTTAAATTTCTCACAACTAGTCTATTGATGCAAATAACAATAGAACAAGTTTGAAAGCCTTGCGCCAACAGAATAAGGATACTTAAATGGAATTATGACTTTTTAATCTATATAATATCATATAAATATTTCCATGTGTTACTTAGTCTATTTGAATTCATGATTTTTATTTTTTCACTGCAATATGCCAAATGCAATAATATTAATTCTTGATTCAATATTTCAACATGCCTACAAAAAAAGAAAGAAAGAAATCAGATAAGGTATTTTGAAGATTTTCTGAAATAGATAAGAAAGAAGATGATGTCCTAGTGATAGATAAAGGCTACAATGAAAGCATTCTTATCAAGTGCTTCATCACAAGATGACACAAACGGCAACAATCACTTCCATTTTTCCAGGCAAATTGAGATTCTTTCAAAGTTTGCTAAACCAAAATATATGTGTCTCCCACTTACTGGGGGAACAGTGAGACAAAATTGCACTTTTTTTTAATGTGTCTCCCACTTACTGGGGGAACAGTGAGACAAAATTGCACTTTTTTTATGTGTCTCCCACTTACTAGGGAAACAGTGAGACAAAATTGCACTTTTTTATGTGTCTCCCATTTACTGGGGGAACAGTGAGACGAAATTGAACTTTTTTTTATGTGTCTCCCACTTGCTAGGGGAACAGTGAGACAAAATTGCATTTTTTATGTGTCTCCCATTTACTGGGGGAACAGTGAGACAAAATTGCACTTTTTTTATGTCTCCCATTTACTAGGGGAACAGTGAGACAAAATTACACTTTTTTTATTTGTCTCCCACTTACTGGGGGAACAGTGAGACAAAATTGCACTTTTTTATGTGTCCCCTATTTACTAGGGGAACAGTGAGACAAAATTGCACTTTTTTTTATGTGTCTCCCATTTACTGGGGGAACAGTGAGACAAAATTGCACTTTTTTTATGTGTCTCCCATTTACTGGGGGAATAGTGAGACAAAATTGCCTTTGGTTTTTTTCCGTTTGTGTGAATTCATAGATTTTTCTAGATCCACCTTTATTTTACCTATTGCAGCGACAAATATTATACCATTTGAAAGAATATGATTTCTGTGTTTTTTAATAATAGAAAATGTAATTGCATTTTTGTGTCCCATTCTACCCACTCTTCCTCTATATAACTTCGCGTTTCGTCCATTCAGTTTAGAACAGAACTGAAAATGAACTTTTTTTTTTTCATTAAACTTCAATAAATAGTGAAGTTGTGCTCTTTTGTGCTCTATACGGCGATTCCAATCCTTAAATGCAAGAAAATGAGCCACAATTTTTTTACGAAAGATATTTTGCGTGATTTAACTAAGAATATTTAATGCGCTACTATATTCGTTTTAATGCCATTTTTTGAGTTTAAAATGAATTTCCACCCAAAATTTGTGTGAACTCTCTTTTTCGTTTTATAGTGCATTGAAAAGGCACGATAACAGCTCGGTTTATTCTTTTAGTATTTGAATTACTTTTTACGAGCAAAGTTAAGTTTTTAACGAAAAATGAGTTAAACTTTTTTTTTTCTATCAGAACCTATTTATAAAATGATGTGGAATAGTTATGCATTTTTACTGAATTCTTACCCTTTTCCTGAAAATATTCTTATGTAATTCCTTTCCAAAGTTCTTTTTTTGAAAACAACGCAGGATTTCTCTTCATAGTGTTTCATGGCATCTAAAATTTTATCTGTATGCTGCGCTAAATTCAAAAAAAAAAAAATAATAATAATAATAATAATAATAATAATAATAATAATAAAAGATTTCAGTAGGCATTATTTTTGAAGAAACTATAAACGTAAAATACGAACAGAGAGATTTTCACCAACCAAAATATTTTACCTACCTACAGAAGGATCTATCTCGTATGCTACTTCCCCTGCGGGCCATCTTAATTGAAATCCGGGTATAGCATTCCGGTCCTAAAAGAAAAAATGTTGGTGTATAATGCAAATGTACCGCAATAACTTGGGAAAACAAAAACTGTGATGCAACTTTCGTTACTTTTAAATAGCTTATCTATATACACATCAAAGCTGAGAGATTTTAGCTATAATCTTGTTTTGACAGACATAATCGAATAAAAGAAAGACAATTTAGGTTATTAACTTTAGTTAATAACTTTAGTTAAGTGCGCATGCTCAGTAGGGTAGTTCTAAAAAAGTTTATTCAGCAAGAGTCAGGACACCCCTTATTTTTTTAGACCTACTAATAGTATTAATCTGTAAAAGTTTCAGCTTGTTACTCAAATCTTAAGAGGGTGCTCAATGACCCCTCCATTTAACATTGGCCGTCCGTAGCTTAGAAAATGTCACAAATTTAAAAACATTCAATCTCACCAGCTTTTTTTTTTTTTTTTTTTTTTTGTAAATACTTATTTTTTGTCATGTCTGTGCATATACTCGTGTATATTATAATATGTAGCATTAATTTTTCAGTTCATTGTATTTTTTAACCCCCTTCCCATACTTATGAAGTTTGGGGGAGGGGGTTCAGCACTCTATTTCAGTTGAAAAAGGAAGCTAAAATTCTTCCAGTATACTGATATCTACAAGTCTAAAAATATTGAAGGGTGCCCTGTTATCTAGGAGATTTTTTTTTTTTAATTTTTTTTTTGAACCACCCTAATGTTCAGTTTGTTGCTCAGTTTTCGTCTCCGTTCTTCCGACGAAGATATTAGCTGTTTGAAAATATTTGTAGCAAGTATAATTTTAAAAGTTTTGGTGCAAACTATCGAATGTAATACGAATGCAGTTACGTTCTCATCATTAAGTAACTTATTAAAATGAAATGCTACCACTGAAAAATCAGTTTAAAAACTGCCATGATTCTTTTGTATTCTCTAATTAATCATCAGAATCTGAATCGAAACGAAAGCAATAAATGCATCCCAGTGTCCCAGGATCGTGAAATTCCGTGAAGCGGGCAAATACGCTATCACTAGTAAGGACTCTTCGTTCGAATTATTTTTTTCACATTAAAAAGGTTAAATGCTACGTTGCTTGCCTAAACTCTGCACCTCAAAGCCAGATTTTCGAAAGTCATATTACATTACTTTTCAGGAGAGCGCAAAAATGTTTGTCTGATGCATACAAAGATTGCAACTCACGCTCTTATCACGCTGGTAAATAATAATAAAGGAGTCATTTTCGAAGAATAACGCCCTTATGGCTCAATGCGAAATAGGATTCTGCAACTCTACATACCTTGCAGTTATAACTGGAAAATCGACATTTTTGGATTTAAGTTAGTCAAGCGTTGAGGTACAGTTGTTCAAACGTAGTCTAAAGTTCATTTTAAAAAGCAAAGTACTAGGACAAAAGCTGTAATTAAAACTTCAGAATATTGCTTCGAGGTTTAAATGAACCCTTGTTTTGTTGAGGGCTCCATTTTTACGAAAAATATGTTACTAAAATAGTAGCTATTCATTTGAGAGTTGAATAAATACCTTTGTGCTTGAAAAGTAAAATAAAAAATAACAACATTCAATTGCAAAAAATTGCAGATTATTGCAGATACGTGTTTTGGAGTTATAAGAAATGCGATTTTCAATGCAAAAAAAGTAAGCTTATGGATAAAAAGATATGCGACAGAATCAGACATGCGGACAGAAGCAACGAGGCAGAGATATTCTTTTGGTCTGTATCGATACAAAATCAACAGCGTATAGTTTAAATTTATACAACATTTTTAAAACACTGAATTTTATTTTCTTAACTGCCTGCGAAGACATTTTTTATCAAGCTTACATAAAAATAATTGCGTTTGGTGTTGCCTAATAAACAAAAAAAATTTAACACTCACTTTGAAATCTATTCCCACCATGTCACCTCCAAAGAGGTCTGGATTTTCAAGAGGATCTGAAATAAAGAAAACAATTTCCTCAAATCTTTATAAATATCATATGAGTCCATGATTTAACTGAAATCGTCAGTTTGTTCCAATTGGAGAAAGGCGTATTTATGTAATGATTTAAATGGAATCTTATCAGAAAAACAGTTACGTTTATAGGTTTAAGCTTAATGTAATTTCAGGACTTACCCTACCTCCCCCCCCCCCTTCTCAAATTTAAGTGTCCCAATTTAAACATCATTCACTAAAATCATTTTGTTCCTAATAGCCTCATATGTTGTGACCATGTATGGTGATACAATGAATGGTGGTACTGGTACACTTCTAGTACGTGTATACTAGAAGATACGTCATTATCGTTTCGGTGACATAAAAAAACGTTGCTCATTTTATCTCACTCAGATCACATTTTAAGCACTTTAATTATAAATCATAAATATATTTAATTTATTTACACATTTATTTATTAATATATTTAAGAGCTTTAACTTAATTTTACTTATAGGATCCCTTTATCAGAAGTAAATTTTAATAATTATCATTTGAATGCGTTAAGGTCTAAATTAGTAACTTCATACCTGTACATACATCTATTATCGAGTTAAAACGAACTCAAAAATACATATATTTAATTTTCAAATCAAATTTTCACCTCGTCTCTTTGGATCACTTTAATTGCGTAATCGGTAAGAAGTCATTCTAAAAAACTAAAATGGTTTTTTAAAAAATATTATTTTAATATAATAGATAATAATAACATTGCATTACTTTTTCTAAAATTAAAAAAGTTTTTACTTATAAATTCATCAATCACATCTTCTTCTGGAAATTCATCATCGATTCCCGCTTTTGCTGATCCTGTAAGAAAGAAAAAATAAGGCATGACAGATTAAGACACTGTTAACGCATCGACTAATTCCGCAACTTATTCTTCAGCAAACGCATCTTCATCGATTTAATACTTCATTACTTTTTCCTAATCCGTGATTGTTGTTGAATTAACTATCCAAAAGTACCAAAATATTTATGAATTCGTCAATCAAATCTTCATCCAGAAATTCTTCATCAATTCCCGCTTTTGCTTCATCGGTTTAATACTTCAATGTTTTTTCCTAATCCGTGATTATTGTTGAATTAACTATCCCAAAAGTACCAAAATACTTACTTATGAATTCATCAATCAAATCTTTGTCCGGAAATTCTTCATCAATTCCCGCTTTTGCTGCTCGTATTAAAAAAAAAAAATCATAGCTCAAGACATTAGTAGCACCTAAGTTAAATCTGCATGTTATCATTTTAGTAAATATGGCATTGATATCTTCTACTATTCTGTGATTATTATTCAACTTAGTTTCTAGGAATCACAAATGACTTATAAATTCTTCGATCAAATCGTCGTCTGAAAATTAAGCGTCAATTCTCGCTTTTGTTGCTCCTAGCAAAAGGAAAATGTAAGCCATGACAACTCAGGACATTGTTAACGCAAAAAATAAATCCTGCAAGTCATCATTTCTGCAAATATACCTTTATCGACTTCATAGTTCAATCACTGTACCTATTTAGTGATTCATGTTGAGTTAACTTTTAAAATTTGAAAAATACTTACTTGGTACAAATTCGTCGATCAAATCTTCATCAGGAAATTCATCGTCAATTCCCACTTTTGCTGCTCCTAAAAAACAATTAAACCATGACAACTCAAAACATTGCCACGTATAAAGTAAAGCTACACGTAATCATGTAAGCAAATATACCTTTATTAGCTTCATAAGTTAATTACTTTACCTATTTCGTGATTATTATTGTTTTCACTTTCCAAATTCGTAAAACACTTACTAGGTATAAACTCGTCGATCAAATCTTCGTCTGGAAATTCATCGTCAATGCCAGCTTTTACTGCTCCTAAAACAAGTAAAAGACAAACCTAAGCATCTGGAGACTGTGTTAACGCGTAGAATAAATCTGCAAGTCATCATTTCGGCAAATATGCCTCTATTGACATTACAGTACAATAACCTTACCTGTTTCGCGATCAATATACAATTAACTTTCAAAATTCGAAAAAAAAAAAACATACTTGGTATAAATTCATCTATCAAATCTTCTTCCGGAAATTCATCGTCGGCTCCTGCTTTTGCTGTTTCTGAAAGAAGTAAAAAACAAGCTATGCAGCTGGAGACATTGTTAACGAGTAAAACAAATCTGCTAGTATCATTTCTGCAGATATACCTTTATCAGATTTATAGTTCCATCATAATTCCTATTCTGTGATTAATTATGAATTAACTTACTCAAGACTTACAAAATACTTACTTATGAATTCATCAATCAAATCTTCGTCCGGAAATTCATCGTCGATTGCCGCTATGGCAGTCCCTAAAAGGAGGAAAAGATAAACCAAGACAACCCGGGACATTGTTACCGCATAAAAGTAAATCTGCCAGTCGCCATCTCAACAGATGTGACTTTATCGGTTTTATATTTCAATCACTTTTTTCAATTTTGTGATTGCATGAGAAAATCACACCTGCCAACAACTTTCGGTTTAGCTGATGATGCTAATAAATGTGCCCCCTTTTTTTAAAGTTATGTATTCGTGTGTAAAATGTCACATACGCTATGAAATAATATTCTTGATTTGTTTCTTACCATCTTAATGCTATTTATGAGGGACAATTTTCTTCGATAATGTTTTTTCATCGATCAAGCTCAAAGATCATAACAACTCAAAGTAGCTTTAAAAATAAAGCTTCAGTTCCGCTTGTTTAAGAATAAACAATTGAATCAACTATTATTATTATTATTATTACAGTTAAATCTCTATTTAACGACTTTCAAGGGACCACAAAAAATCGTCCTTAAATAGAATGCCCTTGAAACCACAGTAGAGCATCCGGGACGGTGAAAAGACGTTCTTAAATAGAGAAAGTCGTTAAATAGAGCGACGTTAAACAGACAGTCAACTGTATTATTATCACTATCACTGAAGTCTTACTTCCGTGATGAACTCTTGACCAGTGTGACAAAAAACTTTAAGATTCTGGCACTGGTTAAACAATTGGCTCTGGAGACCATCCAAGAAATTTCGCATTCTTCTTTGAAGATCTATACAGAGATGGTGGCAGGGGTGATGGGGAAATTTCGGTGAATTAAGTGTACATACCGATTTCTACCAGAGCTTTGGAAATCAAAATTAAAAACCCAGAAATTTGCTCAGTGTTTAGATCAGACCTTATTGCTATCAGGAAAGGCTTGCAGTTTGCAGTTCAGATGGAAGATAGATACCAGGACAACTGGGTTTTGACTCGATTCAGCATCTCCATAATTGGGATTTGGTTGGTGATCAGACTAGTCTGGACATCTTGAATCTTCTTCAGAGACTTTCATCCGAACACAGCATTCATTTCCAGTAGATTCCTTCACATGTCGGTGTTGAAGGCAATGAAAGAGCAGACTCCCTGGCTAGTTCTGCAGCTGAGGTTGGGGGGAGTCCTCCTGGAGATCTCACCCTTCGAGAGATTTCCACCATGTCAAAAATAGAGTTAAATAGAAAAATGAAAACTCCTCCAACCCACTCATGGCATTTTGTAAAATGCCCAGGTGAATCTTTCAGACTCAAACATAGATTCCACCAGACCACCCACTCCAACTTTTTGAGTGTACATACGAGAGCCCTCAGGTTTTGTGAGGATCATGAGACCGCTCCAGAATGTCACTGGTGTTCTGCTAAGTACTCCTCACCTGCTTACATTTTAGTTTGCTTGGGATTTGTAAAGGATCAGGTCCTTTTGCAATCCACAATTATTTTTAGACTTTTGAAACATATTTGAATTCATAGGGATTGTCTAGCCCTGCAAGACAATTTTGAGACAAGGCAAACAAAACTGCCGTTTTCATTATTATTGTTATGACTATTATTTTCATCATCATCATCATCATCATCATTACATCCTAATTTGCTCCTTCATCAAAACTGTGTTAAATATTGTGTTGATTCTTTCAAAAAAGCCTAGTAGAATGGCGCTTCATTTAAGAAAGACATTGCTGAACATATGAGAAGAATGAACCAAGCAAAATTTGTTTTAAAAAACATGTTTTTTTTTTACTTACTTTAAATGAAGTGTTCACTAGCTGAGTAACTTTCATCAATACAAACTGGTTATATTAGATATTGATGCAGAGGAAAACTAATATGGACTTACTGCTAACGATCATTGAAACTCAATTTAATGTATAAATAGAAATTCCGTGCACAACGATTTTTTTATTTTTATCTATTTATTTATCTATTTATCTTTTTTCCTGAAAGAGAATTGCCTTGTCATTTCTCTGCAGTTATTCACTCTTGTAATCGACTCATTTTTTACGAATACCGCCTGATAAGTTTGCAATTTATGAAATCGTTTTAAACAATTGTTTTTTGCAGCGACTTACATTGAAAGAGAACTAGTAATGTGCTTAAAAAATAGTTGTAAAAGAAATACAAATCGTAAAGAAAAGTGTAGATCTACGACTCCTAACTAAAAAAAATCAAGCAAAATGTTCTGCCTGAAATATATTTACTGTTATTGTCTAAAAAGAAATAGTTAAGAGAAAGGCAAATTATATCTGTGCTTTAAGCCTTGTTTTAGCTGCTCTTGAGATTTTTTTCTTTTAATTTTAAATTTCTCTTAAACAATTTTTGGATACTTCCTTTGATTCCTGCCATAGAAAGCATCATTTTGTACCTCACATCGAACGCTAATCTGATTTGGCGCAAAACAAATGGGTGTTTCCCATTGTATTTTCATTATTTTACTAGTTAGTTTCTTCGGCAAATTTTCAATTTTATCATTCCCCCTCCCCCCACCCTCTTTGTGTGTTGGAGCCTCGGGTTATTTCTCTTCGCCTCCACTTGCATATAGATAGTAGATAATTATAGCAGACAGAAAAAAAACTTCCAGAAAAAATGCTGGCATGTGGTGCTCAATTACTGAATAAGTATGTACATAAACAAAGACAGTGAGTCACAAAGTAAGTCAAACCTTCCCAATGGTCGAATATCATGTGTTACCCTTCGCAAAAGGCTGCTCATCAAAAATGAAAAAAGAAAAAGTGTTTTTTTATAACGCCAAAAAGTTTTCAAGGAAAAAGATATCAGAAATTTATAGATTTCCTTGATAGTTTAGGGCGTCCTCCTCCCTTTTTTTTGGAGGAAAATTTCCCACCACATGCAGCAACTTCATAAACCTGAATGCAAAAGCAGAACAAACGCACAAAGCTGGGAGATGACTGTTAAGGAATCGGTAAAAAATACTGAACTACATTGTTGAAAAGCTATACACAAGAAAATAACAAGCAAAGCAACTGCAGATTATTTCATGTTTTATTTGAAACTAGTGGTACCGGCACGGTTTTGCCCCTAGTAGAAAATTGAAAGGTCATTTGGTTCGCCTGTATATTTACAAATAATGGATGATGAATTTCTCGCCAATTTGCCATATTCATTTGCTTGCCCATGTACGGTTCCACGTTATGATAATTTCGTAATTTATTCGTCCACGTTGTGATAATTTGCTCGGTAAAATTTTCTTAAAACCGGAATAGAAAAAGAACAAAATCGAATTTTCGAAAAAACGCTTCAAGGTGCACACCCTCATGCTATAAACTAATTCTGTGCCAAATTTTATGAAAATCAGCTGAACGGTCTAGGCGTTATGTGCATCACAGAGAGAGACAGAGACTGACAGAGAGAGATCCAGACATCCAGACAGAGAGAGAGAGAGAGAGAGAGAGATCCAGACATACAGACAGAAAGAGAGAGATCCAGTCATCCAGACAGAGAGAGAGAGATCCAGACATCCAACCAGAGAGAGAGAGATCCAGACAGATTTTCAGCTTTATTATTAGTAAAGATAATTGAGGCTGATTTTTCGAGATTGATTTTGAAAAGAATTATGTAACACCTTGAATGATTATCCAAGGTTGTTTAGCATCTCATACTTGCATTTAGCGTAATTAAAAGTACAAAACTGCAAATTAGGCAAGAGAAAGCAAAATAAACATTAACTTGTGCATTAAACAATGCTAAATAAAAATTTTACCTTTTATCTTTGTTATTGGTTTTTAACAGTACAATCTCGTTCATCAACAGGAACCAAATCCAGTCCAAATAAACGAAAATCCGGATAATAAACAGAACACATTCTCAAATAAGCAGGCTAATCTTTTATTGCAGCAAAAAACACTGATTTTCAACAGAATTACATAGTACCGTTTGTCGCGAATTCTTTATGATTTATAGTTCAGCTGCAGTGGTGTCAGACTGTCGCTCCAAGTACGTCATATTGTTTGTTGAATTAGTACTATACTTTATTGTTCGCTTTATGCAAGAGTTGTACAATCAAAGCAAGATCCGAATATTTGGCGCTTTTACAGGTCCGTTTTT
The DNA here is from genome assembly GCF_026930045.1 of Uloborus diversus. Taxonomy (NCBI): domain Eukaryota; kingdom Metazoa; phylum Arthropoda; class Arachnida; order Araneae; family Uloboridae; genus Uloborus; species Uloborus diversus. The sequence continues at coordinate 145,949,885 of NC_072734.1, read as the reverse complement.
GCTATCAAAATATAGAATTACCTATTATTTTAGTGAATAATCTTTTTTAACTCTACATATTTGATTCGGATAAACCTGAATTTCGGATAGCCGGAGCCGGATAAACGAGGTTCTACTGTGTTATTATTAGCAATATGGACCAATATCAGTGGCGCACACAAGGAAGGGGTCCGGGGAGTCTGGACTCCTCCCTTAGGTTTTGCTTTATTCTCGATTTATTACGTTTCTATGTATATTTTGTTCGTAGAATAATTTCAAACAGAGGTAAAAATAATTTCAGTTCGAAAAAGTGAAAAAATAAAATCCTCATGTTAAAAGATTTTTTTAAATATTGTGCACTTTTCCTATGACAGATTGTCTATAAGAAGCAGAAAGGGTGATTATAAATGAATACACAATAATAACCATATTTTTAGTGTTTTTTTTTTTTTTTTTTTTTTTTTTTTTTTTTATTATGAGATAAGTAAAAGCATAAATTATTTTGATTTTTCTTTTTGGTTATTTATTTAAGTACTATATTTTATTACATTATATACTTAAATAAATAAATTACTTATTCAATTCTTTATTTCTTACTGCTTTTCGTTCTTGGGAATCGAAAAAATCAAGACACTATGTTTGACGACGCATTGGGATATGATATGAGAATGAGACTTTCGAGCTTGGACCCTCCCCTTGCAAAATTCCTGTGCGCGCCACTGATCAACATAAAACTATCCGATGCCTAAACATTGATCTGAATTATTTAAGGGTCATAATATCGTACAGTGCAAATAAATAACGAATCTATGGTGAGTTTTTAATTAATATAAATAGTCACATATGAACACGTGACAATAGTGATAAGCTGATCTAGATCGTGTAGATGGTGAATTTAGTGCGTATCAGCAATGCGTATTAAGTCTATAGTTGAAGTTTAAAGCTATGATGAGTGAAGACAATAATGCTCAAATCATTATTTTTGAAAACAAGTACTGCAGCAAACAAATTCGATATTTTTGTCTCATCTTATTGTATTTTTGAATTATTTCATTTATTAATTTTAGGACTCGACCGATGCATCGGCGCCGATGGCTCAACAATTTAGCCATCGGCATCGGCATCAGGAACTTGCAGGAAACATGGCCCATCGGCCTTAAAATACATCGAAAAGCCGATGGAATTGGCCGATGTTTTTGAAAAAAAAAGGACCTTTGCTGTTTTACTTTTTAATACAAAGTAAAGAGAGTTATTGTTTTCATATAAAATTGTTTACTTAAATTTCAGTATGAATTTCTATTTTAGTCACCCCTGAAAGAGTTTTTAATACTGCATTCAGATACCAAACAAGTTAATTATTGCGTTGTTTCTTGCAGCTGGATGTACGTACAGTCGAGTCCCAACTTACGCGAGGATGCGTTCCAAGACACCTCGCGTAAGTCGAATTTCGCGTTGTGGAACCAAGTATGTTTAGTAATTTTTTTATAAGCACACCCAATTGTTTCAGACGTTTGTAAAAACCCTTCATATTGTTTCAAACCATTTATTATCTATATATTGGAGTATCTTTTACAAAGAACAGACTTTTTCTGTATTTTAGAAAAAGCGTTATTATTTGACATAAAATTCTGTAATTTAGCACAAAATCAATGATTAATGGAGGAGAGAAACTTAAAATAAAGCAGTATGGTACTTACAGTGTGTACACTACAGCATTATTATAGCACTTAACAATATCGATATAGTAAATATATTTGTAATTTAAAAAATGAAGAAGGTTTATGCAGCGCGATCAGACTGTTATCACCGTTCAACGTATTTTATCAACGTTTACATGTAAAATGAAAAAAAAAAAAAAAGAAAGGTTAAGAATCGGAGTGGTTATTTGTATGAACTAAAGAAAAGCGTTGTTTAGACTAATACAGTGGGTGAACTTCCGCTTTCAGTGATGCTAAAAGGATGAAAGTCCATTCCCAAAACCAATATTAAGTGTCAACGAAGCCCATTCTAACTCTCCGACGCTCTTTTCCAAAAAATTTCATGTTGCAGGCGAGTAATTTGTGTCCGCATTAAAAAATTCATTACTCATGAAAAACTCGCGTTATAGCCATTTCACGTAAGTCGGATCGCGTTGTAGCGGGATCCGACTGTATATATCTCTCATAAGTCATAACTCTAAGATGGTAAGCTGTAGAAGGTTAAGTTTTCGCATGTGGGGTGTGCGTACATGCCAGTTGTGCACTTCCTTTTTTGTTTTCGATCGGGTGTTCTGAAAAGCCGGTTTACTCACTTTTTGTAGCTATTAATTACTTATTTCAATGCAAAACTAATCTAGCGTCTCAGACTGACAATCATTTGGTGATATATTGCCGAATTGGAGATCATGGAAACAAATATGAGATAGTGAAACCGGTTTTTGTGTCATTTTGGTAGATTCCTGTTGAACCGACGGTAATTTTTAATTTTTCAATACTTGTAATATGAATCACAGTAATGCAGTCTTTTCTGTATCGCTTCGGCGGAGTTACAAGTTTAGGGCCCGTCGAAATACATTTTGGGGCCCTATTTCTCTATCTCAGAAGTTGTGAAACATTTATCATAAGCATTTTTGTAACTCCTACGGTGCCCCGATGGGGCCTCTTGTGCAATTGCAACATTTGCTATATTTTAAATCTGCCACTGCACGTCAAAACAAACTCGGGTGCAAGTTTTAAAAAAATTTTCTGCTCCATGTTTATGATTATTTTGAACTCTATTTTTACGACTATTTTTTGAATTTCCGAGAACACTCCGCCCCTCCTCCCACTCCCTCAATTTGTGAAATTAAACTCTAGTTATATTTCTGAGCTCATTAAATTAACACCATTCATAAAATTAGAGATTTTTTTTCAAACTTAATTTATTGTTTAGAAATAATTTAGAGCATTAATGTAAGAAATTAATTAAAGACGTTTTGAATGGTGACATAATTCGAAAATCAAAGGGACTTTTGAATTTTTTTCTTCAGAAGTGCTGAAGTAGATTCAGAAACTCTTCCGAGGCGTTGGTGGTAGCGGTTCTGTACTAAAAAAATGAGGCCGAAGTGTGAGTTACTCCAAAATCAGAGGGTTACCCCTCCCCCCTTAACCCTCCCTCGTCGTTTCAAGCATTTCTTAAATATTTATAGCGATTATTTATTTTGGTCAAGAAATGTCATTTTGCGTATTTGTCATACTTGTTTCACCTATATTTTGTAATGCGCCATCTTTTTTGCATCATTAATAGTGATCGATGTTTTTTCTGTTGTAAGTAAATATTTTTATGTATTTATATAAAATCAATGAATAAGGTATTTTCGTTTTTATAGAAACGTTTCAAAGATTTTCTATTATGCATTTTTTTAAATTTCAGAAAATTATTCTTAAATTTTAAAAATTAATTTGAACTTGTTTGTAAAGCTTCATAAAAGATTAAACAATCACATTTTTCAATATTATGTGTGCAAACATCAGATCAAGTAGTATATTTATTCAGTTATTAACTTGGTGTAAATATTGAGTTTGTTTATTGTAGCTGCGTTTTAAGAACCTCGCTCTTTTTACGACTATTTTTTTTTCAGCAAAATGTATGTCACTGTTATAGCTTTCATGAAAAATGCAAACTTTTCTTTTCATAAATTTTAAATAAGTACAAAAATATTCCTATTATGATTTAACATTGTAATTTACCTCTTACCTTTTTTGTTTAATTTGATGACTGAAAAATGTCTACGTGCAATCTTTCCACTTTAATTGCGTAATTTGTTGACGGCTTCATAATTTTATTCTTTTTTTTTTTTTTTTTTTTTGAATGATTAAACAACATAATTTAATGTTTTTAAACTATTTTTAGTGTACCTAAATCCATACATTATTACAATATTACTGAAATCTTAGTTATATGTTCAATTAAAAAGAAAAACAAAAAACAAAACAAATCAATTGGTTATTAAACAGTCTCTTTGCTTTTCTTCCTTTCTTTTTTTTTTTTTCTTTGGCTGTTGTTCTTGCTCTTTCATCATACAGCAGTCAAAGAAGGAGAAGCATAACTACAGCCTATACATATTGTACGTAGTACGATCCAAAAGTTCGGGGACAAGCTGTATAGAATCGTACCCAGAATAGTTCACATTACCGAAACACATCCACCTTTAAAAGGTCATAGAGTAAGAGCCCATGGGTGCCAGACATACGTCAAGGCCCAAAATTTTCCTGCGTAAGCGCACTGGAGCAGGTATGAAGGGTTTGCTATTAGTTAAGCTGACTCGCGCTGGCTTTGGCGGGCAAGAGGTAGCAAAGGCGCGAAAAAATGGTTTACAAAAACATCATAGTATAACGCGTGATTTTTTAATATTTTATTAGGGGTAATTAGGGGTACTATTACGAGTTAAACCTTACGAAGCCAGACACTTAGCACGCTGGCTTTGCGCAGCCAGACACTTCAAAGCAGGGAAAAAATGGTGCACAAAAACATCATAGTATAAAGCGCGACTTTTTTATATATTGTAAGGGGTGCTACTAGGAGTTACGCCTTACAATGCCAGACACTTCGCACGCTGGCCTTGCGCAGCCAGACACTTCAAAGTTGGGGAAAATCGTGTCCAAAAACATCATAGTATAAAGCGTGATTTTTTTTATATTTTGTAAGGGGTGCTACTAGGAGTTACGCCTTACAATGCCAGACACTTCGCACCCTGGCCTTGCGCAGCCAGACACTTCAAAGTTGGGAAAAATCGTGTCCAAAAACATCATAGTATAAAGCGTGATTTTTTTTTATATTTTGTAAGGGGTGCTACTAGGAGTTACGCCTTACATTGCCAGACACTTCGCACGCTGGCCTTGAGCAGCCAGACACTTCAAAGTAAATCGTGTTCAAAAACATCATAGTATAAAGCGTGATTTTTTTTTTATTTTGTAAGGGGTGCTACTAGGAGTTACGCCTTACAATGCCAGACACTTCGCACGCTGGCCTTGCACAGCCAGACACTTCAAAGTAAATGGTGTCTAAAAACATCATAGTATAAAGCGTGAATTTTTTATTTTTTGTAAAGAGTGCTACTATTAGTTACGCCTTACAATGCCAGACACTTCGCACGCTGGCTTTTGCAGCCAGACGCTTCAAAGTGGGGAAAAATAGCGTCCAAAACATAATAGTATAAAGCGTGATTTTCTTTATATTTTGTAAGGGTTGCTACTAGGAGTTACGCCTTACAATGTCAGACACTTCGCTCGCTGGTTTTGCGCAGCCAGACACTTCAAAATTGGGAAAAAAGTGAGCAACTTTATGTATTTTTATGAAATGTGATAATAACACCTTTTATTTCTTGGCATCAATACATTACATATTTAATCCTGTTCTAATTTGCGTGAAGAGTGCAATTACTGAGTATCTTTTTTAGTTATATAGGTACGGCTTCTGTCGTACAGGGTCGTTCCTCAATTTGTCGCACTTTTATTTAGACCTACATAGACTCTTTATCACATTTACGAGGAGCAGACATGAAAAATCGTATTACTGGTCAACCTTTTCGTCAGTGGCGGATACAAGGGGGGGGGGCCTTGGGGGTCAAGACCCCCCCAAACCCATGACAGTTTTTGAATGTTTGCTTGAAAAAATAAAAAAAATAATCGAAATAAAAAATTTCAAATTCAATTTTTTTGGGCAGAACAATGAAGGGAAGTGGATACAAGGAGCGGGGGGGGGGGGGGTCATGACGGTCGCGACCCTTTCCCTTAATCTGCGACAATACTTTGCAATCATTACAAGGTTCATTGAATTTGACACCATTTATTTTAAGTGTCTGGCTGCGCAAGGCCAGCGTGCGAAGTGTCTGGCATTGTAAGGCGTAACTCCCAGTAGCACCCCTTACAAAATATAAAAAAATCACGCTTTATATTATGATGTTTTTAGACACCATTTATTTTAAGTGTCTGGCTGCGCAAGGCCAGCGTGCGAAGTGTCTGGCATTGTAAGGCGTAACTCCTAGTAGCACCCCTTACAAAATATAAAAAAATCACGCTTTATACTATGATGTTTTTGGACACGATTTTTCCCAACTTTGAAGTGTCTGGCTGCGCAAGGCCAGCGTGCGAAGTGTCTGGCATTGTAAGGCGTAACTCCTAGTAGCACCCCTTACAATATATAAAAAAATCGCGCTTTATACTATGATGTTTTTGTGCACCATTTTTTCCCTGCTTTGAAGTGTCTGGCTGCGCAAAGCCAGCGTGCTAAGTGTCTGGCTTCGTAAGGTTTAACTCGTAATAGTACCCCTAATAAAATATTAAAAAATCACGCGTTATACTATGATGTTTTTGTTCACCATTTTTTCGCGCCTTCGCTACCTCTTGCTCGCCAAAGCCAGCGCGAGTCAGCTTAACTAATAGCGAACCCTTCATACCTGCTCCAGTGCGCTTACGCAGGAAAATTTTGGGCCTTTATACTATGACGTATGTCTGGCTATCATGGGCTCTTGGACTATCACCTTGAGGGACTATGTACTTCTGCCAGTGTTCCTAAAACTTTTGGAATCACTCCTGGAAGCCATTTTTCGCTACCTTCTATGATGCAGCTTTATCTTCACCTGACGGAAGAAAGCGGCGTCCATGCAAATGTTTTTTTTTTTTTTTTTTGCTGAGAACAGGTAAAAGTCACACGGAGCTAACTTCAACGAAACGTTATTTTACTTGTTTGTCATATCAGAGTATTGACCAATCGAACCGTGCATCCTCAACATGAAAGTCGCCTTCTTCCCCACGATGAAGTTAAAAGCAGCAGTGCAAGAGGCCTTACAGGAGGTTGCGTAAAATGTCTTCCAGGAGTGCTTCGAAAAGCTATACGGACGTTGGCAGAAGTGCATAGTCGTCCAAGGTGACTATTTTGTAGATAGATGTGCTTCGTTAGTGTGAATTATGCAGGGTAAGGTTGTATACAATTTGTCCTGAACTTTTAGATCATACTACGTACGTATGTGTTTTCAACTTACTATTTCATAACGTTTTTGAGTGACGCAAGTTTACGCGCATGAAGACATTACAAGATAATTTACGATAATTAACCGAGGAGGCGTTCAAAATGGATATTTCGGTCACCTATATGTTCTTAAATACATATGCATGTACAAATGTGCCGGAAAAACTGGTGAACTTTAAACCGTAAACTAGAAGTTTAGGTCGAAATCTGATTTTTTTTTTTTTTTTTTTTTTGTGATTATACGATTCCTTATTCGTAGAAAGAAAGTAAAATGAAATGAATCAGCGATCCTTTAAATCCCTGATAATCTTTCAATTTATTTCTGTTTGATTTTTTTTTTTTTTTTTTTTTTTTTGCCATCGGCCATTTGGAGGAAAACAATCGGCCATCGGCCGTCTTTGAACAATCGGCCAACAATCGGCATCGGCCCATCGGCCAAAAAATGCCATCGGTAGAGCCCTAATTAATTTTAATACGTAGAAAAAAGAACAAATTTGGAAAACATTACAACAAGCAAAATCTGACACACAAAATAGCTTATTAAATTTTTAGTGTAATATTTTAATTACGTACAGTGATATTCCTCTAACTTCGGGTTTACAATGGCGTTGCTCATATTTTAACATTCATACATTTTCTTCACTCTTCGTATATCACTTGCACTGAGCCCAGGCTTGTCGAATGTTTCATACAATTTTACGCCATCCTGTTTTGCTACCATAGTTTTGGAGCGTCCATCTTTAGAAAATGCCTTGCTGCCATACATCATAATAGAGTTGTAATCGAATTCATCCAAAAGCAAATTCTCTTCTGGTTTCATAAGAATAAATTGAGTATCCATTCCTGCAAAATTAACATCATATTTATTAATTTAAATAAAAAGTTTATAACATTCAGGTTTTTTAATATTTTAATCTATTTCGCCCAAAAATATCACTCCTTATTTTGCACGAGGAGTTTTTTTTTTTTTTTTTGATGGGAGGAAAGACAGTTTTAACTTTGACGCATTTTATCTTTGACCATTTGAACTTGTAGACAAAAAGAAACAATGTTTTGCTTCTGTTTTTACTTCTTGATGTTTATGATTCTAATAATATTACATTTAACAGGGAACGTTGTTTGCCTGCAATTAAAACGAATTATTAATTTTCAGGCAGGCAGCAACAACGCCCAACATAGAGGAAAATGTTACAGATGAGATTAAAATATTTTAAACATAATAAAATTAATCATTTTTTACATTATTTTTAAACGTCTTCACGTTAAAAATATCAATATAATCAAAATATTTTTTTTAATAATTTGAAAAACTTACAAATTGTATAACAATCAATAGAATTAAAATGCACTTGGTTTGATTGAACAAATTTTAACTGCCTTGTGTATAAGTGCGAGTCATGAAACTAATTTCATTGAGAATATAAAAGCATTTAATTTTATTTTAAAATATATCAGCTTGCTATGAAGCATAAGCAGAAAATATTGCTATCTGCTTTTAAGGGATACTTTTTTGAAATATTTCTCAGCGCTCAGATGCCTGTCATAAGGATGCACAATTGATAATTTCTGTTATGTGGATGCACAAATTTAAAATCAAAGTGCTTGTGAAATTAATTTCCAACTCTTTTGATGTGCATTATGCTCTAAATTGGGCTCCCAGGGAAGGCATATTCCGAACGAGATCACATATTGCAAGTGTATCACTATACTGCTTTGAGAAGGTAAAGCGCAGTAATTGCTAAATTGTCACTATATTCATATTTTTCTCTCAGTTTTGATATCTATTGCACTTTAGTTTTATTGTACAAGCTTGCTTATTTAGTTTCCGATGAAAATAAAGCATGAAAAAAACGTTAAAACTCCATCATTTTCCTATCGTTAGTATGGAATCCAAAACGCGTTTCTTGATCAAATATCTCAAAAAATGAATTCTGCAGTTACTGCGCTTTACCGTCCCCGGAAGCATAATTATTTGTATTTTGGCACAATATTTAACGTAACGGCATATTTTTTTCTTCTGCTGAGGAAAATAGGTTAATTATGTAGTCAACGTTCTCTAAACATCTAAACCAGAAGGCCTGACAAAATAGGGACTTCCGGAATAGCACTTGCATATTTTTCAAAGAATGGTCACAATTTGCCGTTTCGACACTATGGTTGACATACTTACCGTGCTGAATATTTTTCCAGTAAATTGTTATGTAATCGTCTCTGTCTGATCTATTATGTTCGTGGAAGAATCCGATTGCATGGCCAAGTTCGTGTATGATTGTGCCTTTGAACATGCAGCCTTGACCTAGAGACAGTGACTGTACTCCACCTATCATACCTACATTCGAAAAACACCTAGAGGTTGAGGAAAATATTAGTAAAGCCAGGCAAAAATCAAAAGATGTGCTAAAAGTAGACAATGATCAACAAGTAGAAAATAAGGTGGATTGAGAGTAGATGGCAAAAAAATGAATTGTAGACCATGTTTCTTTTGAAGTGAAGACTTCTTTAGGCGTGTTCAGCACTTGTGAGGTGTTGGGAAAAAACGATCCATTTCACGACCCCGAAAAACCATCACCTTACCAGCACCGGAATACAGAGCATGCGCGGCTTCCCTCTGCTCCTTTACGTGCGATTTTTTCGTGAAGATTAAGAGGATCAGTGGCACGATTGGCAGCGCATCAGTCTCAGGAATCGAACAAGCTGCCCATCGTGAGTTCGGTCCTCACCACTGTATAATATTTCTGAAGGGAAAACTTCTTTTGGCGCTGGGTATTTTTTGAGATGAGAAAAAACAATGTTTCTGATATCGGTGAGACATTGTGTTTTCCGTTGCCACTCTGAAAATGAACAGCAAATTGTTGTGGTTGCGGTTTATATTTCACGTGATAAGGCTTCAAGCGCAATACGAGAATTTCTGATAAAAATGTATTTATTTATTCTAAAGACGCTTTTGCATTACTTCAAGATAAAATTGGGAAGAGCTTTGATGATTTGTCAATAATTTTGAGTGGGCATTTCAAAATCAACTCTGCAGATGATAAAAATCTACCATTAATTGAATTTTTAAATGGAGAATTTAACTTAACGATGATCGATGATTGCAATCTTAGCAAAACGAGATATAAAAGTGCTCGCAGTTGACGCAGTTTTTAAACGATATTTAAACATATGCGAATCAAAGTTTTTTATTTCCTATTTTGGTTACCATAAACCTATAGTATCAGTTTTGGAATACAATAATGATGAGGATCATGATCATGGCGTAAAAAAATCATGATATTGAATACCAATGATATATATAAATTTGAAAAGTATAAAAAATGGATTTTTTTATTTAAATCATTTTTTTTTTAAATTTAAATCTGTTTTTTTTTTCTTTGAAATGAACCCCGAATTATCTGGCATGCCTCAAAATTCGAATTTTCCTGCATGCTGGTCAATCTCACGCCATATCGGCTTTTCCGCCAAATCAGCTAAAGAGCGATACTGCAGTAAATTGATTGCGAGGAAAGTTTAGTATGTGCATTGTTTGTTATTTTTATACATGGAAAACTGAATAACAAACTCAAAATTTATTTTCTAATATTTCCTATATTTGCATCAATATTTATTTTATAAACGAGCAGAAATAAACCAACCAAAATGTATTTAATTGATGCCCGTATTGCTAATAAACGTTAAAACTAGACTGTAGTTAATACTTTGAATCTACAAATTATAAAACTTTTATTTTTGAAATTGCAATTAGTTTTAAATGAAAATTAAACACACACTACACACACGCGCACGCGCGCGAGTACAAACATATCAATTTTTTTTGTATTATTAGGTTTTCACTTCTGCCGGCAGTTCCATGACTGCCTTTTTTCTTCTTCTTTTTTTTTTTTTTTTTTTCTTTTGAACAAGCAACCACGAAAAAGGTGTTGATTTATCTCAGTCGTGCCAAACCTAAGGCCCGTGAAGTTGATCCGTTTGACCTGCTGTTTCATTTAATGTTACAATTCGAAAAGTACAATTAGTGACTGAGTCACAAATTTGGAGTCAAATATTCAGAAAATGGTTTCTGAAAAGCATGCTACATGAATTTTATAAAAATAAGCATCAAGTAATGATAACAACAATTTTGTGTGTTTCCTTCCTTTTTTTTTTTTAATTTTTCCTGGGTTTTTACAATAGAAGGAACTAGGTGCTGTCCTCATGCAAAAAAGTTTGGGCACCACTGATTTGTCTTATGAGATGGAAGTTTTCTTGTTGAACACACTACATATTACATATCTGTCTTACTTTTACATGCCCATATGTATCAATAGAGCCAAAAGACTTATAAAATAAGGGATTTTGAGACTTATTCATAGAATATACTAAATCGCAAACTAGTAAAGAATATGTTAGAAGAACCGTGTGTAATGAAGAAACTCAACTTTATGCCAAGTATATTTTTAAAATATTAGCTATGTATTTCATACTTAATTTCATCATATATTTTTTTTCCACTGAATGTCTTCGTAAATATTTAATTTAGCACTTTCTTAATCATCGTAATATACTGTTGCAATAAAGTTACATGAAATATGTAACCATCTTGATTACTAAAATACAAACAGAGAAATATTGCTATGTTATTGCTTTATTAGTTTGTAAGTAAACAATTTCTTTAAAGAATGAGTTTTGAACTGCAATATCTTTTTTAAATGACTCGCTTTTATTTATGCAATATCTTCCTAAATCAGTTGTAGCAGTTTGCAAAGACAAGTAAAATTCTACAAAGTGTCTTTTTTTTCCTTTTTAATTTTTTTTTAAATTTATTATTATTTTTTTTTTATTTGCTTTGTGTTTAAATAACGTTGTAAGCATGTATTGCTCTTTTAAAACATGTTTTAAAATTCAGTTAAGAGCAATTTCACCGTCATGTTTGTGACAATTTTACACTATTTTTTCTTTTTTAAGATAATTTTCCTTAACTGAGCATCAAAAAATCAAGCATTGATTAATATTAGCTTATTTTACATATTCTTATAAAACAATTACAAATACGATATAATTATTTTCAGTGTTTTTATAATTAATTATATTTTTATCAACTTGTAACGTGTGTGATTTTAACTGAAATTTCTCGAGTTGTCACATACGTTGCAAATTTTATTGAATTAATAATTAACTTTAAAAACTTGAGAATAACTATACTGAGCATATAATTGTTTTATAAAAGTATTTAAAATAAGAAAATATTAACTGAAGCTTGATTTTTTTTTCTTTTTTTTTTTATGCTGAATTAGTAAAACATAACTTTCAAAAGAAAAAAAAAAAGTGAAAAAATTTCACCTGCCTCATAATGAATTCGCCTTTGATCTATTTTTTAAACTTAGTGGTCTTTAGCATTTGGAAACGACAGTACATTGTACAATTTTACTGTGCTCTCATATGTCACGAAATAAAAATTTAATATTAAGTTAAGAACCATATGCTTACCGAAGAGCGTAAAAAATTTTCCTGCATAAAACAATTAAACGGCGACATAAACAACATGTACGGCAAATTTTGAGAAAAAGTGGTTCATTATAATATGTTGTGTAAACTATGTGTCCATATGGTTCAAACGAGGTGCAAAGCTACATTTATTTTTCCAAAATTTAATTAATGTATCATTTAACTCAGAAATCTTAGAACGGTTAATTTCGTTACGTACATTTTATCTTCGAGTAAAAAATAAGCTTGAATAAAGGTAGAAGTATGACAATATGCATGCACATATGCGACGTTTTCAAAAGAAATTACAGAATATATTTCAAGCAATATTTCTGAAAATGTTTCAGTTGTTGTTTTCTTCTGAAGCGTTTTTTGTCCATATTAAGATTTACATGTCTCAATAACATGGAAGTCACACATAGGGTCAATGATTTGTTGGGCATCCTGCCACTAATGAGCAGGTTTATCTTGTATTGTCAATATCAAGTTTATAACCGATATTCCAGGAACACCATCAGTGAATTCTCAAAATTACATTTCGTAAAAACACTCCACAACTTGTTTTCCAACACACAAGTTTTATCTAAGTTTGGAAAAAAATTTCAAAAAGGAAAAAAATTGAATTTTCTTTCTTTTTAGCTTTTTAAGGGTGTTTTTCTTAAGATTCTGACATTGCTGTTTCTTATTACATCGCAGTTTTATTGGTACATACTCATTCCTTAGCTTTTTTTCTATCATATAGGTACATTTTTGCCATTGATTGAGATACTTAAGATCCTTTCAAGTTGTGGTGTCCATAACTATACAAGCAAAATTAAGTATTTCACTCATGGGCACATATGAGCTTATATATATAATTGATTTTTGGTCATTCTCACTCAAAATTCTTTTTTAGACTTGATGGTATAACATAAGCTAAACTTTTGGCAGTCGATAAATAAAAAATACGGCAATAGAATAGTTCAACTTATTTTTGTTGTTGTTATTGAGAAGAACCTTTCAAAAGTGCTCTGTCAGTTATCTACGTTTTAGTTTGATGTTTCTAGAATTGTCACGTTGAAATTTCATTATATTGAAAGAAAAATAAGTATTTTAATACCGTTAAATACATTTTTGTGTATTTTCTGAAAATGATTGAATTCAGCTAGCATGACCATCACTACCTTTTAGTACAGCTATAACTAAGTGACTGCGACCGTAACTGGTCAAACCAGTGTATTCCAATTTACATCAAAATATATTATACCTATATATACATAAATCTTAGTTGAAAAGGAATGAAAGTTTCAAAGCTATAAAAGTGTCATTTATAAGTTCTAACACCTTGAGAATAAGTTTATTCCATGAAATAGTACTGCAACATCACAGTTCAACAACATTCTAAACTTAAAAAACCTTAACTCTGCCCGTAACTAGTCATTTTCCCTACTGTAACAAATTATATCGTGTGGTAAATGCTACAAGTAGATAATTACAGTTCAGTTTTGTTCAGACTGCTTTGAAGAAAACCCGAGAAAGTAATGTTTCTCCATAATTTGGGGGAGGTGGAGACTTGATTTCAATGTTATTAAATTGTCATTGCTGAATTTTACGTTATTAGAAGTATTTATGTCTTTTTTCGAACAAACATTTTCAACGAAAGTGGAAAAACTTTCTGTTTTTTTTTTTTTTTCCTAATTTGCAGTAAACTAGTTGTAGCGCTCAGTCAATGATATGTATTCAATAATTTTGAAACAAAATTATGAACTTTTGAGACAAATCTGTCCCGTAGTTGTTGAAATGGGTTAACGTTAAAACTTTGAAAACTACAGTTAAGTTTTTTAATTCTTTTAAATAAAATTCCCGATAAGATAATGAATGAAAAATCAAAATATTTACCCTCTTCCAGGAAAAAGTCGAATGTAGTTCTCTTCTGAAGTTCTTTCTACAAATTGTATGCAAGTATTTTTATGATAATCATCCATTGCTTGCTTAATAAGGGACGAATACCCAGCTACGAAACAAATTTAGTCGTTGTAATAAGAAAAAAAAACATACATATTAAACAGGACATTAGAAGGAAAATGTGAGAATCGTTTTTAATAAAAATTTTAATTATGATTCTGTTTGAATGATTCAGCTAAAGATTTTTCATAGTTTATATTGATTTTAAGATTCTTTCAGAGTATGATAATGTATTCGAAACTGATTTTAAACAAAAGCTTCTAATTAAATTAAAATATTTTGTGGTCTCCTTGAGTATCGACACACTTTTGCAGGCGAGTTTTTCATGTTTAGTATGCTCCCAGAAAGTCAACAAATGAAACATCCTTCAGTGCACGCGCGCAAGCTCAGCTCAAAATGCAACGAAACATTGAACAGAGTTAAGCAGTCAAAGTTTGTTCATAAGAATAAACAGGCGGGTCGGTCAACCGAGTGCAATCAGAAATTGCCGATAATGGGAATCTTCATCATGACAATATATCCTGTCGCACCCAGTGATGTTCCCGTCAATTTTTCTGAGGGTATACTCCCAATAATCTACTATGCACAATATGTGTTTGCGATTATAAGGCGTTCAAAAGGCGTTGATTTATTAAGTGTTAAGAAATATAAATAAGGTTACCTGTAGAAAAATGTGGTTAGGATAAATATATTACTTTTGCTTCAGGAAAATTTAAAAATGCGATGATAAAACCTGCTTTTAAATGAAAATTTTTGAAGCTTGAGAGGACACGCTATTTGTCTAAAAAATGTTTAAGAGTAAACGGCGTATATGGAGTATACCCTATGGTAGCGGTACCCAACCCATAGGCCGTGGACCACTTGTGGGCTGCGAACAGCTTGTTACTGGGCCTTGTACACTGATCGAGAATCTAAACCAAAAAAAATCCCTAGGACTGAATTTCGGTTTTTTTTTTTTTTTTTTTTTTTTTTTTTTGCGAAAATTCGCTTTGTTGATGAACCGTCACTCAAAAGCTCTCCCTGGCTCACAGCCAATAAGGAACTTTAGGATTAGAATGTTTTATGCTTTTTAGGAACTTTTCCTTATAATTGAAGATGAAATCTAATGAATCAGAAACTCTTTTAAAGACCATTGTCAAAGAAACTAGTATTAGCTTCAAGTTAAAAATGCTCCTTCTTTGTTGAACTGGCATGACTAACCAGTGAATTGAGATTTTATAAGCAGTTGCCTCCCCCCCCCCCTCAGAAAGTAAATTTTGGCTACGCAAGTAATATATAGGGTTAAGTGGGTCTCAATGGTGTTTTTTGCAAAATTGATGGGCCGCAGAACTAAAAAGGTTGGGAACCGCTGCTCTATGGAAACACCACTGGTCACACCGGCTTTGTGGTTACAGAGTACCTGATGAATAATGGCATCACAGCAATTCCTCAGTCCACTTACAGCCCCGACTTTACCCCTGCAGATTTTTCAACTTTCTCAAAGTAAAGCCGCCCTCAAAAAACTCAACCACGAAGCCCTAGATATTATCAAAGTGGCTTGGGATTTATTCTCATTACTTAAAATACAGATCATTTTTTATTTAATGTTTCGTGTTACTGTTGTACTCGTATATTTCATTCCTCCAAAATAAATTTCACTCCTGTAAAAAATGTCAAGGAGTATTTTCACGCCAGGAAAAAACCCTGGTTATATTTCTGGTGCGAATGACAGTGATAGGTACAGGCCGGTCACTTCGAATTTCTCCAGGGGAAGAAAAAAGCTAAGGTGAATACTCACTGCCAATTTAATAGGAAAACAACAAACACTTGTACATAAAAGCATTAATTTTTCAAAGCCGGAGGGGCAATTGATCTCCTCAAGGATGAACTTAGCATAAGTACAGGTGGTCTTATGCTCCATCCAGAAAAAATTGTATCGACGAGCTTAAAAAGGTTTCGAGTCCATGTATGATTTTAATAATTATGATATAAGTTGTTAATAGCAATTAAAATGAATCGCAGGTTCAAGGTTTCAAAAGCTCACTTATTTCAAGTGAACACGAATTTCTCAGAAACATTTGATTGCTTCGATACAACCTCATTATTCCGTGTCTAACTATTCCTTGTCTAAGATGAAGTCGGTCGTTAGGTTAGATAAAAAAAATAATGCTTGCAGCAATGAACTGCGAAAATCGTAATTATGTGAAAAATTGAGACATCATTTACCAAGTGCTGAATCGATGATGTACGGTACTTTTTTTCCGGTCCATCTTAAATGCTGCTGAGGAATCACGTTTCTATCCTGGAATTATTTAGTTAAATGTCAGTTAAGTATAAAATTGAACAAAGTCACACTTGATTTTTTAACTTTTTTGCTGAAAAGTTAATTTTTTACGAGGAGTCAAGAATTTTAAAAAATTTTGCTTTTATCTAGCATTTACTGAATTTGAAAGTTTGCGTCACAACTCCTAGAAATATTTGACATTTGTAATGTATTGGTAATAATAATGTTCCAGTCTAAAGCATTAAACTGAAACAATTACCATTTTTTTAATGCACATCATATGAAAACCAGGCTCAAAAAGGGCTGCAATAGAGTTGTGAGAAAAAGCAATAAAATAAGAAAACATTGGGGGTCGTACATAAATGATGTCACACCTTTTTCAATATTTCTGACGTGGCTGAATTTTGCTGAATGATAAAATACGCTACGGAGTGCACACATGGACGGTGGTACACTACGGAAGTGCTTCTGATGAATAGAGACATCCGGGCACTTGAAAATTGGTACGTTGCAAATATGTCCCCAAACTTACCGAATCGTCAAACTAAATTTGCCTCCCTCCCCCTTCAAAGCGTGGCAACATTTGTGGACATCTACTTAATACACTGCTATTAGCGTAATTTATCTCCATGTCCTACTGCACACATTGACAAATCCATGATCATTTGGAAGGAATTGGAAAAGAAAATTTAATTGCATATAACATTTTTATTTCGCAATATATTTTTTTCCCTCTTGTGAATCTAATGTGTGTAGTTACTTTCCTCATAACTCCGAACACACGTGTGTGTGCAATATTCTTGTCACTTTGAATTCGAAGCACAGATGGGCAGAATTACATTTAATTATTTTCTTTATTCTGAGACCAACACCAAATTGAAACTTTGTAAATTGAAATAAATCGTGATTCAAAAGAGAGGAGGGTTGGATAACAGATTTATAGAAAACAAACAAAATGCGGATCAATCTCAAATTCAATCTGCTAAAAAATATGTTTGAAACAAAAGGGGGAGGGAGGAGAAAAGGAAAAAAAGTTCTAATTTCATCTCGGATGCGCGTCTCTAATGCTGCCATCTATTAACGACAAGACAAACTAAAACTAGGCTATTAAATACTAAAAAATCTGCAAAAATTTATTGATAAGCAGTAGTGTGCCGGATCCAACTACGGTTCGGCCGGGGGGGGGGGGGTAATGGGGCTTCTCTAGCTCGACATTTAGAATTTTTCGAGGAGAAAAATAATGAGTACACAATGCAAATTTTATCGGAAAACAACAAAAATCACACTCTCTTTTGCACGGAAAGTTTTTCCAAGCCATATAATGTCGATTAAATCATGTTCATACAATTACTTCTAACTGCCTACCGTTCGCTGAAAAATACAAATAGGTTATTGTAAATTCGGAAAAAAAATAATGTTTCACTTTGTTAAAAAAAAAATTGTTCGATAGAAAACATAAATACCTGCAATTAATAATTTTAGGAATGGTCGTTTGATAACATTCAAGAAATATGAGTTTGGATAGAAATAAAGTAAATAAAACGAAATTGCTTTATAGCATACATACTACAACTTCGACTCCCAACATGTCTCCTCCAAACAAATCAGGATTCTCCATTGGAATACCGCCAAGATTTACTGCATAATATAAAAGTGTGTTTCAAATGGATTTGTTACGGAGTTCAATTTAAACAAATGACAGTCAAAGTTACGACAAAATAACAAAATTCATGACAGAACAAATAAAAGTAAAACTAAAAGAACAATATTTTTTTTCAAATTTATAATATTAAAAGTGGAAAGGAGGCTTTATCGAAAATATGATGTAAAAGTATGGTTTAATAAATAACATATTGTGGGAAACACAATTTTTGAAATTCCAAAAATGTTTGAATGCGATTATCTTCAGCTGCTTTAAATTACTTCTTGAACTTCCGACCAAATTTCATTGAAATTATACCTGCTGTTTTAATTCAAAAAAAAAAAAAAAAATCTGGAATTTCGATAATGATCCACTTTGACAATAGTGCAATCAGTGAGTTCCAAAAACTTACATACTGCATTGATTCATTTCACTAAATTTTGCAAAGGTAGGAAACGCAAGACTATCATTGCAGTAGTTGTCGGGTTCCCCGCCCCCATTTCTAAGGATTTTTAATCTATAATAGCATTTTATTTCCATTTGTGGAACCGCTTACCTCATTAAAAGTTTTTTCAGATTTTATCATGTTATGAAAATGTTGGGCAATATTAGAAAATTGAGTTTTGAGGACCCACTGAAATCACAGAACCAAACTCAGGCTAGTTCGCCAGTCGTTTACTCTGCAAATGCAAAAAATGTTCGATGAAATGAAAATTTTCTATTTGTTCTGTGTTGAAACGTTGAAACATTTAATTATGAAGGAGCTACCACGCCTGCTCGCTATTGCCCGCCAACACCTGGGAACTGTAAGCAGTTCCATTCGGATCGCTTCCAGATCCGAAATCTGCGCTATCGTTCGCTACATACTAACAACATCCTTAAAATCCAGCAGTTGTGGGCTCAATTGTTTACTCAAAATAACCAGAATGAAAAGATTACTGCCTAAAATTTGTCAATTGCACCAAGATTTCAAGAATTAATATGTTCCCCGTCACTGGGTACTTATTTTTAACTTTAGAATGCTATTCCAGTATTCTATTGAACAACCTCATCCTCTCTTAAGTAATCTATCTTCGTCTCATTCAGTAATCCATCATCAATTCTCTTCCAGTTATCTATTGAAAGTTTAGCATTTGATCAGTTTCAGCCTTTGCTTGAAATTTTAAGTATCTATTTTGAAATTAGACCTGATACTTCTTTGTCATAACATTTCAACGAATTTTCGGCCCTATTAGAAGGGAAGAAAAAAACCTTTCAACGATTTTATTTGTTGCTGCTACACGATCATTAGGTTTTCGTCGTATTTAAGATGTATCTCACTGTTACAGAATAAAATTGATATTTTGAATGATTGAAAAACAATTCACTGCTTAATTCTTCCTACATGTTATGAGCGCTACATTTCGCCATCGTCGTTAAAAATAATCAAAGTGTACATAAAATGATAGTAATTAATAGTTTCTCTCACAATTTAATATGATTGAAAATTATTTTCTCACCGTCTAGTCTTGGAACTGCTGAAACTGCACCAAAAAGAGATAGAACCATCAATCCATACATTCTGCTTGTCATTGCAAATTACTAAATTGAGCTTCTCCGAAGAAAGGAAAAATCACTCTCTCGTTTTAAACTTGATTTCTTTTCAATCCTCAACTTTTGACTTGGGAATACTTCCATGTGCCGATGAATTAATTTCAGATAGCGTGAAAAATAGATACCTAGATTTCCTTGAGAAAATATCAATAGATTCGCTGATAACGGAGTGGCTCTGTGTAGGCGCTAAAATGTAATTTCTTGGAACTTCATGTTTTTTTAAACAATTTTGTTGCACATTTTTTTTATTAGTAGATCGATTTTTAAGCAGTAGAATAAATCACTTAAAAATTAGAATTATTTGAAATCATAATTATATGAATATTAAGAAAATATTACATCGAGTCGACAGTCACATTAAATATTTTTAGGTGCTCTCTCCACCTAGATTAATCTGTAAAATATCAAACGGATGGGAAACAGAATATAAGAATTAAATGAGGCATTTTTCGCAGCTTTGTCAAACACACAGTACATCAAAATAATGTAGGAAAGTAAAAGCATGCATTTAAAAATATATATATATATACGTGGGTTAAAAATTGCTATAAATGTTGTGGAGTCTTCATTGAGCAGAATAAGACATAACAGCATTTTATCGAATAAAATTTTCAGATTGCTGCAGAGACGTGTTTCGGAGTGCCAAGAAACCCCGTTTTCAATGCAACTTTAGGATGAAAACTCAATTGAGAAATGACTTTTGTCGGATGACTTTTCATCCTGAAACTCACATTTCGTTGCATTGAAAAGGGCATTTTTTGAAACCTCGAAACACTTGTCTGCAGTAATCTGCAAATGTTGTTCGATAAAACGTTGTTCTTGTTATACTTTATTCTAATTTTCAAGCCCAAAGGAATTTATTCAATTTTCCATTTTGAGTTCGTATTTTTTTAAAACGTATTCATTACTTTATTTTTGCCATAGAAGTTGTGTGATGAATGCGTTTCTCCAACGATTTTTTTTCTACCTCTCACTACCTTACATTTGATCCTTTTGTGTGTGTGTTTGTGTGCATGTCTGTGTATGTTTGTGTGGTTATGTGTGTGTGTGTATGTGCGTGTATATATAAATATATATATATACACTATGACCAAAAGAATCGAGACACTTTCAAAAATTCACATTTTTACGAATTTTTTGAGAAATAAGAGAACAATTGCTCTGTATTTTTTTAAATAAAAGTTATTCTGCAGCGGTGATTTTCCAATAAAAATTGAATCTACTATTCATTTAGGGGACCAGCATTAAATTGAAATAACGAAAAAACGTTTTTGATCATCCTTCATTGTAAATAGCTGGGAATAAGCTATAAATTTCAGAAATAAGTTAGCAAACTATGTAAAATGTATTTTTATATTTTCGTGAAAGTATCTTTTATACCCACGGCAAGAGCGCCTATGTGAAAAATTTTAAGGAGGGCTCAAATATTTTTCTCATGGTTTAGCAGGATAGTTTCCCCGTAGAAACCGATTTCAGTACAGATTAGAGTTATTAATATTTGACATTTTCAATTGAAATTTTTTTCTATTTTTGCACAGAAAAAAGTACTAAAATCAAGGAAGCTCTAATTTCAAAGAGGGGGGGGGGGACATGAGCCCTACTTTCCCCTCCCCCCTTCCATATGGGCGCCCTCGACCCACGGAGATATAAACATTTTTTTTTTCAAAAACACAAATTTTATTTGAAGGTTTTCGGTTCATAACACACAGAGTTTTCCGTCAAATGTTACTAAACTCTCAGAATATTTGACAACATACAAGGTAAACATAATAAAAAAAGTTTGAAGTAACTTAATTGAAAAAAAAATTGATTAAATATGAATGGTTAAAGCAATTAATTTTTCACTGAACATGCGCGAAAGATAGCAATTTATAACCTTCATAATTCAAAGCCCAGATAGGTCCTGCAACTCATAATAAAATTCCAGCGGGATATCTTTAAAATTTAAAGAGTTATCAGCGATCTAATGAAATGAATTTCAATAATTATTGGATAGGCGTTGAATCGTGAGGGATCGTTCGCAAATAATCCGTTTTTATCATGAATCGCTCTGCAGGATGACAGGAAAGTGTTGCCGGTTTGCGAACGTGAAGAGAAAAGGGGAATTCTGTCCTTTACTCATCTTTTCCTCATCATATCTGTTACTTGATATCATCAGAATTTTCGGTGTTTGTTACTGGGGGTAGGACCTTTTTTTCGAAATTGAGCAAATAAAAATCGAATTAACTAACTCAGAGGTTCCAGAAGCAGTCAAACGTTAGAAGAGATGTAGTTGTATGGGAGAAAAACAGTTTTAAAAGTCTAAATACATTAAAAGGCTCAGAAAATTGTGTTAACCTGAGAGCGATGTCTTAAGCATGTCTGTAAATGGTGCTGTTACCCTAATTCTAGTCTATGTGAAGTCGGTCGTAGTATAATATACAGTAAGCGTTACTGACGACTGGGTGGCTAGTTAATAGGTGACTGTTACTGCTTAGAGTAGTAGGTTTTAAGCGATGGTGCCCCGAACCATGAAATTCAGATCGCAGTATTGTTACTGATACGATACAGAGTTTTAAAGAAGACGTAATAATATGAGAGGAACAGATGATATGAACAGAACAAAACAGTAATGATAAAGTAATGGTCGCATTTGGTTGCCAAATTTGAATTTTTATCTTGATAACTAGGAAGCGTTCGTTGACTTCAAATAAATTTAAAACTGCAGTGTGCTTTTATGAATTGAAGGACCCGGGGCAAGAATGTGATATGCCACATGATGTGAATTTTTGAGTAAGCAAAATTCCAACTTATAAAAAATATTTGTAGAATTTTTCAAAGGTATATTCCATTCTATATTCTGCAACACTAAAACCAGATATGTTCTTCTCCAAATGACATAGTCCATTGTCATGTTTATTTCAATTTTAGTTATGAGAAACAAAAGTTTTGATCGAAAAGTTATTCCTTGGGCTTGTAAGATTTCTGCCCCGAGCCCTTCAATTTTAAACAATAGTGTGTGTATTATCTGGTAGCACCTCGCGCTTCCAGGCCGCTCAGACCCAGACTCGATTCCGGGGTTGGGCTCGGTCGACTCAGCCATTCATCCCTTCAGTGGGCCGATAAAAAGGGTTCGAAGCGTGCTTGGAAACAAAACCCTGGGACTTCCGTGTTCGGCTGATTACCTTATCGGAAAATGTGCCTTGCATCCCAGATCCTTTGGTCAGAAAAACTGAGATGGGCATAGTAGGCCTTGGCTCCCATGGGCTGTTGGGCTATAGTGTTTAAATTTAGTTAAGTTCGTGTGTGTGTGAGTTCCGTAGTATATTTTACTGCAAATTGTATATTGTTCTCTTGGTATTCAAAAGCTTTCAAAAAAGGCTAGATTTAAGTGTGAAAGCATTCATTAGTGTAGTTCTAAAAATTTCAGGTGCAAATCTTAATGCAATGTTCAGTTATAAATAAATTTTATTAATTGTTAAAACATTCAAAAGAAGTTTATGTGCAAAACCCACAACATATAACTGCTTTCAATATTTTCCTGGACATTTGTACAGGATGTTGATTCGCTTGATATCATCTTTGCTGAGGCTATATTTCCTGACTACATCTATGAGGGGTTTGTCCGAGTTTTTTCGAGACATCGTCTTCAGTACGCCCTTTTCTTTGGAGAATGTGTACTCTCCGTACAGCATAATGGAGTCGTAGTCAAACGGGGACAGAAGTTGGTTCTCTTCTGGCTTAAGCTTGAAAAATTGGTCTTCCATTCCTAGATTGGAATAGAAAGATAATAAATTTAGTGTAAAATTAATACTAAAATCGTAATTTTTCAAACTTTATTATTTCAGCTAAAGTCTTAAGATTTGTTTCGAAGTACCTGGTGTATGATATTTCTTTTCAATATTTTAAAACCTATTTACGTTATCACATACTTTAAATCTTTTAATACTGTTTTTCTTCTAGTGTTAGGCCTTGACATTTGAGTTTTTAGACTCATCACAATGCAATGATATTTGTTAATTGAATTTAGCATTTCAAATGCACATTGATTCCAAAAATCTAACTTCGCTACCAAAAAATGAAAAATAATTAAAATGAGTTTCTGCTTTTCTATAATTGTAAACTTCATCGGTACATGTGAACAATTATCCAAAACACTCCTCCATAGTTCTACTGTTCTGTTTCATAGTTCTCTTTAATTTTTATTATAATTCATTTTCTTCATTAAATTTATTACCTAAAAACAAAATCAATGTACTAAAAATGCTAAAGTATTTTTAAAAATGTAAAATACTCATTAACTAACTTTTCGAATGAGCTTCAATTTAACTTGTCTAATAAAACATACACAGGTTAAAAATTAACTTTTAAAAAATCAAACATCTAACATATTTGAAATAAGGAACTTGGTATTTATTTATTCTCAGTCTATCATTCCAACCACATGTTATTTAATTTGTGCTGGACTTGATAACTTTTGCGCTGGATGGTAATGACATGGATGGTAAGGACATTTTAAAGTATTTCACCTGACAAGACATAAATAATGGCAACCGCAGTTGAAATTTTGCACGTTTTAAGAAAAAGTTCATCTAATATGAAAACAAAAAGAACAAAATATCGCAAAAATGGCATAGTAACTCATTATGAGTAAGGAAGACAATGACAGTCTCAACTTTTCTTTCTATTTACTTTGTTGTTAATCCCCAATCAACATCCAATCAGGAAGCATAGAAATTTCAACACACAAAACTCCTATTTATGAACAAAGTTATGATTTCTGCTACTGAAACCAAAAGTTATTCGAGCTGCTTTAGTTGCACCTAGTGGTCATAAAAATCTGTAAAAACCGTTGGATGATAATGACGTAAAATGTTTCAAATTAGGTTACCTGAAGCAATGTGAAAGTCTATTTAAAAGATACATTTGACGGTTTTTTTTTTGAGCAATCACATTGCTTATTGTTCTCATTTGACTGTTTTGAATTCCTATGATTTTATTTTCCCTCCGCGTGCCTCTGCAGCACCACCGTCGACCGGCCTCACGATGCTGCTCCTATAGCGAAAACCGTCTCCAAGTTGCATCCATATCCTACACACACACGCGCATACATACATAACTACTCACACATACACAAACATACACCTACACACCCATACACACGCCTACATACACGCACACACACTCGTGATTGCGAAAAACATAATTTGAATTCCAGATGTCCAAAATTCAAATTTTTTTTTCTGTCTTGGACTGCTAGAGACAAAGAAAAGAAATGACATCTTGACACTAATATTAAGCCTCTACAGAAATAACTATTATTCAATTGCAAAAAGTTACTGTTTTTTTTTTTTTTTTTTTTTTTTTTTTTTTTTTTTTTTTTTTTTTTTTTTTTTTAAGGGACAAACAAATGATAATTTTAAAAGAAAATGGAATTCTCGAGGTAGCTATGAACCCGGAACAAGAAAATGCACCTTTCTAGAGAACTGCCCATATAGAATATTTGATGGGCAATTGGTCATGATTTTACTTAATATCATTGTAAGGCAAATCTTTTGATAAGAGATACATTAAAGCAAGGCTGTGAGTAGGAGTCGTTGTCGGATCGATTTTGGCATAAACGAACCTTAGTCCGTAGTCGGAGTCGGAACTTGGAAATTCCAAGAATCGGAATCGGAGTAGAGTACTTTCTCTCCGAGCCCGCAGCTCTCAATTCAAGTGAAGCAATCGTAACTCAACTTATTGTATAAATCAACGCTCTCCAATCTACGGCCCGCGTGTCTCAAACAGATTTTGCTGGCCCACGGGAAGCGCACTTTTTTTTAATGTGATAATATGCTTCCTGATAGACATCTAAAAAGAAAGCTAAGCTCAGGAAAAATCTCAAGAAACCACTGATGAGCGCTTTGTTAAAACAAAAACTTGATTGAAAAGAGGGGATGACGGGAGTTGGGAGTGCTAGCGCTAACATGACCTTCTGAACTGAAATATTATTGGCTTGTTGGCCCGCCTCGCCTCCAAAAATTTACAACGTGGTCCTTGAATAAAGAAAGTTGCAGACCCCTGGTCTAAATTTATGAATCAGTTCTGTACCTTCTTTGATATTCTCCCAGTAAATATTGAGATAATCGTCTCTGTCGGATCTGTTCTGCTCATGGTAAAATCCTAGTGCATGGGCAAGCTCATGAACAACTGTACCCATCCATTCGCAGCCAGGACCAAGAGATACAGGCTGTTGTCCTCCAGTTCTACCGACATGAGAATAGCATCTGAAAAAGAAAACTCAATGAATAGTAAATTTGGTTTTTTGATCACTTTCAACTCAAAAATAACCAAAAATATATATCGTCGCCAAAGCAACAATAAGACATCTAATCCCAGGAATAACAGTAAGATATCTTACGAGGCGACTATATTAAAGGATATAGGGTAAAAGTGTTAAGGACGCCATATGAGGTGAGACGCCGTACCTTCGGAAATTCAGTGATTAAGGAAGAGACGGTTATATTTCTCACTGTTTTTATTTACTCATAGACGTTTCCTTTTAAACGTGCCAGTTCTTGATCGACTGCGCTCGGGTGTGACGCGTGTATGACGAAAGGATTATTTTAGTCCGAGCATTTTTCAACGCAATTTTTGAGTCGCTGCGATTTCAATAAGTATAAAGCGTAAAACAAAGACACCGTAAGGTAAGAACCAGATTTTAAAACTTGATTAGCTTGTTATTAACTTATTTCAACTACATTTTTCAATTATTAATACTTATGTACTTTATACCGATGTGGCATCTCTTTCATATAACGAGGAGAGATGCCAAACTTTTCAAAAGTGTAAATGAAGGCATTTTTTGTTTATATTTTATTTTTCAGTTTTAGAATGTCGAGAAAATACGTAATCAGGCGGCAGTGGAGTGAAGAGAACTTAATTTTTGCTATTAAAAAGTTTTAAAAAAAAGATGCATCGAAAAATGAAACTCGAAAACTTTATGAAATGCCATGGAAAATACTACATTAGGTTTTAAAGCTTGTGGAATATTCCCACTCAAACCTTATGCTATTTTATATCATTTGTTTGCCATATCTGTTATAATTGAAGTAGCTACTCCTGACATTCCTTTTAAAAATGCTGCCATTCCAGATCTGTCTCTACAAAAATCATCAACTTCCAGATAATCATCCACTAGTAAAGAAACCCCTACAAAGATTCTTGAGAGGTCTTATCCAATACCGAAACTATCTAGCTTGACAGTGAAGTGAAAACCAGTCGCTTGTGTGCGCAGAATGGGGAAAAACTATTATTTAACAAAAAAACAAACTGACGGGAAAAATGTTTCTTATGTCAAAAATGGCTGGATGAGTCATGTGCTGTGCAATGTAAGCAGCTCAGTGTAATAATTGTGATACAGAAATAATCCGCAAGAAGTTAAAAAACAAGGAACAATAACATAAATGGCATCTCTCCCACACAGTATGGCATCTCACCCACACGTTACGGAAGCGATGGCCTGCTGTCGACTTACAATTTTTATTTTTTATTTATTTTTTATTTAAGTCTAAAATTCATTTACGGTAATTTTAATACTTAATAATAGTGTAACTTTAAACTAAAACATAAAGGGTTGATTTATGTTGCATTTTAAATTTTTTACTTAATTTCTACAAAAAGTATGGCGTTTCTCCCAATTTTACCCTAAAAGGGTGACTTTGGAATTGCGTAGAAAAAGTCATTAGGGAAAATTTTAAAAGTGCTTTAAAAATATTCTACTGTTTTCTTAATACAATCAAAAAATTATACAACCTACGCTATCTTTTTTCTTGTTCATAACATAATTTGACGCATTTAGTTCATTTGTTACTGGAATGAACCCCAGAAGATGCTATCAGCATATCTTAATTATAAGACTCAGCTGTATCAAGGATATCACCTATAGATGGTGTAAGGGTGCACCTATAGGTGGAGCAAACCTAACCAGGCAGCACCGTGGAGGCTGCTCAGATCCTAATCACAGCATTACGACGCATTCAGGTCATATTCGCCCCAACTATAGAAACATGATTCTTTTTTTACTTTATTATTGAAATGAAAACACGCTGCTTAGAGCTTAAAATTGATGGGGATCGAATTTTTTCATAAATGAATTCTTAAAATTATACATTAAATCTTTGAACTTTCACGTGAAGTATTTTTTTAAAATAGATTAAACATTCGGCATTTTGACAATAAAAATACTTTGACAGGAAAAAAAAGTATATATGCAGGAAAGTTAGCATAGTTATCACTAATTTTACCCTTGTCCTGGAAAAATTCTGATGTAATCAGTATGATTTGTACGAGGAATGAACCGAATACAAGTGTCTTTTTTGTAGTAGTAGGCAGCTCCATGAAATGTTGATTGAACTGCAAATAAAATTCGGACATAAGACTTACGTTATTCCAATCCATAAATTAGTTTAATACATGTATATTAAAATATAACAATTTTATTTGTTTAATCAGTGTTTTATTTCACGCCAATATCAACAAGAGCAAAAAAGGATGCTTCACCAGAAGAATTCCACTACTAGCTGCAATACCCTTTTGATGCTCTAATGCAGGGCTGTCCAACTGCAAAGAGCCCACGGGCCAGAATTCCGGTCATTGGTCACCTGGTGGGCCGCAGTTTGAAAAAGTTGAACAATAACCACTTACCTCTTTTACAATAACAATTAATGGCTGAATTATTAATTATAAAACAATGAAACAGAAGGATTATAAAACAATTTTCTTACATTTTAATGGGAAAACTGAAGCCGATCCGCCTTCTTTACAGTACAGGAGAGGTTTACTTCCTATCCAAAAGCTGCAAGCTTATCCGAGAACCTAACATTCCTCGAAACCAGTCAAATCAATATCATCAACATAGAAGAGCGGAGAATTGACGAGAGCAAGTTCTCAATTTCTTTTTTGAAATCAACAAAGACCGTAGAATCAGTGAGGGGGTCTTTATTTTTAACCAATTGCAGGCAAATTTTGCTTATCTGAAATGTTTCTCTCTTCCCTACCTGTCTCTCCCCGCCAACGTGAGGCAATACTATTTCTACGAATTCGTTTAAACACCAGCGTCCAGGGTGGGAAGGACCACTTGACCTTGACCTGTAGATGTCCTGTACCTTTTTCTCCCAATACAATAAAAGGAGTAAAAGAGCGCTCAAGAGGAAATTTCGGGGACCCCGGCTTGACCAAGAATGGTAGTCTCGGATGCTTCTTGATACCATAAGATGTCGAAAAAAGATATATGCTGAATAAGAAGTTGGCGGGCCGCATAATATGTGCTGGGTAGCCGCATGCGACCCGTGGGCTGCCAGTTGGACAGCCCTGCTCTAATGCTTGCCTTAGGATTTTATTGTTTAATTCGTAACTCTTCTCGAAAATCTTCAAATTCGTAAATCTTCAAATAATTTCGTAATCTTATTATCTGATACGTAGGATCTTGTCATTAGAAATATTTTTTCTATTTGCCCCAGAATAATAACTTTAGGGACACGCAGAGAATAAACCGTTAATTCAGTTAATAAACTGGGTAGGTGTTTTGCAACTTCATTCGTGTATTTATTGAATGCAACACTTTCTTTTAAATATAAATAGTCAATTATCGTTTTTAGCAAAGAAAAAATATTTACATCTCTGGCTTGGATCAATCTCGTAAGGAACTATCCCTCCAGGCCACAGTCTGTGTTCTCCTATGATTGCGCTTCGATCCTGTAGAAGAAGAACATATTAACTGATTCAAAAATCTCATTTTTTGATGATTAACTTTAGAACATTATATTCCTGCTAGGTTCTGTAAAACTATACGGAACCAGTAAAAAAGAAAACGTTCAGAAAGTAAACTAATAGGTAATATTAATAGCAATAATAATAATAATAATAATAATGATGATGAAGAAAAGGACGACGATGATGATGATGATGAGAAAACTCATTATTATATTATTATTAATTAATAAGTTTAAAACAAGAAGTTCTGTCCAAAACTAAACGAGCCTACTTTCCCGTATACCAATATCGACATTCTAGTATATGAAAAATTTTCTGAAATTCTCAAGTTATTTCAAACGTAACTTTTCAACATTTTAAACTGACTTCTGGGAAGAAAATATTCCTCGCTCATCTAAATAAATAAATGCGTAAAAAATAAATAAAGCAGTATCACCTTTTAAACAAAATAACTAAAATGATTTTCCCATTAAAAAAATTTCATCGCTTTCAAAAAGAATTTAAAATAATAAGCAAATAAAAATAAATACTTTTTATCAACAAAAAAACTGTTTGTTTCCCCCTGTTGCCAAAAAATAATTTTTAAAATAAATAACCGTAGTTTCAAAACTAAATTTAAAAAAAAACAATAAAATGAAGAATTAAAGAAATAATTTTCATTTTCAAAAAAAAAAAAATCGTCTGAGCATATCTTTATGTAAAAACACAAAGGACTCTGAATGTCTCCGCCAAAAAATGAATATATAAATTAAAATTTTTGAGTGAAAATAAAAACAAATCACATTAACAATAATAATTTCACACTAAAAACTATGACTACGGAGTCAGAGTCGGACTCAATCTAATATTGGAGTGCTTGAATCGGAGCCGGGAGTCGAAGGTTTTTAATTCAAAAACTCGAGTCGGAATCTGGAGTCTGGAACTTTCCCTCAAAGTCCGCAGCTCTGCCACTGTTTGTGGAGTCGGTGCCGGATTTATTTTGGGATGAAGGAGTCGGAGTCAAAAACTTGCAAATTACAAGAGTCGGAGTCAGTCATTTTCTCTTCGTGTCTAAATTTTTGCCGAAGCTACGGAGCAAGAGCCGGAGTCGCGGAGTTCGGAGTCTGACTAATTTTCGGGTACAGGAGTCAGAGTCGAGGGCCCTAAAATTCTAGGAGTTGGAATCAGGGGTTGATTATCAAGAGCTACTTTCAACAAAATTTGTTTGAAGTAAATCCGCCTTCTAGTTCGGAATCTATATTGACTTTTAGTTTCCCCGTAGGCGCTAATGTTAAGGGATTTGGACTGTTCAACATTGAACGGAGAATTGTTCAAATCAAAAAATATTTTATACACATGCTCTTCTTCAAAACCTTTTTCCTACAAAGTTTGTTTGCCGCAAATTCGTCTCTAAGTTCGGGATTTATATTTGCCTTGAATTTCCCCGTAGGCGCATTTTTTTTTTTTTTTTGAACTGTTCAAAGTTGAACGAAAAAATTTTCAAATCAAAAAATTAAATATGGGAATGAAGTGTCCTTGTCGAGCCCTTTCGAACGAAAAAAAAATTTGTTCGAATCGGACTATTCATTCAAAAGTTGAAAGGGTGGGACAAACAGACCGACTGACACATTTTCCCCATCTCAGTATCCCTAATTTCCAATTTTTGATTTTTCAATATTTCTTCAATTATTCTACATTTCTTTTTTGTTTTCGTAACATTTTCCCTTCACATTTCCTGCGTTAAGCCTTCTTTCATGCTTTTTTATGCTTTCTCTGACTTTTACTGGGTAAGTAGGCTAAAAAAGAAAGAAAGAATCGTTTCGTGGAAGCCATTCGCTACGACAACACTTCGGTAGCTGGAATTTCAATCACTCAGTTACAAAATTTCGATTTTCCTAGTAGTTTTAAAAGGCTCTCAACTTTTCTTTCTTTTCTTTCTCTTTCTTTTCACTATTTATTCTTGTCCCTCTCTATCTTCTTCTTAAAGTCAGATATGTACTTACATGTCTATCTACTCCCAACATATCTCCTCCAAAAAGATCAGGATTTTCTAGAGGTAAGTCACCCAGATAAACTACAAAATTAAACGTAATAATTAAAAGCAGGGTAAATTCTTACTTTCAAAAACAATCAAAAAAACATTAATGTTTGAAAAAATTTAACATTTTTCATTTTAATTTTCGAGTAACGTTGAAGAACAGTGAACCTAAAAATGACGAAAAGCAGAAGGTATTTCAGTAGGCATCAAAAAGTTTGCTATGTGGCAAATGATGTTCCATTGCTATAAGATATTAAGTGTTCTGTTTTTAACCATTTTATAGTCACAGCAGACGCTACATTCAGAGGGGTCAGGAGGGGACTGCCCCCCCCCCAGACTTTTAAAATGAATGTGTTTACATATAAGTGGGTGGGGTTTTTGTTGTTTTTTCAATATAACTGCTTTCGTTATTTTGCGATGCATTGGGTATTCCTTGCCTCCCCCCCTCTCCGAGAAAATTTTGAAATGACGGGGCTGAGTTATAGCTTTGAAGATGAAAAATAAAGATTGATAATATTATGACTTATTTTTAAAACGTTTCCACAGTCAGATAATGAAGCAATATTTTTCCTCTCAACTTTGTAGTTAACTTAAAAATCATCAACTTACAATAGTAAGTTAGAGTTTTAATGTCTTTTAGAGGGAGGTTCAAGCAGTACTTTAAGCACCGAGTGATGAAGCAATATCATCACTCGGTGGTCAATAATGCCCATTATCAGCTTGCTACCATGTTAGCATGCTTGCTAACATGGTAGAGAGTAACGTAAAGTAACAACGTCTAAAAAGCACAAATTCGCAGATTACTGCAGACATATGTTTCGGCGTTTAAGGGAACGCCTTTTTAAATGCAAAACGTAGTGAGCTTATGGATGATCTGCAGTCATATGCGAATTTGTGCTTTTTAGACGTTGTTACTTTACGTTACTTTGCTATTCAGCACAAAGGTATTTATTTATCTTATGGTAGCAAATCTTGTTTTAGTCTCCTTGTACTTTCTCGAATACGATAAGTTAGCTTCATTTTTTTACTTAATCTGCAATCTTTTTATGGGAACATTTTGTGCAATTTTCTTTTTTTCCCCTAAACGAAACGTTTACCCTAAATCGATGTTTCCCAACGTGGGACCCATCAGGGAGCGTTTCAATTTTTTCGTGGGAGCGGGGCAATCCAAAAAGAAGTTATTACTTATTTTGAATTTCTGTGATTTTCCTATTGAAATTAGCAACTTTTTTTCCTTCCTTCTTAATCTTAAAGTGAGGTTTATGATTTAGTTTTTAGTTTTAAAAAGTCTGAAAGCTTTTTTAAATTAAGTTGAGGGTTTTTTAGGTTACGCCACGTGAAAATACATTCATGATCTCATTAATGGAGCATTCCATGAAAAAGCCGCAATTTCTCCGGCACGTGATAGCTCATTCAATCTTTTTAAAAAACAATAATTTCAAAAGGTAATTAACAAAAATTTTGCCTACGAAATCACACTTAAGAGTGGGATTTCTTAAGCAGCAAAATTTTGGTAATTACCCATTTCAATTATTATTTGAAAAAATATATGTATGAGCTGCTATGTACGGAACAAAATGTTCGTTTTTTCGCGTAATGGGGCTAATACGATTAAAATATCCCGAAAGGAAGCATCTGCATTTTCAACATGGATTATGTCCAAAAAAAAAAGATTGGGAAGCAGAGCCTTAAATTAAAATAACTTATCCACCGTCCCATCACTGACCGTTTTCTTTAATCATGTACTCAAATGACTTTTAAAGTCTTTGGTAATACACCAAACTATACCCAAATGAATAGAAACACTTTTACATTTCGGAGAGAAAAAAAATACACACGTGCGCGTATTTCCTTTTTTTATTTCCTTATTTTATTTTATTTTTTTACATTTATTTTACGGATAGAATGAACTAAAACTGCTTATACAAAGATGTTTAAACATTCCTTTACGAAAAGTAAAGAATAATTTTATAACCGTAGAACATGTTTTATCCGAAAATCTTTTTTCCGAAATCATGTTGAACTGAAGTCGACTTCATTGATTTTTTTTTTTTTTTTTTTTTTTTTCGTAAAGTAAATAAACATTATCGCTTTGAGACCTGAGTTATCCGTGTATTTCTATCATTCCTGTTTTTATTTTTCTACACACCCACCATTAATTTTTTGGAACATTGTAAATATAATTCCAATTCTTTAAAGAGTTAATGAATTCAAAAGCGATCGAAGTAAAATGTTTTGCTTCATTAATGTTTTTTTTAAAAACTATGCACGTAGGTTAAAAATGAATTTTATTATTAATAGCACTATAAAGATAAAGTTTACTACGTTGTTACCAAGTGCACTGTGGATTAAAGCTAAATATCTCTTCCATGTCCGAGGAGGTTAGTGTATATATACAAATGTCTTTTTCTTTTCCTTTCTACATCCTTTGCCGAAAATTCATTTCGCTCCAACAGCATCTATTTTTCTGACTTTAACATCAAGTTCGCATAATAAACTAAAATATTCTTCCAATAATATTGTGGAACTTTAGTGTAGTTTACAGTGTTACAACATGCATGCATTTTTAAAATAAATGATTTCCTCATGATGACGAGAAAGAAAACGTTAATTATTTTTTAACTTACGTTTTGCATTGATCCCACTAATTAGTACGAATAAGTTGAAAAAAATCATATTCGAAACCATTCTTGAAAGAAATAATATCCGTCAATTTCACAAATCACACGATTACTGAATGAATGCTACATGAACCCTTCTTCTGAAATCCACCATATGTTAAGTGTGATAAATAACATCTGAGATTGAAGATAATACTCGTCTGTATTATCATTTTTCATGCTAGGTAAAGAGTTATCAACAAAAGATATATATTTCCGAAAGCAGACAGAATTTTCCAGTATGGGAGGGAGTCATAACGACCCTTGCATGTATCATGTAAATTCTAATGATGTAGCCCAATTAAACAAAATCATATTCAGGGGCAGGGGTGCCCATCCCCCCCCTCCCAAGTTTACCAAGTTAATCGGCGCTAATCCCCCCCCCCCAATTGTTCTCTACCCTCTTTCCCTTTTTTATTTTTTTATTTTTAGCTCTGTGTTTTATTTTATTTATTTTTCAAACACATATTTTATTCATTTATTTATTTTTATTATTATTTTATTAAAAAAGTTCTGTGCGACGCCAATGTTACACACTAAGTAAATAAATGAAATAAAATAAAATTAATTAATAAAATAAAATAAAATAAATTAATAAAATAAAATAAAACAATTAATTTAAATTACAAATAAATCAATCAATTTATAAATTTAAATAAAGAATTTTTTAAAAATTAAAAAATTCCCCCCAAAAATTTTGATGGCGCAACTTGCGTCATAATCCCTTTCACCCTGTGGGCACCCCTGTTCATGGGCACCACTAACTCCTACATTTCTTTTGATCACGCCCTCTTTTAGATCACCAGCTGCCTACGTGCCCTTCCATTGCTTGTGCCCTTCTCCATATTAACATTGTAATCTGGACACATTATACACAGACTAAAGCCCTAGATCATAGCTTAAGTACCGACACGTCCGCCGTTTTGGGTCTAAATGCCGCTTTCTTCTTACGCCTGTAATAATGACGTAGTGGTTTTGCTTCTTGATTGTGGTGCTTCTTAATTGTGGATTAGCATGAAGTTAAGAAACCACGTTCTAAAAGCAAAACACGCTAGTCGTCATTGCAGACATAGAAGAAAGCATCGTTTAACCCCAAGATGGCGGACGCGTCGCTACTTGTTCTACGATTCGGGGCTTAATATGTAGGGGAGAGTGGACCATAACGGGTCCGTCGCCCCAAGCGGGTAGGCAATTGTATACCGCCGCATGGTGTGCAAGCGACGATGCATACGTTATGTCGTGTTTACCCGAATACCCCCGAGTTTCAACCAGTCCCAGTAAAGCAGCGGTGAAGAGGTATGACGTAACCAGATTTTTAAAAAATATAAAAAATTATACATTTCTAAAAAAAACAGAAGGTATGTAACTTGTGATTAGTCGAAAACCAGCCTTTTTTTTATTGTCAATATTATTATGTTATTCTGACACCATAAACTAATTATTTTTTCATGTTTTATAAACAAATGTGCTGATTTAGATTTTTAATTTAAATTCGATAAGTAAAACTTTATTTTATTTTTATGTGTTTTAATGTCAGTTAGCTAGTCAATTGATTTAATCATTTAGCACTTCATATTTGAACGAAAAATGTACCAAATCACAATTAGTTAAGCTTACCCGCTTTACCCAAACGACTTACCAGCTTTAGGCTCCCTGGTAGGGCAAAGCGGATTTTTTGAGTGCTTGTAATATTTGATAAAAAATAAATATTGAGTTTGAAATATTGCAATAATCACTTTTTATATTTTGAAGTTCAATATCCTTTCTAGGAAATAAAATGAAAATTGTTACGATAAAAAACTAAAACTACGATTTTCGATCGCTCCTTGTTAATCTACCCGCTTTGCGCCACCCTCCTCTAAAGGTGCCATCTTGCTTTTCGAATATTAAGATAAGAGTCAGCTGGGATAAAGGGAAATAGAATTTCAATACATCAACTTAAGATTCTTCCCTTTCTTTTGGAGAAATTGATACATAAAAGTTTATGCATTGTGTCGAAGATTACACTCCCTGATAGTAACGGGATATGAAAAGTTTGACTGTATGACAGTTGGTTAGCGTAGGAAATCATGTTTCCTTTACACTAGAAATTATAGGGCAGATAGAAAGATACCCTTTATTTCCCCATGAAGTTGATGCAGGTAAATAATCGCGCTATGCACTGTCAGTTTAGAAGTTTAAGAAGTTTTACATCAACAATACTCATCTGTGGCTCATAGATCGCATGCGACCCCCTAATACAAAATCATTTAAAAAGAAAAATCATGCAAAAAATTGAACCATGTTCTGAATTTATGTAAAATACACACGAAAATGTAATTTACATCAAAATTGGATCTTCCAAAAATAGAGAAAATGAAAAACTTAGTTGTTTCTATTTACCCTAGAGCACAGTATGTATGGGGTAAACTGAATAGCCTAAATTTCACATCAAAAATAGCTAGGAAAATGAAGTTTATAAGTAGATGCTTTTAGTAACCTACCACATGACAAATAAAACTAGCTGAAACCAGTTACTTCGTATTTGTGAGGCTACTGGAGAGGAAAATGTAAAAAACTTAACATTAAAAAGCAACTTTCTCCGCAGGGCCACCTTCAAACTATGATGACACCTTCACAATTGTTCGGAAGCAAATGGAACTAGAAGAATTTTATCTGTATGTTACCTACTCTTTCATTTACCTACAGTTGAGTATCAAAAATTGCCTATAGTAATAAGTTTACCTCCAGTTTTCTCGTGTTTTCTTTTACTCATCTACCCCATTTGTATGTAGAATAAAATTTTTGAAAGATGAGCTTCTTTGTTACCTTGAGTTGAGGCTTCTTTAATACCCCGAAAGAAAGTTCTGAAGAATGTTTAGTGTGTCTGCTAATTGAATCGCGTAAAAAGCATTTCTGACTTTTTCGTCGAGATAAAAAGCCTGACCTTAAGATTTAGCTATGGAACATCATTTAAACTTATTTTTTGACTTACAACACTAGAAAGATGAAGGGGCCTGTGTGGCCCCTCGCGTAGTTTGTTGTTCAATAACTCGATTAATATCTTAACGGAGCTTAATGGAACTTTCTGACTTTTCATTATATGTCACTATTTGAATGATTGTTTAATCGTTTAATGATTCGCCTCCTAGTACTGTAAATATTGACCCTTATACCAAGAAAGACGGGAGGGGCCGCAGCGGCCCTAAGCTATTTTACGATAGGAATAGATATTTTTTTTACCTAATTGTTGTAGTATTAAAAAAAGGCTATTCACTCTAGTTTAACATGTAACTTTCTCTTAATGCTACCAGTTGGATATCCAAGTGCTATAAACTAACGATTGCTTACTAGCCAAACTGTAGCCATTGGTCTTAGAAAGATAAACTAGTTTTACCTTTTGTCAAGTAAAGACAGAAAAGCTGTGTGGACGAACCCTTAAAAGAAAATGTAAACATGTCATTAAATGTTCAATTTGATGTAGTCTATACACACTTTAATAAGTGTCGGATTTTAAATGGAAACTACGGAGCCACAATAATATTGAAAATTATTTCATATTTCAAGATCGTAAAAGAAGGAAGAGGTTGAAAATATAAAAGTTCAGTTTACATGGAAACTTAATCTTGTTATTGTAATCACTAGAAAATCCCTCGTCAAGGTATGACGGATGAAAATTGCTTCTCCATTTGAGCGAAGCAATTGCCTGTTTGATGATATTTTGATAGTTGAAATTTTAACCCTAATTCCAGTGAATTAACCCTAACTCCTGTAGATGGCGTCCATTGTTGACCACTTTTTGGTTTCTTCATTCCCCTGAAATGATACAGTCTTACCAGTAAAAACAGTTAAGTGACCGGATCGAGTTCAGCCTTGTTAAAATAAAGCCTTTCTCTGCATGTTAAACATTTTATTAAATTATCATGCCGTTCTGCTTGTTTCATTGTTGATGATGTCAGGAGCGTTACTCGATCATTGACTATTATATGTATGAGGATTCTTAAGCCACAGAGTAACCGAAAGAATGCGTGCAACAACACGATGGAGTGAGTGGGCTTGTTACTGTAAGCACTTTTTAACCAGTAAAAGAATGTATGGAGCAACAAAATGAGGTTCCAGGCATTTTTGATACAAATATTTAATGATGAAAAATCTGTTCTGCCCATCTGATAAGATAATCTTTTTATCACAAACATTTTTAAATTGGAAAATATAACATGAAAGGATTGGAGCAACAGAGTTTACTTCATAATCTTAAAATTAGAAAGACTGAACGTCAGGATGAATTTTTAAAAGCATTCACCCAAGAAATGGGTATTGCCCATTTAATCTTTCTAGGTATACAGAAACGTTTAGTCTTTCTAGTGTTAAGATTATGAAGTATATAGGAAATATTGGAGAAAGGTTCAAATATGTTGAAAGAGTGACGCAATTTTTGGAAAGCGCCTAAACTGCAGTTTCAATAGATACGGCATTCAACCTCTGATATTGAAAGGGTTACGAAACATTGAAATAGACAGAGTTTTAACTTTGAATTGAATGTATCACAAATGTTATTTATTCTATTTTTGCTTTTCACAGTTGTACAGCATGTTCACTCTTTTAACATCACTCTTGCTCAAGAAGTACTTCCACACAGGATCTTTCAAGACACGATTGTCTTTTCCGACCATCGTCTTCAAGTTTTGCCGGTCCTTGGAGAAAGTGTAAGAGCCATACAACATGATGGAATCATAATCGAATGTTGTCAACAACCGGTTTTGATCTGGGCCTAATTTAAAAAACTGATCTTCCATTCCTGAAAAGAAAAGAACTCTGATTAAACTAAATATGTCAGATTAAATGAAGTTCTGTAATCTTGAACCACATCTGAGCCTCGTACGAAGTGTTGAGTTTCAGGTAGGCCAGAGTGCATATTCTTTTTAAATTGCATCTCTTAATTTAAAATGCAATTTGACAATTTACCAAGATATTTAAAAATCTTTGACTTATAAACTTTTTTGAATAACCTAGTTAACTTTGTTTCAAGAAATTGTTTTGTGATCATTATCGTTGTTTCTGCTATTATTTTTAAATATTTTTAAACGATCAGATTTTTTAACAGAATTAAATTAAAAAAACTTTTTTTAGTTATATCACTTTGGCTCACAACGCCTCATTTTGATAATTCAAGTAAAGCTATATGCTATGAAGTAGCTTCACTATTTTAATTTGAGTGGCTAAGGTAGTTCAAGGGTACCTCCAAATTGTTTGTTTAAAAAACTCACTTTTTATCTTCTTTCATTTTATTTTATTTTCTCGTTTAATTCTCAATTTAATTATTTATTTACCTAATTATTTTTGAAGACATGTGAAGGGAGGACAGCGTCTGGCCCATGGAAATTTGCTGTTTTTAACTGATACTTGTTATCTAAATGGAATTTTAAATTGGGTTCGAATACTTATACATATCTTTAAAAATATTTCTTGAAGAAAACATAATTAGGAAAAACAATATTAATAATGTTTAGAAAGTAATAAATAATCTAATAAATAACATTTAATAAATGTTATTTCCTAGATTTAATCCTTTATTTCATTTTGTTTTCATCATTTATTTATCCTTTTGTTTATTTATTTATTTATTTGTTTTTAAGACAGGGGAAAGTGGTCGATAACATCTGGCTCATGAAAATTTGATGTTTTTTAACTGATACTTGGTATTTAAATCCTTTAAAACTAGGTAAGAATAATCAGTAATAAGTTTAAAAATAGTTTTTAAGGAAAGCATTATTGTGAAAAAAAAAAAAACCCTCAATTTTCTAAAGATTGGTATTAAAAATTTCGGAATTTTCAGTTAATATACGGGATAGATACTATTTATATTGAACTTCAAATGTATACATCTACAGTAACATATCCACGTTCTATTTATTTGCTAGACCTTCGGATTTTTTTTTCCAAAGAAGTGCTAAATAAAACACTCCAAATAAGTTGTGTGATCCATATTAAAATTTATTTGTGTTGCGAAAAACGTTGTCAAGCTATCATTTTCGATAGAATATGAAATACAAAGATTTTACCTTTAGTCTTATAAACTAAAACTTGTATCTTTGAGTCAGAACAATCAAAGACTTTAATGTTTGTCATGAACCAGTGAACTTTGAGAAAATAATGGGGTCGTTTCCAATATTTTAAAAGTATTTTTTTCTGAAAGAGCATGCTTAAAGACATAGGATCTGACCATTTTTTAAATAATTTATTTAAGTTTAATATTTAAAAAAAATACTTTAATCGGTGCGCTTTCATTGTTTACGCTTCTGCCGATGACATCACAAGTAATGAAATGCCATTCACTGTTGCCATTCACAGAGCAAAATATTTATTTCGCATCTTTACTCACGTGTATTGGCAACGATATGGTTGATAGCAAGCGTAGAGCACAATTTTAATTTGCTTCTTGATTATCATAACGTGGAAACACGATAGAAAGATGCGAAAATAGAAAGAATCTTTGCAATTCTATTCTTTCAGAGAATTTTCGCCGTAAAAACAAATTTATTTACAAATTTTTCAGACTTCTAAATTTACAAACTGAAAAGAATATTTTTTTTTTTATTTTTTTCCATCCGAAATTCCTGAAAATCTAAATTGAAATATTAGATATGAGTTTAACTCCAGATTACTATCGGAAGATTTTACAAAATATTTTCGATAAGATTCGTTGTTAGAACATGCATATAAATTTGTTTAATGCATTTTTACATGATTGCATATAATTCTCTTGCCGCACAAGAAGGTACAGTTAAAATGGAGCAACAGGCTCAAATGCAATAAAAATTTCTTAATTAGTTGTATTTTATATTTGAGTCTTTCCCTCATATTTGATGCCCGATTAAGATATTTGGGGGTCCTACGCAAAATTCGGAGCCCATATTGTCAAATATTACAATTTCAGTCATTGGTCCAACTACTTTTAGCAATATCCCCCACATTGCTAATGGAGGGGGGGGGGCTAGGGCCTCTACCTAGACCATGGCTTAGTTGGTCTACTCAGAAGTCAGACGGGTCAAGTTTCTGTATCGCTCTTTGTAATACTTATTTGCTCTTAATTGGAGCTCCATTGTGGTGGATTTTAGAGCAACTTCATCAACCAAGTTTAGATTTTGTGTTGACTTGGTTTTATTGGCTTTCATAGTCCTTTAAAATAAGCATTTACCCTGTTGATGGATTATAAAACAGACAAAAAAATGGAATAGGAGTTTTAGCAAGAAGCTTCCAGAACTAAATTAATCTGGTTTCCCGTGCAATAGTCTTCACTTAGTAAGATCACCAGAACCTCTTAAGTGTTTGCGTATTTTTTAACAACAGCCAAGTAATTGCACTGTATCTCATCACTATGCGTTACTGTCTCACTCAGGGTTGGATACAGACTAATATTTTAGGGGGAGGGGCCATGACGAGGAATATAGTGTTTTGGGTACGACAAATTTCTGAAACTGCTTGGATGTCAATAAAAGCAACAAATCAGCCAAGAATAAGGTACCTAGAATGGTTAAGTGTTACTAATCAATTTGCCTGCCTTGTCTAGTGGTCAGAGAATTCTGACTGTGACAGAAAGGTCCGGGTTCGAATCCCGGCTCGGGCATGGACGTACTTTCTCTCTCCTGTCCTTGTCCTTTCTTTGTGCGAATGTGTTGTTGTGCTGTGAATGGTTGCCTACCCTATAAACGGGTTCTTATGGCATGCGTGTACTGTAGAAGACGAACTTCGCACCAAATTACGGTACAGTTGGAAAAGTGAAGCAGCGCACCCCAAATTGTCAGCCTAGCTGGCACACGACAACAACAACAACATTAAGCGAAGAAACGTTTTATAAAAATTTCATAAGAAAGGAAGCAGTATTTGAAAGATTTACTCCTAAAAATACTTAAGAAATTAAAAAGCTGACTCCCATTACCTTCCGTTCGTATCGTGGTCTCACATTAACTAACCAATGAACTCATCATCCATAATTTTATCTATTTTACGCATGAATTAAAATAAAAATGAGAACTGGATCATACCTTCTTTTACGTTCTCCCAAAATATAGTTAAATAATCATCTCTGTCTGAACGGTTTTGCTCGTGGAAGAACCCCAAAGCATGTCCGAGTTCGTGAACCATGGTTCCCATCCACTCACAACCATTGCCTAAAGACAACGGCTGTTGATTTCCAGTTCTTCCCACGTGGGAGTAACACCTGCAATTAGAAATTAGACAAAATATGGACAAGGAGATATCTTTCAACGACCTAAATACTTTTTATAAATAACGTTATATTTTTTAATAATGAATTAAAGCACATTACCACTACTTTAGTGTGACAAAAAAAACCCTAAGTTTTGCGATTCCCATGCTGCCTCCTTTCTTTGACGACATGCCTAGTTTTTATTTTAAGCATTTTAAATCATGTCTGAACAAAATCACTTCATGCACATATTTTATTGTTATTATTATTATTATCACTGATTTGACCATTTTGTCCTTCGCTGTGGTCTTCCAAAAGCATGAGTCCTTATCACGCAACCAGGGATCGAATTCTGGTGGAGACAATTTTCTTGGATTTCTGGAACTTCACTTTCCAGTCAGAAAATTTTAGATCTTGCCCATAGTCACCGGACCCTGCAGAATACAGAAGGCAACTGCTTAACAAGATCGATACAGGAACCTGGAAGTTAGGGAAGAACTGAACCCCCAGTACTTCAAGAGACATTGAAAGCAGTGAATGTTACTGTGGTGAGTGTGGTGGCTCTTATTAATATGATACTGGTGATCAGAAGGTTCCATGATACTTGTTTACAAAAAGGCTATCAAACCCAGTTTGCATGCAACAAATGCTCATATAGTAAAAGGGAAAGTGGTTGTATTACTGTATTGCTAGTGTTTGTTTAGTCCGTCAATCTTTTGGTTCTCCTGTGTATTGTTAATATTTGTTTTTCCAGAACTCATTGCTTAAAACTCCTCCTCCTACCACTCTGTAAACGTCTGTCAAGATCTATCTGGTCTATTAAAGAGGAAGTAGATATTTGGCTTTGGTATATTTGAATGTATTTATGTGATTTCTGGGGTTGTTAGACAAAACTAAACTTTCACAGTGCGTGAATATATGAAGAAACATGTTAAGGAACAAAAAGTTATTAAATCCACAGATAACTAACTAGTTATTCATATTTACCCTTAAGATTTCGAGAATGAAATTACTACACGCTTAGTTCTTAGGTTCGTACTCACCCAACTCCAGGAAATATTCTAATGTAGTCCTTCTCTGTGGTTCTCTTTACAAACTTGATACATGTTTGTCGCTCATACTGGTTAAAAGCTCCACTCAGTATTACTCTGACTGAAATTATAGAAAATTCACAAATGTTGACGTCATCAGTTTAATAAAACTGTTAAAATTTCATGTAAAGTAATGAAGTATGAAAGTAACGAATACTGTATCAAACTTCAATTCAAAGTTGGTACTTAGAAATGTAAGAATGATTGATTAGTGGGCAATTTGTCCAATTTATTGGTGCTAGAATCTAACACTACATAACGATCTTCCAAAGTTTTGAAGCATCTGTTTATTTATATTAAAAAAGAGGGAGGGAGGAACTGCTGTTAATCTTTCCTCTTTAGTAAAGTATTTGATGCATTTTGTAATAAAAAGCAAGGAGCGGAATGATTGGCAAAAATCAACAGTAGCCAAATTTAAAAAGTGTATTCGTGGCTATCGGGAATAAATGACGGATACCCAACCATTTAGATAGATGTTAAAACTGTATTTCTAAAACTTCAATTCAGCTTTTTTTGTCGTAAAATTACTTTTAAAAGCAAATCGCAAGTGGTGTTAAGGAAACTATGAAAAGAAAATACCGCAAGTTTTATTCATTTAATTAAAATACACCCAAAAATACTATAATAAAGCATAAGAATTAAAATATTCAAAAGGTAATAAATGAAAAATCAAAACCAAGTGAACCTCTAAGCCGTAAAGTAATACATTATGGGTTGAATTGATGTATCACATCGTTACTGACCAACTTAAAACCATGAATTTAACCGAATGGGAAACATAAATGACGTAAAGTTCTATTTTTTATTCTTAATTCTACGTCTTTATTAAATTTCCTATGGATTTAGCATTAAAACCACTTGTCTATTTAATACCGTTTCTTTTGTTTTAAACAAAAAGTTATTTTGCCATGGATCTTTGTTTAAAAAAAAGGGGGGGGGGGGGGCCGAAATGCAAGAAGAACCAAAACACATACAATTTTGAGCATTTTTCAACAGTTCAACTTTTGCTAAGCTTACTTATTTTTGTGAGCAACTTGAAGCAGATACAAATACTTACAGGATGTATAATTTAGAGCGGGATCTTGTTCATACGGAACAATTCCATTAGGCCAAATCTGCCT
The DNA here is from genome assembly GCF_026930045.1 of Uloborus diversus. Lineage (NCBI taxonomy): Eukaryota > Metazoa > Arthropoda > Arachnida > Araneae > Uloboridae > Uloborus > Uloborus diversus. The sequence continues at coordinate 145,905,205 of NC_072734.1, read as the reverse complement.
TGAATCAACAATGGCATTCCTATCCTGAAAATGTATGTTTCATTAACTGAATGTTAATATGAGTTATTAATTTAATACCTATTCTAATCCAAATAAAACCAGTATCATAGCAAGGGAATATGGGACAAAGTGAAAGAGTCAAATATTTACTCTGCTTTTAGTTCCCCCTATGTGGTATTATTTTAACTATGTAATACCATATGTAATCTATTTCAGTCAGGAAAAAAATACCGCCGAAGATTAAAGTACTTGGTAATACAGGCAGGTTTAAAAAATTGATACTTATATTGTAATATTTTGTTGCAAGTTAAATATTATTTTTGTTATCATAAAATGATGAAGTTCTTGTTATTAACATTTTAAGTATTAATTGAGACCTCCTAATACTCAATGCAGAATTAATTTAGTTAATATTAGCTTATTTGTATTTTAAATAAATTGTACAATTAGTCAAGTACATACGGGGCAAAGTGGCTGGGGCAGAGTAAAATAGCTTGTTTCATTCTCTCACTCAATCATTTAATATAAATCATTTACCTTTTAATTTATTAATTAATTCATTTGCATTCCTTCATTTAATAATTCATTATATTTATTCATTCATTCACTTATTTTCTTTTTCATTCTTTTACTCGCTCATTTATTTTTCTTCATATATTAATTGATTTACTCATTAATTATTAGCTTAGTGCTCCATTATCTTTTCATTTACTCATTCAAGCATTTGTTTACTGATTATTTTGATGAAAAATATGATTTATAATCGAATAGAAAATATTTCGTTCGTAAAATATTTTATTTTTCACTTTGCCCCAAGAAAAAAAAAAGTGAAAAATATCCACTTTTTTTTTTTTTTTTTTTTTTTGAAGACTCAAATTTACTACCAAAAATTTAAATTTACGTTTCAACGCAAATTTTATTATAAAATGCAATGTTATTTCTTTACGTACTGTTATTTTCAAAACAAATTTTCGATTTGTCATTTTGAAAACACACAGTCATCTTAACCATTTCAAATTGCTCCACATACCCCTACATAATATGGTTATTCATTACTGTTGTACTTGGAAATGTAGGGCAAGTTCCTATCTTTCATTGCTACTCCATCAAAATTAGTACAATCTGCAACAGCTTAAAACAGTTCATGAAAATTTTTCATAGATACAATTAAACTAACTTAAATTGAAATAAGATAGGGACAATCGATTAATTTTACTTTAAAGGAATGCCAATTAGAACCTTCATAAAATGTTTTTGCACAAAAGGTTTCTGGTTCAATGTTATTGATACACAGATAAACTTAGGTCAATACAAACAATTTGTCTTTTCATTGTGTGATATTCTACAGAAGCTTGGTTATGCATTAAGGACAAAATAACTTCACTTACTGCAAAATCATCTTCAATTAACATGTCACCACCAAGTAAATCCGGATGTTCCATTGGAAGGTGTCCCAAGAAACCTTTGAAAATGTTTAAAGAATTAATGAAGTATGTGAAAACAGGCAAGAAACCTGCTATTGTTGTTTTACGAACTTTGCAGGTGCTTTAAAGCTGTAATGTAAGGCAAAAACCGAAAAGATATGACAATTTTTTCAATTAGATGTTCTGAAGTTTAAATAAATGAGAATTAGGAATCACACAGTGACTCTGATATTTAAAAATCTTTTAAACTAACGGAAATGGTTGAAAGTTACAGGTTACGCAACTGAAAACAAAAAATGAGTCTGTAAAACGGTTTCAGGTATCGATAAAATTCAATAAACAAAGAACATTGCGGGCATAAACAATTTTTTTTTTCTTTCCGCTTCTTAATTAAATGAAAGTAGACCTAAAGTTATATTGAATAGTAGATTATTTTAAATGGAACTCTCGGAGCAAAAGCCATCAGTGAATTGTAAACTATTGGTAAATGTAGAAATATAGTTGCCTAGTGAACGTTAAAACTTTAAGCACAAAAGTGTCCAAAAAAGAGGATTAAGAATAAAAATTTTCAAATTATGCATGAATACAAAGTTTCAAAGGTTTTTTTTTTTTTAAATTGAAAAATTTTTTAGCTACGTTATACGTTTTAGGTTTGGCAAGTGAATTGCATAATTAATCTGAATAAATTATAAAAGACAACAAATGAAACATTAAAATTCTCCAAAGGAAGGAACAAGTTTTCAAGCAGACTTGTTTACTTTAGAACTTCAATAAACAAATAAGTCAACATTTGGCAAACGAAAAAAGAAGAAAAGAAATATGACTAGGGTTTTACAACTCAGCGGTTGAAAAAAGTTTCAAAATCTTTTGTTTTTTGTCGCCTAAATACAAATATTGATAATTATGAACATAATACATTATTTGAACTATCCATAACAAATATATGATAATTTTGCATGTTATAAAAAGTCAGACTGAACAAATTGTTAGAAATAATCAAAACCGTTTTAAAGTTGATAAACGTTTCAAAATAGGAACTAAATAATTGCCTAAACAATGAAAGCAAGCATACTTTTCAAAGTAGTAGCCACATCTAGCAAAAAATAAACTAAAAGATCTCTTATAAATTAGCCTTGCTTGCCGTCATAGTGAAAAGTGAAACACATTACTTGAATCACCCATTAATACAGGATTATTTGCACGTTAAATGTAAATCAGTAATTGAGTTTAAGTAAATAAATGTTTCGGAATCAAAAATAAATAATTGCTTAAGCAATGAAAGCTTGCGTATTTTTTGAAGCAGTAGCCACACCTAGCCAAAATTAATTAAAAATATCCCTCGTAAATCGGCCATGCTTGCCGTCATAGCGAAAGGTGAGACACATTACTTAAATCATCCATAACGTATATTATTACTTGCATGTTGAATGGAAATCAAACTAAATAAATTGCTACAGTAATCAGTGTCGTTTTCAAGTAGATAAATGTTTCGAAATCGGAAATTAATAATTCCCTAAGCAAATAAATAATTGCCTAAATATAAGTCAATATCGAGTTTAAGTAGATAAATGTTTCGGAATTAAAAATAAATAATCGCTTAAGCAATGAAAGCTTGCGTACTTTTTGAAGCAGTAGCCCCACCGAGCAAAAAATAATTAAATAGATCTCTCGTAAAATCAGCCATGCTTGCCATCATAGTGAATTATGAAACACATTACTTGAACTATCCATAACATGTTTGATTATTTGCTTGTTTAATGTAAATTAAACTAAATAAATTGGATAAGTAATCAGTGACATTTTTGAGTAGATAAATGTTTCGAAATCGGAAATAAATAATTGCCTAAGCAATGAAAGCAGCGTACTTTTTGAAGTAGTAACCACACCGAGCAAAAAATAATTAAATACATCTTTTGTAAATCAGCCATGCTTGCCACCATAGTAAAAAGTAAAACACATTACTTGAACTATCCATAACATATGTGATTACTTCCATGTTAAATGTAAATCAAACTAAATAAATTGGGAAAGTAATCAGTGGCATTTTTGAGTAGATAAATGATTCGAAATAAAAAATTAATAGTTGTGTAAGAAATGAAAGCATGTGTACTTTTTGATGCAATAGCCACACCGAGCAAAACATAATTAAAAAGATCCCCCGTAAATCATCCATCCATAGTGAAAAGTGAAACACTTTACTTGAATTATCCATGACATTTATGATTGCTTGCATGTTAAATATAAATCAAAACCAATAAATTGTTATAGTAATTCGTGATATTCTTCATTAGATAAATGTTTTGAAAAGAAAAATTACATAAATGATTGCCTGAATAATGAAAGCATACGTACTTTTCGAAGCAATAGCCCCACCCAGAAACAAAATAACTAAAAAGATCCCTCGTAACTCCACCATGCTTGCCGTCATAGTGAAAAGTAAAATTTCATCGAAAAAAGTTACTATACGCATCACTCATAAATGTAGTTCTTTGAAAGTACCAAAGCTTATCTTGGAATATACAGGTGTTAACACCCTTTTAAATTCTCACGCTTACTGATTTCTTTTTAAAACATTACAAGATAAAATTCAAGCCTTTACTTGTTTGTCCTGACGGGCCTTCGGGTCCATATTGTTTCATGTGTCCTTTTCTCATTTGGTAAAAGTCATTTGGAGTTAAATGTTGCTTTTACATGAAAACGGTCACTACCATTGTTGAAAAGAACATTAAATTCAATCTTTCAATTTATTAACTGTCATGTTTTTTTTTTTTTTTTTTTTTTTTTTTTTTTTTTTCAGGTGATTTTATACACCATGCTATAAAGTTTGTTCTACCTATAGAGAAATGTTGGAATTAAACGACTTTTTCCGTCTTTTTTGAACGGGAACCAAATACGCAATGTTGTACGATAAAGCTAACGTACAATGGATGTCAGAAATGCAAAAATGGACTTCCAACATCCATTTGAATTTTGACATCTTGAATTCAAATTATGTTTTTCGCGATCACGAAATACGATAAGTCCTTACTCGTTGAGTTTCCTGTTGCTACAAATGGAATAGAACGGAAATGGTTCGACTCTTTTTAATGCTGAATATCAAAAATTAATCTCACTGTTAACAATTCAAAAAACAAAAACTTCATGCCGGCAATTCTTTAAGAGATTCTTGGTGTTGGTTGAGTCTCGAGAATAACAGAAAATCATTTGGAAACGGTCCCTGAGATATTATAATTACCACAAATGTTTCTCGCGACTGCCGCGCGGGGGCGTTCGCGACAAGAAACGGGTCAGTAGGGCCTTTTTTTCCCGCGTTTCCCCCCACACACACCTAACACGGAACCGTTCTGTCTGACAGTAAAAGAGCGCTACAATGGATGCTCAAACACAGGTAAGTTTTATGATTTTTTTCAAGTCGTGACTTTGGAAAAAGAAAAATAATAACTCTAACAGAATTTTTTTCTTCCCTCGCACGTTTTCGCTTATCTAAATCTGGAATTTTATTATTTTTTTTCATGATTACTGTTTTTGATTGAAAATGGACGTGAGAAAAGAAAAAAATACACTGTTAAACGCACGTGTTCTTAGTTTATCCTTAGGTTGATATTCATTACGATAAAATTTCATTCTCTTTCGAAAATATCATTTCTTTTATTTTCCTACAAAAAATAAAAAAGTAACAAAAATTCTTCAATTTTTTAGCGCAAGTAAAAAATATTCATCTTTTTTCATTCATGTCATGAAAAAACTATTTCTTTTCGGTCTTGATGAACTTTCATCTAATTTAAAATGCAAAGATCACTCTTTTCCTCTGAACGACAAATTCCTTTTTTTATTGCAGACTTTTTCACACGATGTGCTTCAGGGGCGCATAAAAAAAGGAAAGATTTGAGGGTATACCCCCCCCCCCCGGAACTCAAAATATTTCCTTTTTTGACCATAGTAATGGAACAAAACTTACCCTATCCCCGTCGATGTTTTTTTTTTTCTGACTTCGTCATTAGCTGTCACATTACCGAAATCACTTTTAGCTCAGTGCATAAATTTTTAGCTATCGCTTCATTTTCTGTAAGAAGCAGAAAAAGTCATTTATATATTTCTCTAAAAAGTAAAAAGTAAAATATTTGGACAAGCTTCAATAGTACATCTGACAATTTCAAGCAGTGGCAGCGTTTCGGGGGGCCCAATTTTTACGGTTAATTTACTTATTTTATTTTCCAATTTAGAAACCAATACTAAAAAGTTTTTAAAAAAAGGCAGAAATGTCAAAATTTTCATAACAAAACTATTTGTTTTACTTTGCTATATATCTGTTTACGAAACATTTTTTAGCAAAAGCAATGACTTTCAGTATATGTATTCATTGTTAAGATATTAGTATGTATATCATGTTTTTTACTTAAACGTGCCACACCTGTTTAATAAAATTATTACCAAGTGTTTGACACCTCAAAATATTTCTGGGTAAATAATGTAAGTCTAATTGATGTCTAACGTAAATGTTTCGTCATGGAAAGTTATTGTATACAAAATTCATCAAAATCGTATGGAAAACGTAAGTTAAGTTGTTATACTTGCATCAATTTCCACTTATCTGCTTCAATATTGTCAAAATCAGCCATAACAAAGTTTTGAACATTTTTTAAATTTTTTGTTACTGCTGAAAGTCCCATGGCTTTCAGTAGTCTTTTTTTTTTTTTTTTTTTTGCACCTTTACTTCTAAGTCCCAATCGCCGCCACTGATTCCATAAACCCGTTGCCAAGAACTGTCCAAAACAATCAGTAGTTTTTTTTTTTTTTTTTTCAATAATCCTATTATTCCTCTTTTCCTACTCCTTTTGACATAAATACTTTTGTTGTTTGTATGAATATGAAAATAAAATTACACGAAAACAGCTTCATGTCATTTATTAAGCAAATAAAAAGGAGAAAAGTTCGATCCGAACATGTGAATACAATCTGTGCGTATCTACAGAGATATTAATATCACATAAGAAAGAATAACTATGAAGAAAATTCATTCAGCTTTTTTTTTTTTTTTGTCTGACGCATGTCACGACGTGACGTCTCTTTTTTTCATAAAGTTAAAATAGTTCTTCCTTGAAAACTTGGTTTGAATATCTTGTTTCTTTATATATTTTGCAATTAATCCTGATTGTTAAATCTTTGGTATTTATTATGAGTTTGACATTGGCAGAAAAATGCTGTTAATTGTTAATTTTTATTTACGCTGTTGTATTAGAAAATCAGGATATCCTAAATATTTGATTTTAATTTTTTCCCAAAAATCAATATTATGAATGTGAGCACGCCAAATCAGTAGATTAAATTTATATATTTCAAGTTCATGGGAATATTACTTATGCATGATAAATGAGAAACCGTGATTTAACTAATTTTATTTGTCGTTTAATACCCCTGTATAGCTTGAAAGCAGTGGTTGGAAGTAGCGCGCTACAAGTAGCGACGCTACTGTAGTAGCTACATTTTTTAGTAGTTTGTATTGTAGGGCACTACTTTTAAAAAAAGTAGAGTAGCGAGTAGTTCGCTACAAAAAAAAGTAGTTTGTAGCGATTTCTGAAAACTACTTTTGAATAAAGTTTCAAAAAAAAGAGGTTTCTCAAACTCTGACTGGTGCAAATCTTACGCGAGTAAAATTTGAATCAATCAGATTCGTAAGACTCTAAAAAATACGAGCTGACATTAACATATTTTGACACCATTCGTTCTACCTGTTAGTGCTATACGGCATTAGTTTGTTTAGCATCGAAATGTTCACATTTCCCCAATATTTGCCTTCAGTAGAGCATTGCTTAGAAAGAAAAGAATAAGCGATAACTGCCAAGTAGTACCTCGTTTGTGTTTTCTGTCAGCAGAGAATGTCTCGTGGATGAACATTTTAGGCGTCAATAAGATTATTGTGCAAATATCCACCTAATACGGAAGCTACTGTAAAGTTAGAGAAGAGGATGACACTCTGAACTGCACTGATCGGCTAATAATAAAAATCTCAGTGTCATAGAAATGTATGATAACGGAAATGTTTCCCTATCGTGCAAAATGTGCCCGTTTACGCGAGGGAAGCGTTCCAAGGTCCTCCCCACTTAAGTTGAAATTTTGCGTTAAGGAAACGAGTATCTATTCGATTTTTTTAAAATGAACATACCGATTATTTTAGACATTTGTAGACACCCCTCACACACAAACTATTTTAACCCATTTCTTAACTTCATTTTTCTGAATTTAAACGTAGAGATCTGACATTGTACTGTATTTAAAAAGAAGCTGTGTTATTGAATAAAAATACGGTTAGGGTGCACAAAATCAATGGGAGAGAATGGCATAAAATGAAACAGTACGGTACGTATAATGTGTAGCAATAATAAAATGCATCACTACAATAGTACTGCACAGTAGATACCGTAATTATGTTCGACGGACCTTTTAATTGTTCAAAAATATCGAAAATCTTTAAATTTCTTTAGTCGTCAGAAACTTTTTTTTTCCTTTTAAAACTTTAGATAGACAGCACTCTTATGTGAAATAATGTTTCATCAACTTAATATTTAGAATGAAAAAGATGCGGAGTGGCGAATTGTAAATTAACAAAGCGATGTTTAGACTTGTGCGGTGAGGTGTACTTTTGCTTTCAGTGATGCTAAAAAGCAAGTTAATTCCCCAAACTAATATTTCGTACCCAATAAAGAAGGTGATACTTAAGCCTTGCGATTCCCTTCCGAAAAATGTCGTGTTACGGGGTGAGGAATTCGCGCTTGCTCCAAAATTCGTTATTCTAGGAAAGCTCGCTATTTAGCCATTTCGAGATAGTCGACACTTGCACACTGAAGTAAAGTAAGTATTCTTATAGATATGTGTCATATTTCGGATATTTATTAATATTTGATTATAAGTACGCGTACCGTTCGGCATTTTTCTTTTTTACTGATTGAGTGTCGATATATCTATAAAATAAAAGCCAATTATTAAATACTGCAAGTTTTCGAGGTCACTTGGTTTAAAATTGAAAAATGCTCTTATTTCATTTTATCAGTAACGTAAGAAAGGAGATGGTGTCCAGGTCCGGACCCCTAGCTTGAAACTCAAAATCAATTAACTAGTTCCTACAAAATATAAGTACCTATAAAATTAACTCCTATACGGAAAATTAAAGTTTTTCTCTTTTGTTTAAAATCTGTTTTTCACCATCTAAATCAATTTAATGTACATATATCTATGTCAATTTTAATCAAATTACGTGTATAAAATTTTAATCAAATTGTAACTGCATCTAGTATTTACATATTCAAGTAGCCGAGTTGCACTTTTTGAATGAAATATTCACTGTCAGGAAAGGGTTAAAAACTTGAAGGTTGAATTCCTTCAACTTTTTAAATCCTTTCTTGCAGCAAATATTCGTAAAAATCGTAAAAAATATTTGAAATGACAAATTATCTCGGTAAAAGAATGGAACAATAAATAATTCTTAATAATATTCCATTTTCAAATGAGCCAATTTGTTAATCTAAACCAGTTTTTTAGTTTTTTCGTTCAATCCTCAAACAGTGTGCATGTGTATGCTTTTTATTTATTTATTTTTTAAAAAGTAGCGAAGTAGCGACTACTTTTCAAAAGTAGTTTGTAGTTGCTACATTTCGGAAAAAGTAGTTGTAGTTGTAGTTGTAGTTCGCTACAAAAAAAAAGTAGTTTTTCCAACCACTGCTTGAAAGTGACGCTATTTGTTGCAAAGTTACAAATATTAGTTAACGATACTCAACTAAGAGAAAATATTTTAAAAACATTTGGTTTGAAACTATTATTGTTTTCAACGTATAGCTTAAGCCTTGCACTACTTTTACCGAACTTCGTAGTGAACTTTATACTCAACTAAGAGAAAATATTTTTAAAACTTATGATTAGAAACTATTGTTGTTTTCAACCTATATAGCTTAAGCATTGCACTACTTTTACAGAACTTCGTAGTTAACGATACTCAACGAAGAGAAAATATTTTAAAAACTTTTGGTTTGAAACTATTGTTGTTTTCAACGTATATCTTAAGCATTGCAATACTTTTACAGGACTTTTAGTGGGAGGAAAAAAAATTCTGTTTGAATTAAACATGCAACAACTTAAAATTATATGGCTAAAAATACACACTAAATGATTCATAAACTTCAATTAATCTTTTATAGGGACTCTTTTCTCATTGTGCTGTATTAAAATATTTTTTAAATTGAGAATAATTTTAATACAGAAATTCATTGCCCATTTTTTTCAATGCAGAAAGTTGTGAGCTTATTCATGTAAAGTCATTCAGCAAAAAGGGTTAATTGAAACTACAAAACACGTGTCTGCATTTTTTGGGGGGGAAGGGGGGAACTATTTGCTGATAGCATCGTTTAATGTTATTATCGCACAAGATTTGTTTCTCGAATAATGCTGATGAAATATAAAAAATCATTATTTGACATAGTATACAGCACGGAAATTTGATATATTACCAATAGGAATTAAAACTAAATTTATTTTCAAATCGAAAAGCCATGGAAACAATTTCAAAAAATTAAGAGATATGCAGAAATTTAAGCTTTCACACAAGATAAGAAGCACCGTTTATACGTTTTTTAAGGGAAACAGCGTACAAATGAAAAAACGTATAATAGGTATAAGTTAGTGTGTATTAGTCCCTACAAGGACCAATTTAAAAAACGTGTAATTGATAAAAACGTATAAAAGAGAATCGTATAAACGGTGCTTAAAATTACAATAACCGAAAAGCTTTGTACTGAATATACAACGAAATGCGTGCTGTTTTCTCTTATTTAGAACAGAACAAAATGGAGCTATAAGATTTAGGAAAGATACAACTTTTCTAGTACTTTTGCTAGGAATAGGTGCTAAATATTTCTTTCGTAGATTAGTTCGTCTTCATAGTCAACGAGGAAGAATATATCATGGGCAAGCGTAACCTGGATAGATTGGGAAGGCCATCTTTGCAAACATGCGTGCAGTGACAAGATTCTGAAGAAAAAAAATAGTACAGCATGGTTTACAGCAAATGTTTAGTAAATTTCAATATGTTTAATTTTCTAAAATATTTTAAACAGAGTGAATATATTTATCGTTGGAACGTTGAGGGGTCACATTACCTGCAAAAATATTTTTTTTAAATTTTAGTAAAGTATATTACTTTTTGAAACCTTAATATGCATACTTATTTGGCAATCAATAATTTATTTTCAAAATTATCATATATGTAATAGCCAATGATCGAGTAACACTGACGTCATTCACAAAGAAACTGGCACCACGACAAGATAATTTGATAAAAATTTTTGGTAATATTTGACATGCAGGAAATGCTTCATTTTGACAGGGCTGAACTGAATCCGACAACTTAACTGTCTTACTGATAAGACTGTAGACGAAAATGTGGTTAACAATGAACGCTATCTACTGGAATTAAGGGTTAATCCACCGGAGTTAGGGTTAAAATGTCAACCATCAAAATATCACCAAACAGGCAATGCCTTCGTTCAAATGTAGAAGCAATTTTCACCCGTCATACCTTGACGAGCGATTTTCCAGTTTTAAAATATTGCCTACATTTTTTAAAAATTCAAAAAACTTAGGAAATTTTCAATTTATTAAAATTCCTAAGGTTTTTCTGTTTTTGCACTTATTAAAAGATTTTTTCTTAACGATCACACAATAATCATCTCTGAAAATTTGTGTATTCATTTGCTTATTATATTAGATAATTTTCTGGTTTTAATTATGTAAAAAATCGTATTTTTTTAAATTTCGTTTTTAAATGTGCTCTAAACATTTTAGTAATTTATAAAATGCTTATCTAATGTGAAGCTTTGTTAAATATATTATCCGGACTGCAAAAAGTATTACTTTAAAGCTGTATCTTTTATAGAAAAACATCCTTAAGGATTCCGGTACCATGAAAACACAAAAAAAAACTATCACCGAGGAAAAGCAACTTAAAGGTTTTCTTTTGCATAAGAACACATAGCGAACATGTCCTAAAACCCATCATAACTTTTTAAACATTTGAACTAAAGCGTTGAAACTTTTCCCCTGTGTTTAGAATAGTGTATAGCTTTGAAATAAACAATAAAACATTTTTTGATCATTTGATCATTCTTGAGATAACCACCTTTTGTTCATATTAGCATTGCACCTCATTAGAAGCAGAATGCATCTAAAAAAAGTGCACAATAAGCTTTTTGCTGCACTGAGAAAAATGAAGTTTTCGAAAATGAGTACATTCATGCTTTCAAATTTTCTTGAAACTTTTTGTTTCAAATATGAGTACGCATGTTTTCAAATAGTGTGCTGAATCACTTCAAACTCAAAAATGAGCAGATAACTCGGTTAATACTCAATTTTAAAATTTACACATTCGAAAATGAGCACAAGCACCTCAAAAATTAGCACACGTTGATTTGAGTATTTGTTGAGCATTTGAATGTTTCAAATTTGAATACCACTTAGTCGGAGCCATTTTGACTCTGCGATATGTTCAATTTTGAATACTTTTTTGTCATTTTTGAAATTGTTGTTTATAGAGTGTATTTCGTATCTTGTGTAAGGTCACTTTAATTTTTGCTATAACTGATTTATCTTCAGTTTGCAAATTAGTTTTGATCCTTTTTTCTGTGGTTTATATTTGATGTTCGGAAAGGATTTATGTTCATTTTTAACTTCTGAAATATGATGATCAGTACGCTATTATCTCTCTAGAATGAATGATTCTAAAAGTTTCCTTCAATGTCAACATAAAGCTGACGATAGTCGTTTTGGTGAAAAATTATAACATTAAATATCGTGTATAAATTGAAAGAACAAAGCATGAAAAATTGAATAAAGAAATAACGAAAAAAAAAGGATGGCTCCAAATGGCTACTGACTTTTCAAGGAATGTCTCCCATACTTTCTTGTTTCGCGAACTCTCTGTGTAGCGTTTTAATTTCTTCTATAATTGGTTGAGGTAGTGTAATATTTATATTCGAGTGCTCCAAAACAGAATAAATCAGAGGCAAAAGTTTAACTCAAGTGTGTTTTTAGATCTTCAGACAAAATACAAAAATTACAAGGAAGAAATTTTAAATTTTCTCAACAAGGGGAAAGAAAATTAAAAGAAAAAAAAGCATTAATTCCTACTTTCATTAACTAAAACAGCACAAACTGCAAATCTGGCAAGTAATTACATGAAAAAGTAGGCAAAAAAGAGAACATTTTAAATAGCAAGTGTGAATTTGGTGCTTTGTTGGTAATATGTTGGTAATATGGATGGTACATTTTTAATATTTGATATCAAATTTGTCAGATCGCATTACCCTCATAATAGTTTTTGCACCCTTTGAATGCAAGCTTATTCAGCAATCAATAGTTTATCTTCAAAGATTGATAACTTTTAATAACTTTTAATTAAATTAACTTTTAATTTATGACCACTTTTTTTCATTCAAAAAAAATTGTAATTTAAAAATAATCCTAACACTCATTCAATTTTGCACATATTTCTTGAAAATAATTTGTTACTGGCAAAATAATTGTTTTGCTAAATAATCACTTCCACAAATTTGTGCATTCATTTATTTATATATGTGATAAAAAAATATTCTGTGGTCAGCTACGTTAAAATTCAAGAACATATTTCCGCAACGTAAGTGCGCCAAATAAGGTCATCAAAAGGCTCATGACTTGAAATCATTTACGATTTAATTGACTCTAAATTTTGTACATTCATCACATGACTCATAAAAACTATGAAAAAAACTCCATATGAGCAGTTTTGAAAAAGAAAGGCAATGTGACTTTTATAAGAGCACGGTTCCCTCATTAGAACAACTCTGAAAAGAACATCATAAAGTACTATCAATTTTTTTTTCAAAAATGGAAAAATTCTTTACTATTAACAAAAAAAATAACCACATTTTATAAAACCCAAAAGACAATCAAAAACTTGGGGGCGATTTTTTTTTTTTTTTTTTTTTTGCCCAGTTTGTACCAGAGTTGGCAAGAGTTTTTGATAGTTGGTGGTTTTATTCGGTTTTAACGACGGTCTTCACCGTCGCGTTGAAAAATCCTTTTTGACATGGTTTTTGACTAAAGGTGTTAAAAACATAAATTTCTGCCCAAAACCTGTCTAAAACTAATACCGACAACAAAATTACTCTTACAAGTGATTCTTATTAGTTTTATAAATTCTGTTTACAGACACAAAAGGAAACTTTTAAGCTGTTTTAGATTTTAAAAATAAAAAATTCCAAACCCAAGTTTGATTTAATGAGCTGCTTGTCTGTAGAATAAAAGAGATGAATAAAAAGGGATATTATTATCATAATATTTCTTTTTATCCTACACCCGTCTGCGGCATTTCTGGTATTAATCGCCGAGCAACCGAATAAGATGAAGAAGAAAAATGTGAATAAAATTTACCGTCTTTAGAGTTGTGCAAAAACTTTGAAATAATGGGGCCGTTCCTGAGATGATCACCATCCATCTCACCCCAGCTGCACAGAGGACAATTGGGCGAATCCTTCACTGTACAATTCTAAGCAGACTTTTTGCAAATATGTAGTCATGTCCAGTGATTCCACGAAAAAAAGCCACTCCAACAGACTGAGGAAGATTGTCATAAAATTAAAAGTACACTGACAGCAGTATATTGGAATGAAATTGAAATTATTCAGTTAATTTGCAAAGCTGAAAGTACAGGGTCATTTGTCTGGTTTAATTTGCAAAAAAAAAAAAAACACCTTTAGCTAACATTAACATGTTATGTTTACCAACATTCTAGCGTGGTTAAACAAACCATAAACGTGATCATTCGCTAAATTTTGCACTTTATTGCATGTGCTTCTATCTTTCTCTTCATTGTTAATAGTTTACGGGTGGTTCACCCCTCAAGAGTTGGTAGCTGCTTGCTACCAGCAAGCAGTTAGCTAGCTGCGCCTTAGGTCAGCGGTTTTTAATTTCTTTGACAAATAAGTGTATCCTTTTCTAAAGTCTGCTTTTTTTTCTCTTATTCATCTTCTCTTATCTTCTCTTTGCATCTTATTTTAAATCAAAATTATTTTGATAAAGTTCTTGCTAATATCATTTGAAATATTAATTGAGACATACTAATATTCTGTGTAATATTTATTTGTTTAATATTCGTTATTTGTATTTTAAATGTTTTGTACAGTTAGTCAAGTGTATGAGAAGCAAAGCGGATGGGGCAAAGTGCAATAGCTCTTTTCATTTATTTATTGAGTCTTTTAACAAATCACTTTCGTATTAATTTATTAATTGGTTCATCTTCATTCCTTCATTGTGAATAATTCCCTCATTCATTTATTCCTTCATTTACTTACTTTTAATTAACTCTTTTATTCACTCATTTGTTTTTTCTCCCATGTTAACTTATTGATTTATTTATGTATTCGTTTATTGTTATACTTCCTTTTTATTTATTTATTCATTATTTTATTTACTCATTTAATCAAATTCAAAAATATCTTTATTGATCGAATAGAAAATATTTCATTTTTCATTTGCCCCATGGGAAAAAAGTGAAAAATTTCTAACTTTTTTTGGAGGTACAAACTTTTTGTAAAAAATAAAAAAATATGTTTCAATGCAAGTTTTATTGCAAAATACATTTCTCTTTCTTTATGCATCGTAATTTTCAGAATAAACGTTCAACTTGTTCATTTTGAAACAAGCAAATTATCATCTTAAGAATTTCACTTTGCCCCACATTCTCCTACTTATTTTTGTCACTGAGGTTATACTTAATATTAGGCTCTATGAATGAACCCAGGTCCGCACAAAAATGGCAAAAGTACCATCCCCGACTATCGTCACTGTTCAGAATATTTATCTTTTTACCTGCATCAGATTACAATAACGGCACCAATTTAAACATCTGAGTTTGCAAGGATGAATCAGATGTGATCGCAGTCAAAGTTTTGCGTTCGGTAAGTGAGATAGTCGATGGTAACTTGTACAATTAATTGGTTTTTAATCCGCAATTAATTTTGTTAATTTCTTCTGCTGTTTACTAGGAAAATACTGATTAAAAGCAATACTTAATCCTTGTCGAATTTTTTGGTGACTAATTTGAACAGTATATATGAAAATATGGAACAAAAGCTTTGCGGAACCCTTGAGTAGCCTCCATGGAAAACAATTTAAGAACCGCTGCCCAAAACAATTCCCATTGAAAAAGGAATGAAAATTTCAAAATTGCTAATATGTATTTTTCGCATTGTTGGGGAGAGATTTTATGAATTGTTTTCTGGATTCATACCCATTATATCAAACATTATATCATTATACGTGATATATTGTTGTTTTCTAAGTTCAGGTCCATTATGATCAAGCATTATATCCTTACATGTGTGACATTTTTTACAGAAGCAATTGCAACAGTACGATATTTTTCAAAACAATATCATAACAGTGATTTATCACTTCTAAAGAACATTTCTGTCAGACTATCCGCAATTCGAATTTCCAAAACAGATAAAACTTTCCTATCAAATCTGATATACAGCGGAACTCGCAATTGTTACATGTATTAGCATCTTAATCTGTTCTTATAATGGCTTCAACTGCGTTCTTCGATAATGATGCATTAATATACAGAACACAAAGAAAATATTTCTCAATCATAATGCCTCGAATCAAGGTCAAAGATGCGGCTGAACGCAATTTCACTTTCTCCACGCTAATGCAGCTTATCACGAATGTAAATGACATCATGGATAATAAAATCCTGTCTGCATTTGGTTTTCGTGGATTGTAGTCAATCAATCTTTTTTTTTTCCTCGCACTGAACCAAAATATAATTTTTGACTAAGTTCTTTGAAAAATGAAAAATATTTTTTTTTAACGAATAAGTTACCTTTTTCACTTATAAACTCGGATTGATTTCGTTCCTTTCATCAGGGATATTTGCGAAAAAATAATTAATTAATCAAATAAACGTATTATTATTACACTTTTTTTTAATGTCTCTAAAGAAAATCACAAAAAAAGCAAGTGTTGCGTTGTTACATTTCCTGAATACCAAGAGTAAAAAGTGATAAAAAAGAAAAAAGTTAAAACACCATACTTCTCCAATTTTCCAAGAACACGATGATTTCCTAAAACATACGTTGAACTATATCTCATTCTTATTTATTTACTTATTTATTTTTTATTTGTTTTAAAATTGCAGTCGGTAGGAGGTTTTTTTTTTTTTCTTTCTTTTTTTCAAATACTGGTAGTCGAATTATTTTTTTTTCTTCGGCCCTAATTGGTTATCGCGTAATTACGTAATAAAGTCGATTCTATGAACTTGGCAGGCGATCGAACGGTGTACGGTCCACGTTCTATCTATTCTTCTTCAGATGGTTGGGTCAGAAAATTGTTAATTAGAAAATTTGTAACTCCTTTTCCTTAAGCATTCACAAGCGCAGGAGTAATCCAATTAACAAGGGAAAAACCCATTGGGATAGCAAGCAAGAATATAACATTAATAAACATTAAAAACTTTGACCCACGTTTTTTGCCAAAGTTTCAGAATGCGTAACCCACATGATCTTGTCGACACATGATACAACCTCCCCTCCAACTTAACCCTATTATTTCAAGAGTCCCGATGTGAATATTTCCGACACGTCCCATTCTATTTTTTCCTCAACATAAGCCACTATCATCAAAAAGCAGAAGTCAAATAGAGGCAGAACAGCTGCATCAGCATCTGCATTCTATAACAACCTACTCCCCATATCAAAAAGAGGAACAAAAAACCAATTGAGAGATAATGCAAACTAGCAAGAACCAGGCGGCTCCATTACAACAAAAGAATTCGAACGTTTGAAGTTTTTCAATTGTTTAAACCACCTGTTCCATGTAACCCGACTTTTCGATATAATTCTCTATTTAATAGTTTTCATTAAATATTTTGTTTGGCGATAAAAGAAAAGTTCTTATTTTTGCAAGTGACAGTTCTATTGTTATTGTCTACGCTCATGGAGATTTGGGAATTTTTATCTAAAACCAGTTAAGAGATAGATGAGAATATGTAAATGATATTTCATATTCCCTCCTCTCGTTTACATTTTGAAGTGCATTTTCCATTAGCTTATTCAGTTTCAAAGAACGAAATAAAAGATTAGAATATAAAATGTAAAAAATGAAAAAAATATATGTATATAATTTCTTCTAGAAAATCGCTACGCTATTATTCAGTTTTCTCGGTCTTATATAGCGAATTTCAAGTGACGTTTTTAGCTCTCTATTCTATACTTGCAATATAATCTTCAGTCATCAAAGATTTTTACCTTCCTATCTATTGCGGTGCCGTCATTGGACACCTCAGACGCCAGTGAAAGGACTATAACATATTAAGGTAGCGAACAAATAATAAGCAACTAATGATCCTCTCGAAAAAACTGTAGACGAAATGTAAAACTTTTTATAGTCATAGTAGCTTAATATAAGTATCAAAACAATTTTAAATAATTGTTTAGTAACCAGAAACATATGTCAAGTTAAATCTCAATAAGCAGGACCTGATTAGTATTAAAATTTTAAAAATATTATGTTTTTAAATCTTTACAAAATGTACTTTATTTCCAACGTCTAAAACATGCTGTGTGTGAAATATTTATTAAAATATTTTCTTTTCTTTTTTTCTTCTCAATTTGAATGAATTAATTTTCATGTTCTACTCATCTTGCTATAAAACGGTTTCTATTTTTGCTCTGATATTTCTGATGAAAATAATGTTTCTGCTTCAAAACGTTCTTTGTTCAACACCAACCCACGAAAAACACCAACCTCCCTTAAGTCTTTCTCTTATCATTTTTACTGTCATTACTATTTTTTAGTTTTTATCTCTAACTGTTGTTACTATTAATATTATTATTACTATTACAATATATCTATTATTACTATTATTTATATATATATATATATATATATATATATATATATATATATCTTAAAAAATTCCAGCGATTTTAACTCAGACTGAGTAAATTTTCACTCCCTTCCAGTGTCGAAAACGCACTTTCCTTATAAGAGTGAATTTCATTCCTTTTGCGGAGCGGTTATTTTCACTCCTTTTGGATAAGCTAATTTCACTCCCTTTTGATAAGTGTTTTTCACTCTTTTTAAGACCAAATTAATATCCTAAATGAGTGGTTGCTTTCCGTTTTGGAAAGCCGCTATTTTACTCTTTTTTTAGAATAAAATAGGTAAAATCATTTCACTCTCCTTTGGTGAAATTGTTTTTTAAACGTGTTTTCATGTGCTTATGCTGTGTATTTGAATTTAAAACTGTTTTTAAAACTTATTTCATTTGAAAAAAAAATTAGTTTTTCAATTTAAAAAATGAAAAAAAAAAATGTTTTTAGTGTTTTAGAAGAGGATGCACAAGAACTGTATGGTAAGTACGAAGAATTTTCTTTTTTATTAAAACTTTAACTGGTAATATTTCTTGAACTACTCGTATATCGTTACAAATCACCCACGTGCAGTATTACGTACATTTCCGAATCTAAAGATTGAAATAAAACTAAAAAACCCACACAGTTCCAAATAAAAAGATTTAAAATTTTGAAACTCTATATTGATATTCTCGTGTGCCTTTTAATATTAATAATGTTTTAAAAGTTACATCAGTTCAAATTAATTTAAAAAGTCACTCATAAATTGTGACAAGATACGTTTGAATTCAATTTTGTTTCTTCGAGGCCATTCATTAATTACGTAAGGACAATTTTGGCAATTTTTGACCTTCCCTTCCCCCTATGTAAGGGTATGTAAGACTCCCCCCCCCCCCCATCTTACGTAAGATTCTTTTTTTTCTTCACAATAATAACAAATATTACATCACTGGGATTGTTCTTAAATTAACTATCATTTTTTTTTTAATTTTTTCAAAAACATTTTTGAGTAAAGAAATGTTTACTGTAAGGAATCTAGACCGAACGTTTTTCGACAAATAATTTTTGTATATGATGCGATAATAATTAAAAATAACACATGCAAAACACAGTGCGATTCTTTTATTATATTTTACACGTTTCAATCTTTGAAACACAAGTAAAAAACAGCTCATCCTATAATACATACTTTTACCTTCCTGAAGCAAATGAAATATAATATTTGCCAAACCACTTGACCGCAGATTTCTAATATAAAATATCGGCTTGGAAAATATCACGTAAGAATGGATCCACCAACCCCCCTCTCCAAGCAAGGGTATGTAGAGAATTCCCCCCCCCCTCCCCCTCAGGACCCTGAATTAATGAATGGCCCGTTACACATATGAATGAGTGTATTATACAAAGTTTATGATACTCTTTAAAGTTTATTATACACAAAAACAATGTTTGATTAATTTAAAATATACGCAGTGGTTGGAGCTCCGACCATCGGGAGCGGATTCGGTATCCGACCTATAGATTTGCGCATGGTCGGGTCTGTAACACCTACCTGAAATATATATACAGTACACACACACCAAAGATGGTAACGACTGTTTCAAATGTCATATTTTTTATTCGATGACCGAAATAAAATTGTTGATAACAGTTTCATTAATTTGGAAGAAAAAGTTACAAAAAGTTCGCCGTAACATTGCACGTGGATGATTTGTAACGATATAGCAGTTCAAGAAATATTAACAGTTACAAGTTTTAATAAAAAAGAAAATTCTTCGCACTTACCATTCAGTTTTTGTGCATTTCCTTCAGAATCCTCATTCGGCAACAAATAGTGTTTTAATTCATTAAATGAAGACATTCAGGTAGCGACATCCACTTCGTATTCGCGACCAACGTTAGTTAAGCCTAACGTGGAGGTATAGAAGATTCTCTCTGAACAAAATCACGTGACAGAATCGAACCAATAAAAATGCTTTTGAGTCCTTCTTTTAAAGAATGTTTTTATTTTTCGCTCTTCAAAAGAGTGTTTTCGAATTTCACGCCAATAAGGAAAAGTTTTAGTCTTGGTTTTTTTCGTAAAACGTCTTTTTTCGATAAAGCTAGCACTCAGAAAGAATGAATGCACCCGCAATAGATTTCACTCTTTTTTTCGTTCTTTTGAATTAAGAGTGTGTATATATATATATATATATATATATATATATATATATATATATATATATATATATATATATATATATATTGTTATTGTTGTTATATTTGCTTAAACTTGAGAACGGGCAAGTTAGTATTAGCTTTTTCTAACGCTTTGAGAGACTGATAGCAGTAAGTTACTTTGAAACTCGTACTTTACTTTTCTGTCCTTGACGAATTTTTTAAAACATAAATTTATGTTTATTGGAAACAAAAGTATAATAAACCCTTTGCTCGAATGCTTTACATATTTTTTTTTTCACATCTACGCAGAAAATCTTGGCAAAAAGATGTTTAAACAGATACATCTACATTTTTTAGCTTTTGCAGGTTATGTTCTAAATTTATTTTAGATGCTATATAACAGTATTTGTTATTGAAGATCAAAGCCTTTTTGCCTCTAATAATAAGCATGGTAGGTCACAGTATGCAACTATTGATCCGCAAAAAAAAAACCACAGAAGAATTCCTTTATTTCTCCCTAATAAATGAGCAATTTTTTTTTTTTTTTTTTTTTTTTTTTTTTTAAACACGTGGACGCTTTTTACGAAAGGATACTTAGGTTAGACAACAGATTCTTAGGGGTCATCCAAAAATGATGTAAAACTTTTAGGGGGTTCACGAAACTATGATAGTTAGTGACAAGGAGGAGGGAGGGGGTGACAAACAGTGTGACATCAGGCATTTTTATAACAACATGCTAACCGTGACATATGACAAATGGAGAGGAGGGGTTAGGTGGAAAACTGCACTATGATGACAAAAAGTTGGAATATCATTTATGAACAGCCTCTTAGTTTTGACTCATACTTTTTGAAAGAAAAAACTTTTAGATAGCAAAACTTTTGGATCCATTGACGTTGTTGCCGGGTTCAAATGAGTTATCACTAGCTTTTAGTAACCATGCATCTCAACTAAATACTCTGGTCTTAGGATATTATACCCTTATTTGGAATGAATTAACTCTAGATCATTCATTATGCGATCGAGCTTAAAAAATAATAGGAGAATGTGGGACAGAGTGAAATAATTAAGATAACTTACTTTTTTCAAAATGAACAAATTGGAAATTTGTTTTGAAAATTACGGTACATAAAAAAAACAATGTATTTTATTATAAAACTTGCATTGAAATATTCTTTATTTTTTGCCTAATTTTTGGAAGAAAATTGCTTTTAAAGAAAAGCGTAAAATTTGAGCTTTATATTTTTATGGGGCAAAGTGAAAAATAAAATATTTTTAGTTTCTATAACAGTTCCTATTTGAAAACTAAAAATACTTTTGATAAAATGGATGCGTAAATGAAAGAATAAATGAACAAAGGAATCAGTAATGAAGCAATAAACGAATAAATGAATAAAATAACTAATCAATACATGAGAAAAAATAAATGAGTGCATAAAATAGTGAATGAATAATAAAATGAGTAAATTAAATAAGTGAACTATCAAGTGAAGGAATGAAAACAAATAAATAAATGAATACGTAATTGATTTGATAAATAAATAAGTTAACGAAATGGAATATTTCACTTTGCCCCGCATTCACTTGACTGTTTGCACAACGTCTTTAAAACAAAAAATATATTAATACTAGCTGCGTGCCTGGCGTTGCACGGGCTACTTAAAAAATGAAAGAGATGTCCAATTTATGTTTTTGTATTACTCTGACATCAGTTTCTAAAGCGCTAAGGAGTAAATAAATACGCGTAATGCAAGGTTTGCAAAACACCAGTAGAGCATATTTTTGGCAAAATCTCTTTAAAGTTAATCATAGTTATCAATAATGCAAGTTATGAGTATTTTCAATTAGCACAAAAGATGAAAATATATGCATAATCAATTATAATCTGTGCTCACTTTAAACTGAATTAAATCTGATAGACTATACCTGAAACATTTGTATGTACAATTACGATCAGCTTTTTACATAAAATGACACATACTTTTTGGTTGCTTTCGTGAAACTAAAGCACCAAGACTTAATAAATACCAATCAGCATTAATTTAATACCAAGTCATCAGATTCGAATTAAACTTTAGTTAAATCCTTAAAAACAATATTTTTGTTCAACTCTGTTTCACTTAAAGAAATCCAAACAATCTTAATTTAACATGTTCTTTTAACGATACAAACTGTATTTCAAAAATAGAAACAGGAAGGAAAAAGAGAGTTATTAATTTCGAAAAATCACACATGTGACGGGAAAAAGTCCAACAAAATAAACATAATTAGTCGCACATCCTAAATGTACCAAAATATGAGGCTGGTGAATGATAAACTTACACTACAATCAATAAACATAGCTAAAGAAACAACTTTCATATGTTGAAAGGAGTTAAGAACGTTGAATGTAAAAAATAAAAAAAGGACAGACGATAAAATAAATGCTATATCCGAATAGAGCAACCAATTTTAAACTAATTTAAAATAAAATTCTAGATGGAAACGTTGTTTTAAGATTTGGACAGCAGCCAAAAAATCTCTTTTAAAACAATTGGCAACAGGAAAGAAATAAAATTCCCGAATAACGTTATGTTAATTAACGTTTTAATTAATATCTCCGCTAATTAAAGTCGCATAATTACGAGATTGGTCCTATTGTTTTCTTTGGGAAATTTCGAATTGATCGGTCTCTCGTTTGACTCCCGATTCGCAGCGGTTCTTGAGAAGATAGAACTTCAGACAGACAGACAGACAGACGCGAACAGATTTTAATATTATATTGTTTTCTTTGGGAAATTTCGAATTGATCGGTCTCTCGTTTGACTCCCGATTCGCAGCGGTTCTTGAGAAGATAGAACTTCAGACAGACAGACAGACAGACGCGAACAGATTTTAATATTATAATAATAATAATATATTATATATAATATACTAGACCACTTAGAGACTTCAGGATTTCACTAAATGATTCGCTTAATCATAAGGTACAACTTAACGCTGAAAAATTAAAATTCTAACACAAGATAATTTCGGTTAGGATGGAAAACAGCAAATTTCATTTAATTTCTCCATTAAATGTTTAGTTTAAATATAAAACCCATTGTTACAATTTTTGTTGCCTTGTGACAGTAATATTAATAGTAATCATAATGAAAATTTTAAATCAAAGCTTCTCTGGACATAAAAAATTTGTTTGAAAACGAAAAACTTTAAAATAACAGATTTTTTAAAAACAACTAGCCTGCGTGCCCGGCGTTGCACGGGCTACTTAAAAAATAAAAGAGATGTCCAATTGATGTTTTTGTATTACTCTGACATCAGTTTCTAAAGCGCTAAGAAGTAAATAAATACGCGTAATGCAAGGTTTGTAAAACACCAGTAGAGCATATTTTTGTCAAAATTCTCTTTAACGTTAATCATAGTTATCAATGATACAAGTTATGAGTATTTTCAATAAGCATAAAAGATGAAAATATATGCATTATTAACTATAATTTCTGGTCACTTTAAACTGAATTAAATCTGATAGACTATATCTGAAATATTTATGTACAATTACGATCATCTTTTTACATAAAATGACACACACATTTTGATTGATTATGTGAAACTAAAGCACCAAGACTAAATAAATACCAATAAGCATTAATTAAATACCAAGTCATCAGATTCCAAGATAGCTTTAGTTAAAATCCTTAAAAACAATTTTTTTGTTCAACTCTGTTTCACTTAAAGAAATCCAAACAATCTTAATTTAACATGTTCTTTTAACGATACAAACTGTATTTCAAAAATAGAAACAGGAAAGAAAAAGAAAGTTATTGCAATTCGAAAACTCACCCATGTAACGGGAAAAAGTTCAACAAAATAAACATAATTAGTCGCACATCCTAATGCATCAAAATATGAGGCCGGTGAATGATAAACTTACACTACAATCAATAAACATAGCTAAAGAAACAACTTTTATATGAGGAAAAGAGTTAAGAACGTTGAATGTAAAAAATAAAAAAAGGACAGACGATAAAATAAAGGCTATATCCGAATAGAGCAACCAATTTTAAACTAATTTGAAATGAAATTCTAGATGGAAACGTTGTTTTAAGATTTGGACAGCAGCCAAAAAAATCTCTTTTAAAACAATTATTAGAATTTTATTTGCTCATTCGCAAAATGGCAACAGGAAAGAAATAAAAATTCCTGAATAACGTTATGTTAATTAACGTTTTAATTAATATCTCCGCTAATTAAAGTCGTACAATTACGAGATTGGTTCTATTGTTTTCTTTGGAAAATTTCGAATTGATCGGTATCTCGTTCGACTCTCGATTCGCAGCGGTTCTCGAGGAGATCGATCTTCAGACAGACAGGCGGACGCGAACAGATTTTAATATTATAGTGGAAGTGGATGGATTAAATAAATCAATACTGCACTGAAAAACTGTAAATCTCAACTAATATTTGAACTGTCAATAATGAGAACTTTATCATTTAAAAAAAAAGTAATTTTTGACTATCAACAAAATATTACAAATGGGTATCAATTTTTGAAAATAGCTTTTATTGTCGTGTGCTTTGATTTTCAGGGACAACTTTTTCCTGACTGGAATCTCATTCATAGCTGAAATATGACCAGACAGGTAGCACTGAAAACAGAGTCAATATTTCACCATTTCACTTCTCCCAGCTATTTCATTTTGTCCCCACATTCCCTTACTTTAAGAGATCTTTTTAAAAAAAAGGCTTCATCTAAAAATCCGACGCCGGAAAGAATAAGCCGTGATGCCGTTGCATTTTTTCCTGTACATATTTCTTTCTTACGTAAGTAGTCTTGTGAGAGAGAAGACATCCTTCAAAGATAAACGTGATGCCGGCAATGGGGTCGTTTTCAAAATTTTAAAAGTATTTTTTTCTAAAAGAGCATGCTTTAAAACATAAGCTCTGACCATTTTTTTATACATTTGTTTGCGTTTAATGTTTAAAAAGAAAATTAATTTGAATTCTGAAATTTTGAATCCAAATTATGTTTTTCGCAATCACGAACTGAGACAGGACCCTACTCATTGGAGTTATTGTTTCTAGAAACGGCTCCTGTCCCCCCCAAGCCTGTCTCTCCTCCTGGGCGGTTACGTGTGCATAGTTGTGTGTGTGCGTAGACCTGTGTGTATGCACGTAGACGTGTGTGAGTGTATGTGTGTGAAGTCGTGTGTGTGTATGTGTGTGAACGTGCGTGTGTGTAGGACATGGACGCCTCCGACCAGGAGATCGGATAGCTCAAAACCGGAGCAGCCGCGCCGTGCCGCCAGCAGAGGACGGTGGGTGGTGGTGCTGCAAAGGCTTCTGGTCCAAGTTGAAAAAGGCACGGACACCAAAAACGGTCAAATGAGAACAATAAGTAATCGTTGCTTTAAAAAAAATACTTAAATCGGAGCGCTTTCATTGTTTACGGCTTCTGCCGATGACATCACAAATGATGAAATGCCATTCACAGTGCAAAATATTTAATTCGCATCTTTACTCTCGTGTATTGGCGACGATATGGTTGATAGAAAGCGTGGAGCGCAATTTTAATTCGCTGCTTGATTATCATAACGTGGAAACGTAGTATAAAAATGTGGCAAAGTGCATCATTTGTGACGTCATCAAGACCACGCCTTGTTTGAAAAATCGGACATTTTAAAAAATAATTTTAAAAAAAACTGTTGAGGAAAAAAATTATTTTTTGGGTCCATGTTTTTTTTTTTTTTTTTTGCTCATTCTATCCATTTCAATGACTAAAAGTAGTACTTTTGACTGAAAGAAACCACCCCATTCCGCAAGTGAGAGAATCCAACGAATCAAATTTGGCCTGCACGCGTTGGATTTAGGGGCTCCCCGATGGGAGGTCACGGGAAGTCACTATGACCTTCCAAAAATTTCCTTATTCGCCAAAATTTGGAGTTTCATTCGGCGAAATTTGGATTTCTATTCGGCAAATTGAAAATTTCTGCGCTCCCAAAAAGTTGGGAGAATCTTTAAACTTCTAAAACTTTCATTGTACAAAAGATAGTGGATTAATTAATAAACGAAATTTTCCTAGTTGCCTTGCGATTTTCGTACAGTCTCATTTCACAAAATCATTTTACGCTCTAAGTAGATGTTAATTATTAGTATATCTTGCTCTAATATTGTGAGGATGGAGTAAAAAGTATAGGAGCATTGTATTTTAAAACATAAATATATGATTTGGTCTCAGCTTTGATATAAGTTAATGGTAAACATTTTAATTTCCTTTTTTTTTTTTTCTCATTTTCATACATTCTTTTTCTTTATGCGTTTTATATACACTAGCATCTTCCATGTTACATATTTCATACAAATAATGTATGTTCGTCATATAAGGCAGATGAGATTTACCTTTTGTTGATTAAAAAAACTTTAAACAGCTAAACACATGTGTGCTTTAAAAAAGTGAAAAAAAATAGAAAAAAGAAAGAAATAACAACGTCAAATAGCACAAATTGCAGATTACTGCAGACACGTGTTTCAGCGTTACAAGGAACGCCTTTTGCAATGAAAAAGAAATGAACTTATGGATGAAAAGCCATCCGACAGAAATTGCATAATGAACTAAAGTCTATGTGATAAAGTATGTCAAGTGCTTTTGTCGGATGTCTTTTCATCCACCAGCTCATTTCTTTTGCATTGAAAAAACCGTTCCTTGTAACGCCGAAATACGTATCTGCAGTAATCTGCAATTTGCGCTATTTGACGTTGCTATTTCTTTTTTCACTTTTAAATTACACAGAGGTATTTTAACACATGTAAGGTATTTAACTTACATGTAAATGTATGCTACTTCACGAACCTGATTATCGTGGAAATTGAAAGTAAAAAAATATGTTGTAAACAACTTCAAAATTTAAGGTTGAAAATTACTTTTAGCCTAACTAACTACAGAGCATGATGCAAGAAGTCGATTAAGTTGTTGGAGGTTTCGTCGAGTGACCTTTCGTATCGTTTAAACTTGTTAGGTGGAACATTCGACTATAATACGAACATCAAGGTAACAGTTGCATAATTTATAAAACAAAAGTACTTGGTTTCCTCATAATTTTCTCTAGTATGCTAAAGTTTACCATGAGTTGGTGTTTTTATTAAGAAACAACATTGCATTGAAAGAAATGTAACATTAGTCTTACAACTTAATTGAAAATTCGCCTTTTAAAACTAAACACACTTTTAAAATGAATCGTAATATTATTTAAATTACAAATAGCAATCTTATAATTATTTTTTAATGGCTTTCTTAATGATATTTAAGACTATGTTTACTGAAACGAATGCCAGAAAGATTTTTCTAACAATAATCCACCTCATAGTTCGTTCTTGTTTTACTACATGTAGAAAATTATTTTCCGGGTACAACTATTTATGTTGTTATTCCTTACTTTTTTTTAAGAACTATGTTTTTATCTAAGGCACTTGTTGTAATTAAACTTTCTTCTCTTCCAATCATTTTCGCAATTATTGCTATGTTTTTCGTGAAGAAATTAGTTTTTAATTTTCTGTTTATCGTTTGAAATAATGTTTATCGTTTATATACAGTATTTGGTTGTTATTCAAGTAGTGTAAGAAATAATATGCTCTGCTACGTTGCGCAATGTGCGCGTCCACGCCTCATATAGCATGAGGTCATAAGAATATAACTAGTAGTCTTGATATGATGAGATAATCTTGACCGAATAGCGGGATAACAATTTTTGAAATACTTCGGGGTTGCTGTTTGGGAAAAAAAAAATTTTTTTTCGCTGCCAGAAAAAAACGGTATTTTCGTTTTTTTTTTTTTTTTTTTTTAATTTTTTTTAAATAATTTTTTTTTGGGGGGGGGGGGAGGGGAGCTTTGAGGGACAGTTATCACAACGGTAGTTTTTTATTAATACAAAGAACACGCTTGACTCATAAATTGAAGGAAGTGAAAATATTTTAGTTAAATAAAATTGTTTTTTTTTACCTCGTAGGTGGGGGAAGAGTGATAATTCCAATGATTGAAGGGACTTCCTCTTTATTCTTATCACGGACATCACCGCACAGTTACTGCTATTAAGAAAAAAATCAGTAGGCTCATTTTGGAAAAAAATATTCAATTGACGGGAAAATGCTGCCATCAGATGGTGATAAAGAACCTCAATTATTGTATTTAAAGTAAATACGTTGATACAAAAATTACTTTAAGGTTTATTGATTGCAACAGCTTTTGATAAAGCCACCAAGTAATGAAGAAAGGGACATGATTTTGCTCCAAAATTGAGGTGACGAAATAAAAAAAAATTATATACAAACAATAAATGTTAGCCAATACGAAGGTACCGAGTTCGAACCTGCTGCTCGCATATTGAATCTTTCAACTCTCTTTTATTCTACCGTAAAATCCTATTTTACTGTAAAATTTTACGGTAGCAGCAGGTTCGAACTCGGTACTTCCGTATTGGTAGGCGGCTTTGCTGACTACATACCAGTTAGGACACATCAAGTGAGAGGAAATACGATGATTTCAGTTTCGCACTGTGTGTCACGTGTTTTCGACGTTATGATGCATTCACATGCACAAAAAATGTTGATTTACCACCTAACATTTCCTCTCAAAGAACAGGGAAAAGAAAGTAATAATAGAGTTTCAACCAGAGCTCAAATAATTCTCGCACTGTTTTTCTTGTGCTGTATGTAAAGAAAGATTAACAAAGCTTTAAAAATTATGCTAGGTAATTCTAAGAATGAAAATTGATAAGAAAGAGTTAAATACATTTCCTACCCCATACTCCACGTGCTGCAGATTTTATAACAAAATGTGAAATTAAGCAACCCTTTCATATCACAAAAGGTATAAAATACGAATTTGTAAAGACATCTGAATTGCTGACACAAATTCAAAAGCCCTTCTTTCTTGAATACATTTTGTTAATGATTTCCCATTTCGCTTTTGATTAGCACTATAATTTTTGACTTGCATCAATACAGATACAAAGTAGCGATTCATTCTTTTTCTAAATCGCTCTGAGGTCAGTTACTTTCCCATACTTGTTTTCCAGTCTGCTACGTGTCAAGGTAAAATACCAAACGTGACTGAAAAATCATTAAAAAAAAAAAAATCTGAATGAAAATTTCTAAACCGTTAATTGTCTTTTGTGGATGACCCCTTGGTGCATGTTGGGACTTTCCAAATTTCCTGCAAAGGAAAAAAAAAAGACAATAACATTATTTTAAAAGGAAAGGGGGGAATGAATAATAGCCAACGAAACCACAAGCCCGTGTCTGTCTTTAACCGATAATAATAATAATGATAAATAAAAAGAAATTGCGTCTTCGGGTGTGTTCGAAAGGAAGAATGACTTCCAAAGAACATTCTTCTCATTAAGAACTGGAGGTGAACAAAGGGCACACACTTGTCAACATAGAATTATCCCGCTCGGAAGGAGTTGAGGGAATCCCCGAAATCGCGTCACGGTCCGACGACCTTTTAGATTCATTGTTTATTCTGTTCTCGCGAGCTCAAGTAGTCTGGTGTGGACACAAGAGAAGAATTAATAATGCGTCATTGAATGATGTTCGACAAATTTATAGCCGTTTATAGATGCAGCGACCTCCGATTTAGTGAATTATACTATTTAAAAGCACTTTCCTTAATTGTGCCATTTACTGAAACCACGAAGGGACAGCTTCTGTGATAGTGGGAAAACAACGGTATAAATGCTTCAAATTTGCAATAAATTGCAAACAATGTTATAAATGCACTAATTTGCTATAACGCTGATTTTCCTTCTGTTACTTTGTTGCGCGAAGGTATTTACGCATTTCCAGCATTTGTGAGTTGTAAAGGGTGACGTGATCCAAAAAACACGCAATCCGAAAAGCTATTGAATTTTGACGCGTTGGAAGCACTATATTTTTTGAAATGCCATTTTTTCTTTACATTTGAGGCAGTGAGAAGCAAAGGGGTGTAAGTGGACATTTTCAAGTTTTGAGTAAAACGCATTTAAAGATAACATCCTAGGTAGGTTCTCATCGAATTTTTTTTCTAAATCATGCTGTATATCAGCAACTACCAGGACTAGTACCATCTCTTGCCCCAAGACAGAGGAGAGGTTCCTCTACCATGTGTACTGGTTATCTCCAAATTTTTAATTTCGCCACTTACATCCCTTTGCTTTTCACTGCCTCATTTGACACTTTCTGTAGTTTTTAATATGATTGTGGTACAGATGTTTCTTTTTCTCAGGATCAAGAACTTTTGCCGAATTCAAAAGCTTTTCATGGCCGACTTATGGACCAAACATTATGTTCTCACTTCTGATAGGCTGTGGGACGAAGGCATAAAAGATGCTTAAAAACATGGTTTCGTTTGCCAACTTCGGGTACTACAAAAAGTGATATTTTTCTGAATCCTTAGTGTCTACAGATGAAAAAAACCTAATGTTCACAAAAAAATAGGGTCTCATAATTTTTTTACAGACCATTAAAGATATATAAAAAGGAGTGAAACTGACAAGCAAGAGGCAGACAAATTTTAAATACATAAAAAATATTATACATGTACATTTAAAATATTATGCATGTACGTTAAACACATTATGTATGTACATCAAAAAATAGTTTTTTTCAAGAAGCAAACTCTTCATTCTGAAGTATCATCGTCAGAATCACTGAATTCATTTATCCTGTTTTTGCGTATGGAGTTATTTTCCTCCTGAGAGTTTATACAGCTACAGTCACTAGAGGAAAATTATGTGCATGAACAATTTTACGTCTTGCATGTACTACATCTCTTCGAAGAACACCGAGTTTTCGGGCATGTACAGGAGACTAGTTTTTGAACATTATCTGATGCAATGAAAATAGTGCTAAATTGTATTTCAATACTGCCCGCATTTATAGTCCATCCAATGTTCTGATGAACTGGGAGCATTGATTAAATCAGTGGTGCTCAACCTACAGCCCGCGGATCAAATGATGACCCATGTGCCCCGTCGTTGTATTCAGTGTTAAAAAACGAAAAATATATTCTAAAACCTTCCAAACATACTAGTAATCTTCTTTCGGTGTTATGAATTTTGAAGTCAAGTAGTCATAAATTGATTTCTGAAACACAGATGCAATAAAATAAGCATGTAGTAGACAGCAATTTTGGTTTGTAATTGTCTTTTGTTTTCCTTGTTTTCCCATGCTATCTAGAAAAACTTAAATCATATAAATAAATTTGATATTTGTTCTGGTTCACGGGATTCCTATTAATGTGAGTTGTCGCCCACAGGTAAAAAAAATAAAAGGTTATTCACCACTGGATTAAATTATTCAAACATCAGCAATGAATATTTGCTTGATAGTTAGTGCACAAACGAGGGGATAGGGTAAGAGTCACAGTTCGGAATTGGTTCTTTTCCACTCCAGCTCCGCAGCCCTGGTAAAAACATTTGCGCTTTAAATTCATTTCATTTTGATTCAGTCATATTAATCTCTGACTTTCATCAATGTTAAGTCTATGAGAAATGATATTTCTACATTTATTAATAACTTTCATTTTTATTTCTTGTCACCAAAAATTGAGAATGTATTCAGAATCTACTCAATTTTGTCAATTTTTGGTGACATAAAAATTTTTTTTGCGTTGTCGTTAATGTTAAAAAAATAATAATAATTGTCGAAAAATTGCTCTTAAATGGCTAATTAAAATTTTTTTTTTTGTAAAAATATTCTCATCAAGAGCTTTTTCCAACAAAGGTTTTCTTAAACAAATCCGTCTATAAGTTCGCATTTTATATTTGCCTTAAATTTTTCCCGCAAGCGCTAATATAAATTGCTTTGAACTGTTCAAAATTGAACGAAAAAAATATTCAAATCAAAAAATGAA
This sequence comes from Uloborus diversus, assembly GCF_026930045.1. Taxonomy (NCBI): domain Eukaryota; kingdom Metazoa; phylum Arthropoda; class Arachnida; order Araneae; family Uloboridae; genus Uloborus; species Uloborus diversus. The sequence continues at coordinate 145,872,815 of NC_072734.1, read as the reverse complement.
ATACCGGAATAAGGTGTCATCGGGAAGATCTTAAAAAAAAAAAAAAAAGAAAAAAGAAACACGACTTCCTTTTACTCCAATTTAATGTAATTTTCCCATTATTGGCAATTTTAATGTGATTCAGTAGTTTACTCTCTGAATATCACCAACAGTGGAGAAAGAAACCAGATTTAAAAAAAAATCGACAAATTTGTAAACTTGGCGACCAAAAGACTGGCGATATATTGCCAAGTGTCCTCCAAATTGTAACACCACTTGAGTTTACATCGAAATCAACAATGATTTCCTTCAAAAAAGTGGCAAAAGACCCCTTTAGAAACACCCGAATGCAACCAACCAAAAGGGAAGTTGCACAACTAGACCCCACTAGGAGTCTACGTACCAAAGTTAAACTTTCTAGGACATACCGTTCTTGAGTTATGCGACACACATACGCACATACATACGTACGTACGGACGTCAAGAGAAAACTCGCTGTAATTAACTCGGGAATCGTCAAAATGGATATTTCGTACGTCTAGGCCCTTATCCACGTGAGGTCGAGTCGAAAAAAAAAAACTCAACATTCATTCGGGGCTGAGCAAAATAGAAATTGAGGTAATTTTTGAGTAAATTTTTTTTTCGCGAATACAATACTTCCTTTTGTGTAAAAGGAAGTAAAAAAATTTGTTTAAATCTAACGATTTGTTAATTTTTTTTTTGGGAAGGGGAGGGGAGCACATAGGTCGACCGACAGACACATATTTTCCCCATCTCAAACCTCTACTTTTGAATTTGATATTTATTTAATTATTGTATCTATTTTTTTGACTTATTTTTTGTACTAAGCAATATTTTTACGATACATTAACCTTAGCACAGTAAACCACCTTTTATGTCCTTTTTTATTTTATATTACTTTGACGAGAAAGTAGGCTAAAAATGAGCTCAAAATATCGTCTGTAATCAAAAAGCAATATCGTTAAAAAAGGAAAAGATAAAACATCGTGATATGAAATATACTTTTTAGTTTTCAATTTATCGTCTGCTAATGTTTAATTTTATAATATTTTTTAAACATCGATGGCATCTGTTAGAGTTGTTTATGTTCTTAAGATTTTAAACATGCAGGTCAATTATTGCTATTCGGTGATTCATTAATATCTTTTTTGTGAAGTAAAGTGCCTTCTAATTTTTTGTACTTAACAATGTCTATATGCGCTGGCTCTAGTGTAATAAACGAAATCTTGAGATGAAGATCATTCAGAGCTGCGGATTGATACAATTTTTGATTTACTTCTAGTTACAAAATTACTAAGCGAAAGTAAGTAATTTAAAACGTATTAATATATTTTGCAACGAAAAATTGAGCAAAACAGTAAAATTTCGGTTGGAAAACTGTTTATTAAATTTTTAGATTATAAATATTGTGTTTAATAGAGCCATCTAGAGACAATTTTTTTTGTGTAAGTGCTAACATTCCACGGAACATAGTTCCTATTTCAATTACTAATTAAAACTTAATGAGACAATTCCAGCTTGTGAACATTGTATTTTTCTTTTGAGTTCATCATTTATAATAGTTTTCAAGCAAGTTCACGTAGTCCCTAAGATTGGTAAACGAACTTGAACGATATTTGCACTCGGCCCATAGACTATGACATTGCCTGAGAGATAAAAAGTCTACATCTGTTAAAAAAAAAAAAAAAAAAAAAAAAAAATAGTTTTCATTTTCTTCCAAACGTTTTCAATCCATTTCTAACAATGGCTTGAACCTTGGCCATCGATAATGACCGAATCTTTTCATTTTATTGAGACCTTGAAATTCCTTAACTAGACGAATGCAGCACGCGAGCAATTTTAATTTCTTCAAAGCTCTGTAAGTATTCCCAATGATAAACTCATCTGTGATGCCAGACTACTAACAGTGTTTGAAGACGAGTTCAACATTTTTCTCTTCATATCGTCCATATCGTGCTGGCCCTCTAGAGAGATTGATGCTCACTTCTCTGGTCTCCCACATTCCCGGTTTCTCGAAAGCGGAATATTAATTGCAAGAGACTAACTGGGAACAAAGACAATCCGGATAATCCAGGTAATATGAGTGATAAGCAAAACACGTTCTCAAAGAAAGGGACTTATCTCTCATTATAGCAAAAAAAAAAAAAAAAAAATGATGCTTTGTAACAAAAATTTCATGGGATAGTTTCGCACAAGCACATTATAATATTTAGTTCAGCTGCAGTCGTGTTGACAACGCAAGTACGTCATGCTGTTTGTAGAATTGCTATAATTTAATGTAGGACCTATTCAGGAGTTGTACGTTTAATCAAAAGAAAAAGCGAATATTTACTGCATTTATAGTTCCATTCTAGGTGTCATAATTTAGAGTTATTATTAAGGGGAATATAACTCATTTTATACTCTGCAAATTTAATTCAGACGAACTGCAGATCTGGATAAACGGAGACCGAATAAACAAGTGAAACTGCTTTTTAAAATAAAATTTTTTGTAACGGGTTCGCGATATTTTACTTTCTTTATAACAGCGCAGCAGTCTCCCCACACATACAAACACACCCCGTTTGCTCGATTTCGGAGAACGTTTGTTGGTGATCGAATAACAGTTGCATTCAACTAAGAGAACCTTCTTCACTTCCATTTTTTCTCTTTGCATCGATAGCTACTTTTTTTTTAACTTCGTTTGTGTATGAACATTTTGTGCATTTTTTCGCAAAATTTTCTGGAATCAAAGCAAGACTTGGCTCATTTTGCTCCCATGCATTTCCTCTTGTAGTCATTAACTTCAATATTAAGTATTATTCAAATACTAGTTATTATATAATTCCTATATTTACATAACAGTTACAGTAGTTCTTGAATTCAAAAACATTCTACAGCAATGAAATATTGAGCATGTTTGAAGGTTATAAGTAAACGTGTCTCCGGTGTGATTCGAAACTGTAAGTGCGAAAAAATATTATGTTCAAAACAGTATCTTAATATTTTTATACTTTAATAAACTATTTCTTTGTAATCTTTAAAGACTCGGAGTAGTTTCAGGAAATCTGCAACCTGCGAAATGACAATATTAGCGTTTCAATGTCAAATGCTTAACTAATAGAATTATTATGATTGAACTTGCATCAATTTCTTCCGCGGATAATTGGTTCAATAAATCATAAAATAAGCTAAAATTGAACGCCTACTTTTACGAAAATTCAACGATATTTTTAAATATTTATCTTCAACACAACTGATAAAAAAATATTATTATTGTATCATACTAAGAGAATGCAATTGGGCGAGAAAAAGACAAAGAACACACATCACAAAAATTACCCATATTTCTTCCCTTTAATATCAAATAACAATAATTACACATTTACTAGGACAGAAATGCTTTTAAGTGATTATTACTTATACGCTAAAGAATGAATATTCATTCCCGTGGTTCAATGGAATGAGGCTTAAATATCAGTTCTAAACATCTTGAAACTGATATTCAAGATTCTGAACAGTAGGAGAAGGTAGGGTACAGTAAAATAGTAGTGCAAAGAAAAATGATGAAACATTTAATTTGTTTGTAGTACCACCTACCTGGTAATATTTTAACCATGTAGTAACACCAAGAAGAGATACCAAGGCGGCCTCTTCCTTGAGGAACCATATTTTTCGGCATTTTATTATCTTTTATTTATTTTTTAAAGTATATTTATTTACTTTTTTATTATTTATCGGCAGTGGGAGAAAAATAAAACCCGAGGCGTTTTATTTTTACGCGGAAGAAAAAGCTTAACAAATGTTTTTTTTTTCTTTTTGACGTATTTATTGTAATACGTCAAAATGTATTGTATTGTGTATTATTTTTAATTATTTTTTTTTTCTTTTTGAAAGCAAATACATATTTTTTTTCATGGGGAAAAAAGCACATTGGCTGCTTTGTTTAAAAGGTGCTTTAATTGTTGGTTTCTTCAATTTTTTTACATATCTATTTCATCAGATAAACGAGGCATATTTTGTTTCTAGAAATCAGCTTAAAATGTTTAAAAATATATTTGACATAATGTGCAGTCTTACTAGATACTAGAAAGTCGATATTGGTATACAGGAAAGTAGATTCGTTTAGTCTTGGACTAAACTTCTTGTTTATTTGGAAGAGGGAGTTTTGACGAACAGTTGTCTTTGTTATATCAGGATTTTTTTTTTCTTCATAGAATATGCTTAGAGCTAAGGTAAAATTACTTGAGCACATTTTAATTACAAAGCAGAATCTTTCATTTTATTTTGGAGTAAGAAGGAAAATTTAGATTTGTTCCAAAGAGCTTTTTTTATTATTATTTTTTATAGCACTTGCACAGCCGTGCGGGGATATATTTTTTATATTAGAGTTATTCTTTAAAACATAGTGAGGTATATATATATATATATATATATATATATATATATACCTCACTATGTATATATATATATATATATATATATATACCTCACTATGTATAAATATATATATATATATATATATATATATATATATATATATATATATATATATATATATATATATATACCTCACTATGTATATATATATATATATATATATATATATATACATTTATTTATTTAATCTTGTTCATATATGCCCCAGGCTTGTTCACATGTGTCCCTAGATGCACTCCGATGGGAAGTTACTGGAGCTTGCTGTGTACTCCCAAATATTTCCTTATTCTACAAATTACGAATCGGCGAATTTGGAGACACAATTGCAATGTTTCAACTTTTAAATGCTTCAATATCTCTTTTCATTACATGTACTTTAGTGTGCATTTTATCATACGGAAAATTTGGAGTTTTAGTCGCAAATTGAGAACATCAGTTTTCCCAAAAACTTGAATTCGCGCCCCTGCGTGCCAATTCTTCTGCGATTGGGACAACGTATAGGGTAAAATACTACCGTTAATGTAATGTGGTCATGGCGAATTTTGAAAACATTTGGTACCACAGTCTTTTGCTCTATTAAATTATGAAATTTTTGCATATAAATTATTAAGACACGAAAAACTACTAAAAGTTCCATTAAAACTTAAAATGAACCCCAAATAAATAAACAAATCATAAAAATTACATTAACAGTAATATAAAAATCGAAAACAATCTGCTAAAACCCCATAATTTAATGTTTATCTTTACGAGCGATAACGTTACCGTAGCCCAACCTATCTATGCGCAAAGCGAGTTCCAGTCGGGATCTGGGGGGCTGACGAGCAAAAGCGAGCAGAAGATTTTTCCCCCTAGTTGTTTTTTTTTTTTTAACGTTAATTCAATGAATTATATCTTATTAATATCTTCGTCTTAAAAAGTTTTGCAGTTGTTGCTTTTCGTAAAAAACAAAATTATGTTTTTTCTTTTCTTTCTCTCTCTCTTTCTCTCTTTTTCTTCTTTTTTTTTCCAGTCATAGTTTAAACTGTAACTGAATCATATTTAAAATTAATAGCCATATATTATATGTAAAATAAATTCATTTCTCTGTATAATCTTACTGATTAAATTTTACAACGTTATTGTATTTTCATAAATGATAAAAATGTTATTTACATCGGTTCCGTGCTTTTTCGTCTGAGGTTAATAGTGTTTTCAATTTTATGTTTGATAATGACTGTATTTTTACATTCAGTTGCTCATTTTGTTAATTTCATTCCACAGGTGGTTCTGTTGCTTCTCACAACATTTATTCTTCCATGCGTCATGCGGTGTAGCCCTCTTTTCCTACCAGGACCTCAAGCTTGTCATGACACCGGCAGAACCATCTGTACATACGTTGCTGATTACCCAGAGTAAGACAGTTTATGCATATTGCTTTTCTTTGCTTTCTTTATTTCTTACTCTTTTGTAATTCTAAAACTGTAAATCATTTTAAAGTGTACAATTTCAAATACAGTCGACTCGCTCTACAACGCAATTCGACCTACGCGAAATGTCTCTAACGCGAAACTTTCACGCATAACGAATTTTATAGAGCTAACTTGAATTCCTCGCCCACAACGCGAAAACTTTCGACAGAAGAATTTTGGTAGAAAGCAGAAGATTAATCCATCACTTCTTTGTCTTTTTCTTCCTCTTCTTCTGACTAGAGCTGCTATATTTGACGAGTTTTCTGACCCACATGCGGAGTCTGGGAAAGACTGATAACAATCTGATCGCGCAGCATATATCATCATCATCTTAATATTTTAAGTTATAAGTATAATTACTGTACCTACTGTGCAGTACTATTATAGTGCTGCATTTTATTAGTACTACACACTCTACATAACGTACTGTTTTATTTTATGTCTCTTTCTCGCATTGATCATTGATTTTGTGAATCGTAATAATATTTTACGTTGAATAATACAGATTTTTTAAAATACGGTGAATTCACTTCTTGATGTAAGAAATGGAAGTATATGGTTAAAAATCAGTTTCAGAGGCGTTTACAAATGCCTGAAATAACTAGGTATGTTTGCAAAAATTCGTAACACACCCTTTTCCACATCGCGAAATTTTTACTTGCGTAAGGGTCTTGGAACGATTCTCAAAGATTCAAGTACGATTCACTTCAACGAAGAATACTCCTTAAAGTACAGTCATTCAGAGTATCTTTGAGCCATAATTTCTATATTTTAAGCTGCTCCACTCTTACTTGAATAGTTTTATTACACTTTTGGTATAAATTAAAAGAAACGCGCTTAAACTATTCTGCCGTGATAAGGTAAAGCGCAATATCTGCAAATTTTCATTTTTGTTATGTATAGTATTTTAGATTTGTCGTACAAAATTAAAGCACAAAAAAAAAAAAAAAAAAAAAATTTCTAACATTTCCCAATTGTTAGTGGCATGGGCGCCCATATGTAAAATTGTAAGGGGGAGGCTCAGATATTTTAACCATGGTTTAGCAGGGTATTTTCCCCATGGAAGCTGATTTCAGGACAGATTAGAGTCATTAAAATTTGACATTTTTAATGACTTATTCATTAATGGCTGGAGAAATGTTTTTACATTATTGAAAAGAAAAACGTACTAAAAGGAAGAAAGTTCTAATTTCTAAGGGGGGGACTCGAGCCCCTTCCCCTTGTCCCCCTATATGGGCGCCCTTGGTTAGTGGGGAATCCGAAACATATTTCTTCCAATATCTCAGAAACACGTTTCTGCAGATACTGCTCTTCCTCTTTGCATGGAAGTATTGCATAGTTATCCAAAATTACGAAGGTTATTAAATTCGTTGGAAATAAATTTAATTTTTTTTTTTTTTTTTTTTTTTTTTTTTTTTTTTTTTTTTTTTTTTTGCTATTCTGCCATTTTATGTAACTTTTAGCCACGTCAGAAGAAGACATGTTGAATAAATAAATAGCTTGAAATATTTTAATAAGAGTAGTGCAACTTTAATGCAGCAAGACTAAACTTCTGAAGGTTACAAGAATCCCTCTTCGTACTTTAAAACAGTATCACATGATTTATTTTGTTTTTAATATTGCATGGAATATTGCAAAAGCACTTTCAACAATTTCAAAAATAGCTTACAAACCATAACTTCAGAATTATTGAATAGTGCGATGAGCTAATCTCCTCCTTTGAAACTACTTTTGAAGTAAGAGTGAGAGAAAAAATACATTTTTGTACAATCATAAAAGAAAAATAATATTTCTGAATATATCGATTTTCTTTTTTTCAAATTAAGGAGGAAAAAAAACTTTTTTTACTAACTTTTTTTCCAATGCCATCATTTCTTAAAAGAAATTCACTTTTGAAATTTGCTACTACATCACTCACAAAGAAAGAAAATGGAAGAAATTTCCTTAAAATTTTATTCTTATTTCAGACTGATGAACTCAATTTTAATACCTCTACACACAATGTATTTTTTCCTTCTGCTTTATTTTCCTCCTATGAAACAATATGATTCATATTTTCAAGTTCATTATTAGTTTCCTTCTGAAAGCCTGTTGTTTTTATAATTATTTATTAGAATCTCGATTGATGACGACCTGCTTTATCAATTCCTACAACAGTGGCCCCCGTTTACAGGGTGCGGAGAAAAATCCCACAATTTTATTAGATATTTCAATAGGCTGTAACTAACACATAATTCAACAAATGAACAAGTTAAAGCAATTAAAACTCTTTATTGAAACAATAATAACATCAATCAAAAAAAATTATAACAATTGCTCAAAATTGGCTCCTTGAGCTTCAATACATTTACGGAGCCGAAGTCTGAAATTGCCGACGATGCTCGCGCGCACATCCACCGTTATCTCATTCTAGGCATTATGCAGTGTTTGGACGACCACTCCGTGGACGGTCGGCAGTCCCTCTAGTCTCCTTGTAGCGTTTCACAGCGTCATAGACTATTTTGCTCTTGAATCCAGTCGTTCGAATAATATCCGCTGTTTTCATTCCCTTCTTGTGTAATTCAACGACAGTAACACGCACATTTTCATGCTTCATACCTCACTAACTCAATGAACTAACAAAGAACAAATGATTAAACCTTAAATACTTTTAATGCCAATAAACAATATGTGCCAAATAAATCGCCAACTTACGATTTTAACGCCAAAAAAAACGTTTTAAACAAAATTGGGGGAACTTTCTCCGCACCCTGTATATGAATTACGTTTGTTCTAAACAGTTTAGATCCCATAAAGCGACTGATTTAATAAAGCGGTTGATTCAATAAAGCTGGATTTTGTTCTGTTTTTGATAATTTGATTCATTAAAGCGGTTGATTCAATTAAGAACTGATTCAATTACTCTGTATACCGTCTACTGTATTAATTCACAATCTCTTTATGTATATTTTAAAACAATGCTCAAATTTTAAATCGTTAATAAAATACTTTTTACTCATCCACTCAAGTTCAAACACGCTTTTTAAACTTGTAGTGAATGGCACTTGATATTAGTACAGTTTTTTCAATTATTGATTCATTAATTAAATTAAATAAATTAATTTTAGATATATAAGGGAGAAAAAAAAATTTTCATATTATAAAATATTTATAGAAGATAAATGGAAAATTGCAAGCAAATTCGCTTTTTTTTTTTTTTTTTTTGTCACTCAATATTGATTCTCTCATATGTATTTACAAATTAATATTAATTGTAACTTTTTGACAAAAAGGAACTAAAATAAAAGAATTTCTTTGTTGACCAAAGTAGGATTTGACTTTAAAAAAATTGTTTTCATATAACTTGTTTTTCTCTTGAAATGCAAATCTTATTTGGAAAGTTGCAATTTTTTCTTCCAAAAAGCTAACTCAGTCCTTGTATTGAAGATCCCGGAATTTTTGAGGCTCAATATTTTGATTATAGTCATTTTTTCACGAGAGTATCTTCGTGCTCCTAAAATGTTATTATTTACTTGTTAACTTTGGGAATCCTAAAATATATTTTCCATTCTAAAACGAAAAACATAATTCCTGCGATATTCCAAATAAGGTGCTCCGCTTCGCAATGCCGTTAACTCCATTTCAAAAACTTCAATTTTTATTTTTATTTACGAGTTAAGAAGAAAAATAAATATTTGCAAAGGCGCAAATCTCTTACGAACACCTACAGTCAAACATATATTTGAATTAGTTCAAACATTTATGCAATAAAGAAAACTAATGTTAAGAAAAGATGTCAAACTTTGCAATAAAAAAAATGTAACGATTGGAAACACACACCAAAGAGTAAAACGGAAGAAAAACGCTCGTAAAAGCCAGTAGTAGGTGTTGAATTGGGTATAATGTATGTGCGCATAAAAAACGGGCCCGCTCTTTTTCCTTCTTATGTTTTCTAATCGCATTAATTTCTTCTAAGTTAAACTCTAAAATTTGTATGCATGCGTAGTAGAGAGGAAGCATTGAAGCATAGCACTCTTCTCTAAAAGGTTAAGACTTAAATGACATGAACATTAAAAAAAGTTTTGCGACTGACTCAAATCGGCTGGCGCCAGAATTTGACAATTTGACCTAAACTCTTCCTGCCTATTCAAAGCACATAGTGAGTCAGCGTTGTACTTCTTTTAACGTTACACAGATTGATGCCCCCTTTAAATTGTGTACAGTGTTTAACTACGGGATTATTTAATGAGCTTTCATAATCTGCTATACTTACATTTAATGTATTCTAAAAGTTTTTTTTTTTTTTTTTTCAGTCAATAATTGCTTTCAGTACGTTGTGACTGGCTTTTTTTAATTGTTTTTGGTTGATAGACAGCGAGTTCTATGATAGTGTGTGAGGATTCCTGTTCGTGAAAACTAGATTTTTGAGAGAAAACATCGCGTCGATAAATATACCACTCCTCCCTACACTTTTTTTTTTTGTGTGTGTGCATTTAAGCTGTTACACATCGATAGTTAAAGTTGTCGAATAATGTTGTTGTATTGCAAACTTATGAAAGTTAAGTTAAAAAAAATTAAATTCCTTATACATCTTACGTACGAAACGATATATGTATTTGTATATGTCATTTGAATTCGCACAGTTTTTTTTTGCTTCCAACGCAACGGTGCATTAGTTAGTAAGTTTCTGTTTTGAAAGCGAGATTTTAACTACTATAACTCTATTTTAAACTAAAATGAATTTTCCTTTTCTCATAAACGGATACAGATTTTGAAATTTCCTTGTACTTGTTATTATTTTTGCTCAGATCACGCCTGTTTACACACCAAAAGGTGTTCACCAAAAAAACTGAATGCCTTTTCACTCCCTTGTTTGTTGTGTGTATAGAACTTTTCGATTTGCTAAAGGCGTGCAATTGCAGCATTAGCCTTGAAATAGCTTTTTGCAGCATTTTCTTTATTATTTGTGCGTTATTTACTTTGTTTTTTCATTATAATCATATTACTAGTTTTTTTGTTTTCATGTTATCCCTGAAAATTTTAAATATTTACCTTAGAAAAATTTTGGTCCTAAAATTACAATGTATTCAAGCGATGACTATCATAAATCTACACAGCTTTATATAGACTTCTAAGATATTTGGGTCCATGCCTTGTTCAACGGTTTGTAAAAAGGAATGTATCCATCATTGAGTCAAGGTTAATTCATTTGGTTTGAAACAGTGTAATAGTAGTTTATATCTCGCCTTCAAGACAGGAATTAAAGAAATTATGCATTGTTGAAAGCTAACACAAAATGTGCAGATTAAAATGACGTTACAAATACATCTTTTTGTGCAAAAAGCGTGAAACATTCAATCTTTAAACGTAAGTTTCATTGGTTTGCAATACAACATTACCTCCCAACAACTTTCACAACCGATATACAACAGCTAAAGTGCAGAAATAATAAATCTGTAGATTAGCTAAATAATCTGCCCTCTAAAATAAGGAGGATCTGTTTAAAGCGTAGAACCTAGTTTCCTAGTTAAAATGTGGAAAACTCTTGATTCCGCACTTGAACCTAGTAAATCAGTTAATTTTCAGATTAACTAGGTAATCTGTATATTAACAAATTTTTAGCTTTGAGGTAACAGGTACATATAGAGTAGCTGACAGCACTCAAAATTTGTACAACTTGACTCATAGTAAAACCAATGAAATCAGTGTGGTAATTCAACAGCTATTTTGAATTTTACACGCGCATAAAATACTAATGCAAAAGTTTATAATTTCATTCAACATTTCTCTACAACTTAAGAATAACAGAATCAAGATTAATGACCTTTTGCATAAGAAACACTTTCTCAAATGTGACAACTAACAACAGCCCATTGTTTTCCTTGAGGTTCATTTTATTTTAAATAATTCTTTGCGCAACCAGTGAAGTAAACGTTAGAGAAACGCATGAACAGAACTTTACAAATGCTGCTCTTTTTATGAATTTAAATCTAGAATTTCCTGACATAAAACCCAAGACATGTGTAACAGTCATGACTTCCAGTAATTTTTTATCTTTTGTCAAGCTGACAGCTCTGTCAAAGTTTGCACTTCCGTATTACGTTTCCTTTTCTCAAGAAAAAACTTAAACTTTGCCCCCACTGTTGTTACTACTGCATAATTTGTTGAAAAAAAAATCTTCTTTAGTTGCTTATTTTTCATTCCTCCCATTAGCTCCTCAAAAGTGCCAAGAGCAAGTACCTAGATGCTATAATGACACCAATTGACTAGCTTGGTAAAAGAACAATCAGTTAGAATACACGGAAACGAAAAAAAAATGGTGAAGGCAAACGAAATGTTTTAGGGGTTACAGGCAAATTAGCTGGATCACTTGACCTGAAAACAGAGTGAGGTAAGAGATTAGCCAAATAAAAACTTCGAAGAAAATATAAAAAAAAGAATAATTAAATAAAAAAGAAGACTGAGTGTGCCAATGTTCTTGTGCTTGCCAGAAGTTCGGGAGTTTAGTAATGGAGGAGAAAGTACTAAACTGCAATGGAAAGTGGTGATGAAATAAACAAATATGAAAGGGAACCGCGACAAAGGGAGTCTGTCTTTCCTCTTCTGTCTGTGTCTGGAGCTATGGGGCGTTCTGCTGACCTGTATTCGAACAATAGAATGTAGCACAATCGGTGGAGAGAGTCTCTTCTGGCCTTCTTTTTTGGAGATGAGCATTAATTCCCTTTTTACATTGCGGAGAGACGATTTTGATACATTACTTTTTAACCTTTCTGTGGTTCATGACAAGATAGCTTGTCAGGAAAAGATGGCATACGTACAGTGCCGGCAAAAAAAATCTTCACATTTGGTTGGCAATTAAAAACTTCAAATGCAAACTTCTTGTCGTGATTTTACTTGTCATGCTCCCGAGTGATTTGGCCGAATACCGAATATTCGGTCAGATTGTTCGCCCTCATTTTATAGAAAACCGCCACTTTTGGGTCCTAAAATTGAAATTCGAACGGTTCGTTTTTTTTTTTTTTTTTTTTTTTCTCTTCTTCTTTTGGTGTTCGATCTCGGGTTTCAAAGCACCTTCCTGCCGAATTTGGTCGAGATCCGACGTTTACTGTGGATTTGTGTATGGATTATACAAACATACATACATACACACATTTTTTTAAAAAAATACACATATATTCTTTCTTTTATTTACATAGATTTACACTTATTTTTGGTAAGGAAAGAGCTGAACTCAAGTAAATTGCTTCAGTGTTTATAATGCCTGTTTTCTGGTAAATTCTTTAACCAAATTAATATCAGTTTTGTGCGAATAGTGACATAAAATTTTTTTCAGAAAAGAAAAATCATTCATTTTTGGTGCAAATCTAATACTTTATACTTTATCTAAAAACTAAACTCAATAGCGCAACAGCTCGTGGGAGCCAAGGTCTACTGTGCCCATCTCAGTTTACTCGATCGAGGGCTCAGGTATGAAAGGCAGATGTTCCGATTAGGTGATCAACCGAACGCGGAACCCCCAGGGTTTAGCTCCCATAAACGCTTGGTATCATGGGCGCTCATATGCAAAATTGTAAGGGGGGGGCTTAAAATATTTATTCATGGTTTAGCAGGATATTTTCCCCATAGAAACCATTTTCAGGACAGATTAGAGTTATTCATTAATGGATGGAGAAGAAATGTTTTTTACATTTTTGCAAAGAAAAAAGTAATAAAAGCAAGAAATTTAAAATTTCTAGGGGGGTAGAGCCCCCTTTCCCCCATATATGGACCCCTTGCTTGGTATTCATTTTATCGACCCAATAAAGAAATGTCAGGCTGAGTCGACCGGGCGCAACCCAGGAACCAAAACCGGGTTTGCGACCAGGTTTTTGCCGGGGAATCTCTACCACTGAGCCTCTGGAATTCATATTAGCGTAAAATATTTTTTTTTCTTTCAATCTTCCTTTGAACTAAATAAAAGCATTATCCCATCAATTGTATTTTGATGTTTAGCAGTATTATCGTCTAATTTGAAATTTGAAATTAGAATTTTAAATTATTTCCTAATCATGCTTTTGTTCTATTTTAAATTCTTTATCTTCATATTACTAAGTACTTCATTTCTTATCTTCAAAAAAATCTTCCCAGTTTCAGCTTTATGCGCATTAATTTTCACCAAATATTTGATATCGAAGACACCGGAAAAACCTTGAAATGGTAGTTTATCAATGGTTTACTTCATCAAAATTATAGGCGGAACTTGTTCTAGATATAATTACTTAACTATGTCATGTGTATTATTTATGTGAATGCTTTTAAACTCCTGATACACGTATTTGATTTATTTTCTGTCTAGGGAACAGATATACCAGCTGCTGATGTCAACACGGTCACAATCCTTCAACTTAAGTTCACTATTCTTAGACGAAAGAATGGGTGATGTAGAACCTAATCTTGCTCAAATAAGTCCTGCCACTGAACGATGGACCAATGATCGAGCACCTTCTCAAACACCACAACCAGAGAGGTGGAAACAAATAATTCAGACATCATACAACAGGCCCCCTACTAGAAACAACCCTCAAAACTCCAGAGCTAATGGTCAGAATTACCGAGGCAGTGACCGTCCTTTGATGGACAGCGGGCAACGTCGTTCCTCGGGAGAAAACGACAGACGCGAGTCTCGTGCACAGCATTTAGACGGGAACTCTCGACGAGACTGGAACAATCCAAACATTAGTCCCACTGGACGAATAGATCCAGGAAAAATAGACAGAATAAATGTGCAAGAACGTAGACCAATTACGAGAACTTCTTCCTACGTTCCAGATAATACTCCTTCGTACGTCAACCCGTCTAGTTTTCCACAGCACGAAAATAGGAATTTTAACAATCAAAGAACTCCTGTTGATACATCAAGATTTAAACCCAACTCACCGTCCAAGACAAGGTATAGTGAACCTGGTGATTATGTCAACCAGAGAAAAGACAGTTTTCAACCCATGGGTACTCCTGTTTATGATAGAGATTACCAATCTAAACTAAGAACTAGTTCTGCCAAAGATGGGTATTCTAACCCTCCTTATGACACCTACATACAAGATGGAGTTGCAGACAACAGAGATTATGACAACAGAGACATTGGAGTGACACAAAATGTAAGGTTAAGACAGACGGACATCAATAATATTCGTTACTCCACTATGAATGTTAGTCAAGTCTCTGTGGAACCTTTCGAGATACAACCACCACATTTGGGAGTGAAAGGAAGACCTGATGCCACCAGACGATCTCGAATGAGTGGTAATTGGAAGGGATCCCCATATGAGGGAGCTTCTTCTACTTTAGCTTCCTCGCTTCACGCAGCCAGACGAGAAAGGTATCATTCATTCTCTTGATGTGTTTTCAGCTGAATTATTTTATCTAACTCTTATCTGATTAATTATTATTATTAACTTTGTTAAGGCAAATTTATTCTGATTTAAAACTAATTTAATCTTAGTTATGCTTTAGTAATACCCATCAAATTTTATTATGCATGTCTACTTCTTTACAATATTGCCTATTTCTGTCTTAGAATAGCTACATCGGCTACGAAAAACTCAAGATAACACAGGGATATTTTTCTAAAAACTGATAAGATCAGAGAAATTGATTTTTTTTAAATTGAATTGTGAAGAATTCTGAGAAAGCAGCAAAAAAATATTGCTTTGTGGCACATGTAAATCCTGCTTTTATTTTTATGTTACATTCCATAACAGCAGCAGTATCTCTGCACAAGAAGTATGCAGTAAAAATTCATCGAATGAGCGAGTAAAATATTCATGAAAGTTTTCACTAAAATAAGTGTTTTTCTGTACTCTATGCACTTAGAAATTTTCATGTGTTCCATTTATAAAGCATTTATGACAAGATTCACAGTTTGGCTATTTGGCGTTGGTTAAGAACTGCTTTTCAGAATTTAAGTTAGAAACACCTTAATAAGATAGTAAAAACTTTTTTTTTTTGGTTCGTTAAAATACATTCAATGAATAATAAACAAAATCGACAATATTTTCAAGTATAACAAACAGATAAAAAGAAAGAGAAATAACGACTAATTTCTTCATCTGTATTTTTACTAAGACACCGCATTTGAAATTCGATGTTTCATAGAAATTAAAATTTTACTAAAAGTTTGATTTGATTAAGCACATAGGTAGTTGCGGAGCTGCTGACCAAGTCCCTGGGCAGCCTAGGCTGTTCAAAACCCTGGTTGAAGTCTTCTGTTTTAGAGCAAGAGCGGGATACTCAAAAATGTTGATCATGAGGTACAAGAAATATATTGGCCTGAGAAGAGAGCACTTGTATACTAGCCGATCGTGGGGCGATACTTTTGCCAGGACGCATAAAGGGCACGGGTGGGCAGTCACTGATGAAAATTTTTCTGCAGAAGCTCTACAGACTACTCATGTTTTCATATATAAACAGTAGCAGAGCGCGTTAGAAGTGAATCTAAAGTTTTCACAAATGACGGTTATGCAACACAAAACGCGACCTTTTCACGCGAAAAAACAATGTGATGATTGTACAAAACCGTCAATGCTTCAACTTTGGACAGCACCGCATCCTAGAAGTAATTAGCGATTTTGTATAATCATCATTTTTTTTTTCGTGTGAAAATGTCGAGTTTTACACCAAATAAGTGTTTCCGGAAAATTTAGATTTACTTATAATTTGAAAAAATCTACAGAACTTCTGCAAAATTAAGTCTTTAGAAAAATATATCTTTAGAAATTCTGTGAAGCTACTGCAGAAACCTTGTAGTCTTTATAAAGAATAAATACCTTTGTGCTGAAAAATTAAAATGTCAGTAATCCAACGTTATCAAGCACAAAACTTGCAAATGATTGCAGACACGTGTTTCGGTGTTACAAGGAACACCTTTTTCAATGCAAAGAAGTGTGAGCTTTTGGATGAAAAGTCATCCGAGTCATCTTTTCTCGGATGACTTTTCATCCAAAAGCTCACACTTCTTTGCATTGAAAAAGGTGTTCCTTGTAACACCGAAACACGTGTCTGCAATCATTTGCAAGTTTTGTGCTTAATAACGTTGGATTACTGACATTTTAACTTGTAGTCTTTGTCCATCCCTGCATCATGCCCCTTTCGTCTGTGATAGGGTGTATGAGCATTCTCTTCTCAGGCAAAAATTTTCCTTCTACTTTACAATGAACGTTTTTTTTTGGGGGGGGGGAGCTTTTGGCCCATTCGAGATGTATTTTCAACAGAAACCATGTGACATTCATTTATATTCGTCATGTATTTGCTCGAAGACTATTTCATTTATTGAGGTTCTCCCAATGCTGCGAAGAACGAGTGTTTTTTCACAAGTTACACTGTAATTCAAATGGATAATCAAATAGCATTTCATGTTATTTTTATTGCTACTTTGAACTGAACACACTCTGAAATAATGTACACATAAAATTTTGGTTGAGTAAATGTTAGCTTACAAAAATTCTTTGACTAAGTACAGGGTCTGTATAAAACGTAATGAGACTGTACTCTGTTCTAAAAATTTATTGCAGATATTAATGCTTACGCCTAAAATTCTTCAAAATAGGACCCTTGGCCTAGTACACACTTATCCCAGCGAGTCTTCTAAGCTTCAAAAGCTGCTTTGTAATCTGCTTACAGAATGTCCTTTAAAAGTCTTGTACTAGCACTTTCACGACATCCAGAGTTCAATGGTGATGCCTTTAGGATGTTTTTATCTTCGGGAATCGAAAGAAGTCTGCTGGAGCTAAATAGGGGATGTAGGTTCGCTGACGAAGCGTACCATTATTGACCAGGAAGTCTTGGAGGATTAAGCAGGTGTTTCCAGCATTTCACAAGTTCTCAGCGATGATGCTGTGAACTGTCATTTTATCAAGTCCAATTTTATCTAAAATCTTTCTCACACTTAACCGCCGGTCCGAATTTAGCACAACACCCACACGTTTCACATTTGAGTACGTTCTACTGGTTGACGGACACCCTGTTTGAGATTCATCCTCGACGCTCTCTGGGCCATCTTCGAAACACTTGTGCCACCGAAACACACGCGCCTTTGACAGACAATTATCTTTGAACACTTGCTTACACATCCCTTGAAGTCTCTGAGGCCGATCTACCAAGTTCCACACAAAGCTTAATCGCGTAATGCTGCTCAAATGTTCAATGCATTTTGAAGCTGGAACCGACGTTAGCAACAGAGGTACACTTAAATGACGATGCTGCCCGAACAAAGATTCCCAGGCGACTGCGAACCGGAGTGAGTCCCACCAGTAACCCCAACCACAGACCTAACCAGTTTGTGCGCACTTGAGAGGAATAGTCTCATCAGAAAAAAACGAGTCTCATTACTTATTATACAGACCCTGTATCAATTAAGAAATCAGCAAGTCTTTCTTTATGTGCCTCATACTCCCGTCTTCCAGAAATAAACAGTAACAAACATCATTACAAACGGGAAAGGTTTTGGAGTTTTTGACGTATGATTGTAAGATTAGAAAGTTCCCCAAACAATTTTGATATTAGCAAAGTCTATGTCAATTCAAGTTTTAAAAAAAAGTTTGATTGTTGGCAAATGATTGCAAAATCTCAATGATTTAAAATTTTTATCTGTTGCAATCTTCTATTTGTTAACGAATAGAATGTTTGAAATTAGTTTAAACACGGCTTTTAAAATAGTTTTCTGTTTTCGCCCTTCAGTTATCAACTTCTGCTTCTGTTAGAATATTTCGATAATTCGGATATTGGCATGGTCGTCAAGTTTTTGCGTGCGCAATTTTAATTTGGTAACCCTGTTGTTGGGAATATTGCTCCCTTGTTTAAACAAGCGTGGGGAGTGATCCTTTTTACCTGATACTAGGATTTCCTAGATGTTACAGCGTTTATCCCTTCATTACTAGCATTGAAATACTATTTATATGTTAATGTTCAAAACGTTGCCAAATGTATCCAAAATTGTCGGCATTTCGCGTTTTGACGCCAAAAATTATGTTAACTTGGCGATAGTTCTTAAATTTCACGCCAATCACATAAGCAAAATGTTAAATGGTGCATAGCAGACAAACTCAACTTGCAGGTAAAGGTGAGACAGATTAAGAAATGGAATGAACGCCAAATTTAACTGGATTAAAACAAATTAAGCATATGAAAACATTAAAATGATCACAAATGATAAAATTTGTAACTATATGTTTGATTCAAGAACTCATAAAACAGGTATATTCCCAGTTTCGCCGACACAAAAATTTTTCCTCCCTGTTTTTCAGTTTCAATCATACCCTTGGATATATTAAAAGGGGGAGGAAATTTTAACTGTCACCGAAACTGGGGATAAACCATAAAATAGGTACAGAAGAAAGTTCTTTGGTGGCCACAACATAATACATTTACATTGTTAACTTATTAAATTGTTAATTGGGTCCATAATTAGCCTTTTTTTTTTCAATATTCGCTGTATAAAGTAAAAATGCAATTAATATTTTAGTGCGTATTAAGCTTACTGATTGCAGAAAAAAATTCAATTTTGTCTTATTACCTTTATTTCTGTATATAGATTTTTTTGTGCCGATAAGTTTTTTTTTTATATTTTTAAATCTGTTTCAGAAGCAACATTGGTGGTGCAGCAACTGAATCTGCTTGCAGAGTCCGTTCCACATTCGTTCCTCCCCGAGCAGCTCTCAACGACCGTTCTCAGTGGAAGTTTGTGGTAAACTTGCCTGAAAGAGATCCCGCTTTTAGCCAAGTTATCAGAGTTGATCTTTGCTTGTAAGTAATCTGATCAAAGTTTTTATTTTCAATTAACATCTAAAGTAATTATTTTAACGCATCAGTAATTTTGTGTATGTGCTCAACATTTTATACATTGGCAACGATTTGTAAAGTGCTTTAGAAAATTTTTGCAACTTTTGGTAGCGTCAACGAGGAGGACTTTGCCAAGCGGGGCAAACAACTGAAAATGTCGACAATTCGCGTAATGACTATTACCAAAAGCCTTTTTTGTGCAATAAAAATATAATCGCAACTACTAACTGGTTTAGAGAACTTAGAAGAGCACCAAATATTAGTTTGGCTAAGATGTCCCATTTGGCAAAGTTGTCCCGTCTAACGTCATGTAACTGGTTTTGGAGTACACTTTCAGTTTTTACGCATCTCTTTGACTTGTATATTTTTCATTTGGCATCATGGTTTATTTTCATGATTTCAAAGTTATCTTACACGTGTGCTCACATTATTTAAATGTTTTCTGCTGCCCTTTTATAATTAAAACAGCTCTACCAGGGAAAAGGGGAGATTTTTAGGACGGATTTTATAAATTTTCTGCGACAAAGCCATGCTATTCCTCAATATGAACATACTGGGGAAAAAAATGAATACTGTTATTTTTGGTAAATCTTGTTATTGTTAATAAACAGCTCGGTGAATGGACTTTACTAATAAAATCTCTTGTTTCGTATCCATTGTTTTATGTTAAATTTGCTTCTTTTTTCCCCCCAGGAATGAAGGTGAAGCTTGCTCTTCCAGATTTTCTCTGCCTTTTGGCTTTGAAAGTCGCTGCAAGCAAAAGTATCTCAAGAAACGTCTTTTATCCCTCGACCCGGATGGCCGTGGCACCTCAGAAGACAACTTTTTTATTCCATCTTGCTGCGTCTGCCAAATTACTAGGACATTTGATAAAAAGAAGCGAAAATAACGAAAGAAAAACTAAGTTACAATATTACTTAGACGCAAAATATTGTGCAACAGTGGCATTAGTTGAGGAGTTTGAATGCAAAGAAGTATTTAAACTAAATGTAGGAAATGTTATAGGGAAAAAAAGTGGTAAACTGTGCACCTACGTATATTTTGCTCCAGCTAATAATACTAGGGGTCTTCCCTTTTAACTGAAATGTAGTGTTACATACCAACTGAGACACAGGGAACCGGAATCAATTTTTGATACAGGGTCAACATAAATAATTCATCTAGTTTCGAAACATTTTACTTTGAAATACGAGACTTGGACAGCAATCTGATCCACTAACAGGCGCAGACATGAATGTCTCATTTGCCGAAACGTTTTTTTCTTCGTAAAACGAAAAAGAGGCCATTCATTAATTACATAAGGATGACTTTGGCAATTTTCGACCCTCCCCCTTCCCCCATGTAAGGGTAAGTAAGATTTTTCAAACCCCTCCCCCCCCATATCTTACGTAAGTTTCCATTTCGTTTTCCAAAATAATATAATAACAAATCTTACATCACTGAAATCGTTATTAAATTCGCTAGCATTAACTTTTTTTGTTAAACCTTTTTATGCAAAGAAATATTTATTAAACGGAATCTAGACTGAATGTTTTTTTTGACAAATATGTTTTGAAAAGTATGATTGAAACTGTTTTCCACAGAACCCTAGGGATAAATTTTGTTACAGAAATCTAATACATATCGGGGGGCGGGGCGGTAAGAATAAAAGCCAAGATCTCTATTAATTATTTTCTTATGCTAAAGCACAAAGGATTGTGAAGGTAAAAAAGTTTTAATAGAACACAATAGGGCTTTTACTAAAAGAAACAAGGAGCTATTAAGAGGCAAAAAATCCAATATTTCAATGTAAAAAAATTAAAGGGAAAACACACACACACACATAGACACACAATCCTTTTTTGTGTCAGTTGGATGTTTGTCAAGTCTTTTAATAAAATTACCTATCTAAAACGAAAGTGGAAAATTTATTTGAAAGTTTTAGAAAATGCTTCTTCTAATGTAACCGAATTGAAAGTAACAACGAAGAATTGAGTACCCTGGTTTAGGAAAGTAATTAGTAGTTTTCTTGTGTGGTTTTCAATAATTGTTTCGAAGCACAACTGACTGGAAAAGTCACGAAATTTTTTAACAGCACTTGAAACAGCATTTCTTAGATACCAGCCTGAGCAGGAGGGCAGGGGGGGGAGAGGTGCAGTCATTGGAAGTCTTAAAGCCTGGAGGGGAGGGGTGCAGTCATTGAGAGTCTTTTGCCTTCATATTTTGTACGTTTGAGCATGCGTGCCTTTATTGATATTACAGCAGCATTTGCTGTAATTGTGCATCCTAATTATCCTAGATTAAAACACTTAAGATTTAAAAAGATTCAAAGAGACGAGTTTGATGAAAATCAAAAAAAAATTTCTTCTTTTTTTTAAACAATTTTACTGAGAATAATCAACGCAATTTATTACCTACAACGTGCAGCTAATTAACTACATGTAACAAACAGCTAGTGCCTTCCTTTAAATTTCTGTCATAATCTATTGGGAGGCAAGACCATCAAAATTCATCCAATTCTTGTCCTGATTCCATAACACAATAAATCGTGAGTTGACATCTATCTCCATACCACTGTTAAAATCTATTGCCGGGAAAGTCCAGGATTTTCCTGATTCTTGCTCCAAACACAATAAGGTGCTTGTTGACAACTGTGCTGATTTGTTTCCGATCAGTCTTAGCAAGTCTGTTGCTTGGGGCAAAATATGTTTACCATTGTTCAATAAATGATGCAAACTCGATCTCATTTTCGACAGAAGTTGGACTTTCAAGCCTTTCGATGACCCATTAACTTACCAATTTCTTCTTTGCATGGACCATGGCCTCACTAAACTACCGCTTTCGCATACGGGCCTTGACGATTTTTGACTTTTCTGTGTTAAACCGATGCAGCTCATGCATCCACTAATCAATGTCAACGTTTCAATGCAGCTCATGCATCCACCAATCACTGTCAATGTTTCAAAGTTTGTTAATTTTTGATTGGACGTCTACCATTTGGACCGCAAGAGGTGCCACAGGGAACCCCTGCATCCACCAATCAATGGCAAAGTAATGGAAACAGGAGTGCCCTGTAGCGCCCTCTTTGTTGCCATGGGTTTCAGCGATTGTCACGGCCTATAAAAATTAAGTGGGGCCATGCATGGACATATGGGAATGGTGGTTATCTCGCAAGTCTTTGTAAGCATAAAGGGGTTTTTGAGGAGACGAGGAACAACGTTCTTGAAGATAAACAAACACACAAATCAGAATGTAGGAAAAAAATAAAGATTTACCTCTATGCAGCAATAACAAATTAAAAAATTAAGGTGAAACAATAATTGTCAATAAAAACTTCATGTACGAGTTACAAGGAAGAACTTTTAAACCACATAAAAATATAAACTTCTGGATGAAAATCATTGGAATAAAGTCGCAAGAACTTTATTCGGGTGACTTTCATCCAAAAGCTCACTTCTTCATGCATTGAAAAAGGGGATTATTTATAACCTGAAGCACGTGTGTGAAATTTTACTGGTTATTTGTGCGGTTAATGTTGAGTTTCTCTTTCTCTACAATGGCATAAAATGTTATGATAGATTATTTAAAACGGTTTTCTCTCCTTCCAAATGTAATGCCACTCTCTTTAGAGTATTACAAAAATTGTTCGATAAAAATTTGATTTGTAAAAAGTGTAAATAAATTTTTGTTACTTTGTGCCTTACATCTGTTTCTTTTGTCTTATCAAGATATTCATTGACTTGTAAAATTGTTCCGTATTTAATGTTTGTTACTATTTAAACACGTTTTCTTCCTCGTTGTACCTCTCAAGATGGTTTGAAAAGATGAATATCACTTTGAACTTGGTTTCGAACTCAGTAAATTGTCTTAAAAATCCTGCTCAATATAGATTTCAATCTATGCATGCCTGCCGACTTTGGCCGCCATCATTTCTAAACCATTAAAAAATGCTACGAGGATCTTGCTAAACATCGTAGATGCAACTAATGCGTTGCAATTGCACTTATTACTCAACATATCTTCAAAATGCCTCCGTACGTATTTTGGCTTGTTGAGGAAAATCAAGTAATAAGATTCCTGTAAATATTTGTCAAAGCGTGGCTCTAGTTTACAAGTTCTCATGAGTAGTATCATGAAGAATCTGTATTGTGGTATATCGAGCACTTAGAGATAGTCTTCATATTTATAATAGTACCTGATAAAAATGCAATGCTCCTTTTTATTTGAACAATACTTACACTGGAAACAAATGAAATAAGTCCATTTATTAGCAAAACAGCCAATGAGATGTGCCGGATCGTGAAAAATGTGGATTCGTGGATACGGATCCGCATCATTAGTGTCTAGATACATGGGTACGGATAGAGACCTAAAATTATTTTTACCCAATTCAATTACCCAAGTGTAAAACTAGGTATGAAATGTTTTTCCGTCAGAGAAAAAAAAAGCCAATATTTCTTTAAAATTTCATCTACAGCGAAAACCATTTATGCTTAAATAAAATGTAAAAAATTATTTACAGCTTCTCGGTAGATGTAGGATGTAGGAGCAATTCACTAAAGCTGCTACTGAACAGGGCAAAAATAAATTTTCTCATTTTATTTCGGCATTAATGCAGCGCTGACCCATTCCTCCCGACTCGCCCACGCCAACGAAATTACAGACAGAAACATCTTTACAAACAGTAAATAGAACTTAGTCTCCCTGTTTTCGCCGAATGCCGAGAAAAACTAAAATGAGGAACAATGCAAACCCTAAATCAATAGCAAGAAATAATACTAAATTAAAAACTAAAGAAGGGAAAAAAACCCTGACCCAGAGGGTCCACATCATGCTGAGATGAATCTCTCATGGCGCACATTGTTAACAAATAGAAACTGAAAGCAGATGAAATTTTAAATCATTGAACTTTTTCTCCTAGTCTTCCAACAATGAACTTGTTGGTGCACCAACTTGTTACCAATCGCATGTATAGTATAAAGGATTAGAGTTGCATTTAAAATTTACTTAAATAAAGTTTTTACATGCAGAAGCAGTTTTATATCAGCTAAGAGTTTCACTGTATTTTAAAATTCCCTCAAAAAACGGAAAATGTACTGGCAGCAGAGTTGCCGACAGTTTTCCGTTTTTTTAAAGAAGTCATGTTTTCCGTTTTTACCACGGATGCTTTCCGTTTTTTTATACTGACACTTTCCGTTTTTATTACGAACATTTTCCGTTCTCAATCGGAATAATTTCCGTTTCATGAACTGATGTTTTCAGTTTCTAATATTGATATTTTCCATTTTATGAACTGATGTTTTCAGTTTTTAATATAGATATTTTCCGTTTCATGAACTGATGTTTTCAGTTTATAATATAAATATTTGCCGTTTTATGCACGTATATTTTCAGTTTAAAAAACTAATATTTTGAAAATATAGCTGGGCAATTAAAGCATAATGAATTAACATTTGCAGATTTTAAATGCCCATATATATTTTTTTCTTTTTTTTTGAAAAACAGCAAAAAAAAAAAAGAAGAAGAAAAGAAAATAAAGGCAGTTTTATTAGAGCATTTACACGAATTTCTTCATTAACTTCCAAAAATTTGAAACTTCCTAAAAGTGAGGAAAAACATTTTTACTATGCAGAAACTATCTTTCTCTTTTGAAGGTATAGAGGGAAGATATAACAGCCATCTGGGAATGTATTTGTTTTGCATTTTATTATATTGAAATCTTTTATCAACAAACAATTGCAAAACATATGAAATAAACGCAAATCATACCGACTGTTTTTTTCTTTTTTAAATCAGTCTTCACAAAAATACCCTCCTCTCCCCCCCCCCCTGGCAAAAAAAAAAAGTTCCTGTAGTTAACTGTGCGATGTTTTATTTAACAATAACTGCCATAAAATTTAACTTTATCAAAATTATTGAAACTTATCAATTGTGAATAGTTAACATTGTTTTCAATAAGACAAAACATTTATTACAATTACAAAATCATTTATTGCAAATCGTGTGCTACACAATTTTTAACATATTTGCTTGCACCAATGTCATATTAATAGTTTGCTTTGCTGTCATCATCAATACCATTGCTATTTCTGCACTTTTATATAGAGATCAAATCATAGGTACAACTGGGCCATTTTTCGACGATTCCAATTTTTCACAATTAATGTCACAAACCTAAATTACGAGAATAAGAGTATCAATGCATTATATCAAAAATATTTAACGCATGGACTTTTTATTGAGTAAATTACCGAGTGTCATGTTATAAACATGCAGATGAAAACATCACAATTACCTACGGTAGGATATGTCAGCGTAGGATATTACCTACGCTGACAGTAAGCTAAAAAAGTAGTCAACAGCACTGTGTCGAAATTTGGAGAGAAATAAGGCATCTTACTTTAGAAATAGTTAATTTGTAAAAACCCGTGCTATTTTTTTTTTTTTTTTTTTGAAATAATTTTTTTAATTAATATTTTCAATTTTACAAGTGGCAGTGTGGAGTAGTAGATATGTTAGAATTGAACGTGCCAGCCAATAGCTCAAAAACGATTCTCGACTAGCTATAGTTTGGGGGCGAACCTAACCTGGCAGCCAAGTAATACTGAGCTTTGGATGTGCTTTGCTTTCACAATGCTTCCAAGTTAGGTTTGCCCCAACTATAGTAAGTGTAACATTTTATTTGCTAACTCAATTTTTGTACCGAACCTCATTACTTGACTGTCAAGAAACAAAACAATACTTATGCATGAAAAAAAATTATTTTAGCAGGTTATAAGAATTGTTTCGAGCATATTAATCAGTAACTTCAAAAGAACTGTCTTGAAAGGAATCATGAATTTGTGAATCACAATAAATATAATGGAGTTGTACCTGGATGTTTTCTACTATATTCTCTCCCCCCCCCAAAAAAAAAATCATTATTTTTTTATGTTTATAATTTGTACTGTGCTTTCAATCTCCTTTTGCATTTATGTGGAAGGATGCAATAATGCACAATTCCACAAAATCGTATAAAATTGCAGCTGGTGCGAAAATAATTTTAACTACGAGAAGACAACTTTTTCAATGTATATGTTAAAGTTGAACTCAGGTCAACGAAAGCCAAGGTTAGCCCTTCTTAGTTTGGTCACCTTAACCCCTCCCCACATAAAACTGTAAAAATTATCTCATCAAAAACAACCCTGTTGTAAAAATTTCCCCGCCAAGAAAACCTTTAACTTTTCCGCACAAAAAAGAAAACCTGCATCCTAAACCCAAAAACCCTCAGCCATAAAAAGCTTTTCAAAGTGAAGTGGTTGCTTGGTGAGCAAAAAGCTTCCCGCCAAACAAGATAAACAATTTAAAAGATCTATCCATATTTCTGAGGAGTTGAAGGTGGGAGGAGGTTCTAATGGAAGTAGCTGTGATGAAAAAGGAGAAGAGGGAGGATGATAGTTTGGCAGATACTTGGCGAGCAAACTAGATATCGTAACTTTTTATGGCTGAGGGTTTTTGGGTTTAGTATGCAGGTTTTCTTTTTTGTGCGGAAAAGTTCAAGATTTTCTTGGCGGGGAAATTTTTACAACAGGGTTGTTTTTGATGAGATATCACATCTTTTTGCATTGATATTATTACTTTGTCTGCATTTTTAGAATTGAGAACATCAAGTCAAAAAATTTTCAATTGAAACAACGCTGTTTTGTGTTTTTAAGGAACAATAATGGCTAGCCTAATTTTACGTCAAGTTATTTTCTGACTATTAAGATTCTATGTTCATTTTGCGAGAATTGGGTGGTTTAAATTTTATTACAATTCTTGTATCCTCTCTCTGTTGCAAAGAAAATTTCTTGGATAATAAAATACTATATTTTAAATTATATTGCTTTCGAGTATTTTACAACTTCGCAATAAATTCTATTACAGTTTCTTTATTTGACAGATTATTCAACATTTTCATGAAGGTTTCTTTAAATGTTTTACAGCTTGAGGGCTATTTTAATCTAGCTTTTCACTTTTTATTTAATTACATTTTTTCTTAAATCGTGGATTATTTTAAGTTTTATGGGATAATTTTAATTGTTTGCTGATTTTCCTTTATCTTGATAGAAGTCTTTGTCTTGTTTAATACCTAGTTTTGTGTAAAAGTTCTTTTAAAAAACGAAATAACGCATGTTATCACCAAGCAAAAAAAAAACTAAGCCATTAAATATTTTAAATTTGATCGTGTCAGAAGATCTACACAACTTTACTTGATGTCAAATCGCGGATATCCCAAATTTGCCATAGCGAATGCGCATGTTGCGCGCGGACTAAGCTCATTAAAAGTCTTGCTTAAATTAATTGCAAAAATTTTTTCACCTAACAAATTACTGCAAAGCACGGATATCCACACACGTATTTCATATATTTTCAATTCATTATGTGTTGTTTGTGAAAAATCCATTAATTTAAAAAATAAGCAAACCAATAAAAGAGTGATAGTTTTCGCTTTCAATTAAAAAGTTATATGTGCCGTATTCATATGCGTACAGTTTCATATAATTTGTCACGTAAAATATTGTAGTGGTTTAACCCCAGTTTCATGCCGACATTTAAAATTTCTTCCCTACATAAATATATCAAAACTGGAAAACAGGGGGAAGGAAATTTTGTATCGGCAAAACTTTGGGGGGGGGGGAGGACAGCATTCTAATCTCATTCATTAATTTGTTTCTCTGCTTAAGTATAAACAAATAACATAGAATCTGAAAACAGAAAGCCCAATGAGCTAAGTCTGCGCGCATGCGCAGTCGCTGTGGCAAATTTGTGATATCCGCGATTTGACGTCTAGTTGCAACTGTTGGATATGTTTTAGTCTTGATTGAATTTCATTTCTTAAGACAACTTTAGAATAACTGTTAGATCTGTTCTAACCTTGCAATTGCAGTCCGAGATAAACAAACCCTATGAGCTGAGAGTAAGTACATAAGAATTTAGGAAAAATTAGTGATTTTCAAACATTACTCTGGCCCATGATGTCCCTGGGGGTTGAATTTTTTCATATGTACTCAATGGCCCCTCCAAGAATATGTATACAAAAAATCATTACCGTAGCCCCCCCGGGGGGCTGTGATAGAACCCCGGGAAGGTACAATTTTTGATGTAAAAACGAGGGGGGGGGAGGGGAGGGGTCAAATATGGCACAAAAGGCACATCAGTAGGGCACAAGGAATGTGTGTGCGAAATTTCAGCTTGATTCCTTCTTTCGTTTGGGCTGTAGCCCTGTCAAAGAAAGCGAAAAGGTTTTTGAACAGCGATTTTATAACTTAAATACCTCCTCCCCCTGATGGTCCAGGGGATTGTATTTTGGTTTACGGCGTCAGGCGCCACTAGAGATTGAATGTACCAAAAATCAACTCCGGGGGTCTTCATGGGGCTGAGATACAGAGGAGTGAAAAACCCAAAAAACCCCAACTTGTTCTGTCGTGTAATCTTGTTTTTGGTCGTTTTTATTTTCTTTTTCGTCTTTGGCGGTGGATTTGCTTCTGTTGGCTGCTGACGTTTGGTTTCCTTGGCGGGGCGGGACGCTCCCGCGTCCCGTGATATTATTCCAATTCTGACCGATCAGGTTGACATGGCCTCTCATCGGTGCACTGGTAAATTGAGTCCAATTTCAACTCGCATATTATACACCTGAAAAACTTTTCATGGAACTTTTTTTTTTCACAGAAAATTTATTTTTAAAACAGTAAATATAAATACATACTGAATAAATAAACGGAATAAAATAAATTAAATAATTTAAATTAAAATAAAGTTTGGCTCTCATTTTTTGAGATTTGGCTACCATTTTGTGAGGATCTGGTAGCCATTGGCTACCAATTAAAAATTTGAGTTTTGAGGTATACGACAAGTTGTTTTAGAGCAAGACTCTTCCAGAAGCTACGATTTTCCCCACTAACTCGGATATGTAATTTGTCGGTAGCCTACAATTTCTTTTTACCTCTCAAGAGTTCACAATTTTTGTTGAACTCTTGCATATGCATACTATATTCATTATACATGCATATTTATGTTTCCAAATAGGGCTGGGCATTGTAGGGATTTCTACATTGTGATGCATCGCCAACCTTACATCACGATGTTATGATGCATCAAAAATGTACATTTTTTTTCTTTCTTCATTTCACTTATAATTGCTTGTTTAAATTTAAAAAAAAAAAAAAAAAAAACATATATTCTAAATGAAAAAATATAAATGCTACAAACATGTTCTAGCACCAGCAAGAAATTGTCAAAAATGAAAAAACTGTGTGCAAGGTAGCAATAAATATTAGTCTTCTGTTTTGAAATTACAATGTACCTATTTTTTCAACACAAACAGATGCGATCTTGTGGAAGCAATATCATCTTGCATTTGGAAAGGGGTAACTCAAAGCAATAAAATTCGTGCATACAACCTTTGTTCCTATTTTGAGATTTCATTTTGCTTTTTTTTTTTGTAGAGTTATTATCTGATCAACTTTGTTCATCAATATATTTTTTGCAAAAAGGTTTTTTAAAAACAATTGCATTTACAACAAGTTTTGGGGAAAGTGAAATTTGTTTGTTCGTTTATGATACTTCTTTACAGACAACCCCGCTTTTAAATGTTTGGGAAGGAATGATTTTTTAATTTGCCGAATGATACTCTGAATATTACCCAATGATAAAATACGAACATGAACACAAACGTGCATCTAATGAAAAGAGACATTAAACATCACTATTTAAAATTTTCAAAGTTTTGCAGTGAAGTGTCCAAATTTACAGAATCATCAGAAAAAATTGTCGACTTAGAACATTTTTGGTAGGTCACAGTGACCTCCCATCAGGGTGCCGCTTCCAGTGGCATTTTGAAACAATAAAGATATTACAGCGGCAATGATCGTATACCATTGGCGCTTCGATTTGTAGTTGGTGCGGAATCAATGCATTGGTTAAGAGAAAAATTTGAAACCGATTTAACAATGCAGGATTTACACTGGTTTTTGACGATGTATCGATCCAACGCCCAGCCTTAATGCATATGTAACACAACATGTTTTATACTTACAATTTGCAGCGAACTTCCCTTTTCTGTTCACTCAGTTGCACATTTGAATTCGCGTTCCATCAATAATTCTCCGGGTCAATTTGGAAGGTTCCAGCGCTGAGAGGGTGCAAAGTGGACAGCATCTGGAATGTTAAATAAAGTGCTTAGAATAATATGATTCAAAGTTCTCAAAATACTGCTTTTTTTAATGATTGATACATTTCTTTTATATTCATTTCCTTAAAAAATTATGTATTATATTCATTAATATAGATAACATTTAAAAGTTTGAAAGAGAGGAGGAAGGGGGGAGAGAATCAATATTTAAAATTGTTTTCTTGAAAACCCAAAAGCTAGATGTTTCAACTTGTTAAAATTGAAATCTAATCAATTGCAAGAAGCAAGTTTATACAGACATAGTTGTTATTCATAGAAATTAAAATAAGTTAATAATAAAATAAAACAGTAGTATTTTAAGTAATAAGCAATATCTTTACATTAAGCTTACATGTAGGCAGAAAATATTCTTCATTAACAATAAAACAATCAAGACTCAATGGTGTCCCATCTAACAATTGCTTAGTTATTCGAAACAATTTTGTAAAATATCCTCTTAGCAAACAGAAGTTTTTAATATTATTAGAAGTTTTTTTTAATTTCAAAAACGTGTCGCGATGTTTTAAAGTTTAAACAAAGGTCTGCGGGAAATTGAATGTTCAAACTAGATAAAAACTTAATTTTAAGCAGCAATCATCGTTACAGAATTCAAAAGTATTTATTTGTAGTAAAAATGTAAACACTCACCAGCAATCAATCCCGGATGAGAAGATACCAAAAAATTCCTCTTTGGTGAGAGCGATTTCTGACCGCTACGGCATCCGCCATTGCTGCAAAATAAACACACCGTAGCCTACGAACGAACGCTCGAAGCGTTTCTGTTAATGCCGTATTTGATCGAAACAATTTGATGTTGATGGAGAAGAGGAAAACGTTCGAAAAATGTTCAGTATTTCAGTCATGGAGGCTCCATGATTTCAGTATACATTTCCATGCACGAAATAAACAACGTGCTTCGCCGCCAACACTCATTTGTTCCCATTTCTCAGTACAGTACTAAAAAAAATCTACGCTGGAGATATTCCGTTTTTTCACGGATAAAGGCTTCATCTAACGGTCGCATACGGACATGTTCTGTTAGTGCGCTAAAGTAAAAGAAAAGTTCCAGTAATTCCATGAAAAGTTCCGTTTTCAATCCAGAACGGAACCTTTCTATTAATAAGGGGAAATTGTACAGTAAATTTACGGAAAAGCATTAGTAAATTAAATGAAGCAATTTTACAGTGTTGTTAAGTACCAATTCAGGAACACAATTCAATACTTTATGTAATAACATAGTTGTACTTCTCATTTCTGTTAAGCTTTTTATTCAAAAGTTTCACAATATAACAACATATAACCTAAAAACTATGACCTACTTTGGCCTAGCATAAAAACTTGAAAAAATCTGTCAGGAGATTTGGAAAAGAAAGGAAAAGCTAAAAGTAAAACTCTAAGCTGGAAAAAACCAGGAATTTTCAACAACGGATTAAGAGAACGATTACAGACTCAAATCCTCAGGGCTCAGTTACATGGCTTTCATTATGGAAGATGAAGAGGAAATAAAATTTGCAGGAGGTTTTGAAAACGTTGGCCCAGTTGCGTCTACTCTTTCCAAATGTTGTTATTTGTGAAAAAGTGTACGGAATTTTGTTATTGTGGAACGGAATGAGCTCAGGTTTCCAGGGATAGCTGTTCATACGAGAGAAGAAGGAGTTGACGTTGCGAGTATGGAACGCACCAAAAGCTTTTGAAAGTGACCAAAAATTTCGGATTCTTTATTTTATGAATGATGTTATCTTCATAAATTTATTCAACCTCCAAAAGTGATGAAATGATGACTGTTCTCCGTCGGTAATTTCTGAGACAATAACTTGGCGTTCACACACAAGACTTTAATTTGTTTTGCTTTTTTTTTTTTTCATTTTCTTTAATATGTGCTACTCAAACTTCTTGTAAAATGTTTTTTTTTTTTTTTTTTTCAAATAAATAGTTTTTCAAATCAATACACTTCTTTCTTTGACTCTAGTTAGTTCTAAAATGATTTTAAGTACAGGAAAAACTACTTAGGACCAAAGTTACCCAAACGTAGGGGTAACCTTAGTCCAAATAAAAAACATTTAAAAAGGCAATAATACTTTGAAACAAAGTGATCACTACGCAAAAATTAAATTAAGAGAACTCTAGATGCGTAAAAAATGTTTCCACAACTTAAAAATATGAATAGTTACAAAATTATTGAGAAAAGTTTCAAAATGTGAGCCAAAGTAGCCCGCGTTAACGGTACCTTTGGTAATGCATTAAATCCAGTGGCGCAGACACGGGAGGGGTTTTGGGGTTAAAACCCCTCCCAGAACACAAGCATATTCATTTCCTCTGTTAAAATCAAGGGAAAAAAGCAGAGTATTTGAGCTTTTCCAAACGGAGTAGGTTTCAACAAAATATCTTACTGCTTTTAATGATCGGGAAGCAATCAGAAATTACTTTTCAATTCTTAAATATAAAAGTTGTATTTCATGATGAGCAACCCACGTTCCCCCTGGTATAAGATAGCTAAAATGGTGTCAATAAAGCTCTACAGGGTAATAATAAATATTCTGTGCTTTTTTCCACTTTCTGCGTTTCATAGTGATATCAATACGAATTATTAATTGTTTTTAAGTAGTTAATTTGAATGAATAATTACTAATCTGATAAAATTCTTTGATATTGAATAATTACGCATTGTAAATGAATAGGAAAGAAAGCGACAATTTTCGATTTTAAAAACCCCTCCCAGTAAAATTTTCTGGCTGCGCCACTGATTAAATCTGGCCCAAAGATCAATAGAAGGGATAATAGAGTGTTTAACATTTACATTAATCGACTTGACAGCAGAAGAAATAACTTTTCCCTAATCAATAGAATCCTTATAAATTCCTGAATACGGACAGGGGCGGACTGGGACCAGCAAAAGGGCCAACCTCGACTCCCAAAGGGATCAAAAAAGAAAAAAAACGAAGGCTCACAGATTGGAGGGCGCAAAAAAAAGAGAGGAAAAATTAAAACGATGCCGCACAGGTTCGAAAGCGAAAAAAAAAAACGAAGTCACACTAGTTTGAGGGGGGGAGGGGCACAAGAAAAAAAAAACGTAGGCGCACAATTTCGAGAGTGCAGAAAAGAAAAAAAAATGAAGTGACACAGTTATATGGACACAAAAAAAAAAAAAAGATTCACGGATTCAAGGGATCAACAGTGCAAAAAAAGAAAAGAAAAACCAAAGCGCACACTTTCGAAAGCAAAAAAAAAAGAACGAAGACACACAGGTTTTATGGCGCACAAGCCACAAAAAGAAGGAAGGAAAAAACCGAAGACACACAGGTTCGAGGCGCCCACCGGCTCATGTGCTGATAGTAGGGGAATAATGAGAGTTCTGCAACAGGAGGCGGTGGCGGTAGTATGCATCTGCAATCCGCCTCCCCCTCCCACTCTTCCTCCCACCGCCTCCTCCACTTCCTCCCCACCCCCTCCCGACCTTGGGGTTGACCCTCCCCACGACGGGGGCCGCCGCGAGAACCCGTAGAAGGTGACGAGGGTTTTTCCCGCGTTTTAGATATTTTTCCCGCGTTTTCGGACTTAGAATATTTTGAACTTGTTGTCATGGTATCCACAAAGTTTTTACTTTTTGGATGGCAACACTTGTTTGAGTTTCGGTTTTGGAATGGCAACACTTGTTGTCATGACAACCAGAGTTTTTAGTTTTCGGTTGGCAACACTTGTTGCTATGTTTTAACTTATGCTATGTTTAACGTCGGTGGCGCCATCTATTGAGATATTTCCGGACTTTGAATATTTCTGCGAATTTAATTATTTTTATTTTTACAGAGTGTTGAAGTTGGGAATCGAACACCCAAACTTTGAGTTAGCAAAAACGTATGCTAACCACTATGCTATATTTTTCATTACTCTTTCAGTCTTAATGTGAATCTGTACCATGACAACGAATATTACAATTAAATTAATTTTAAAACCATCAGTTAATTTACTCTTTAGTACTAATCATGGCATATCATTAACTGAATTTCAGCTCATAATTGAAACTATAATCATTATTATTATTTTTCATAATAACAAAGTTTTCACTTAAGTAAAGATTTATTTAAATACAACCCATTCGAGATTTTAGATTTATTTCAATGCTTTGTGGACTTGAAATATATTTTAAACTTTGATTTTCTTTTTCATGCATTTCAAACTTTATCCTTTTTATTTTTTCTAACTTGTTAAATTTTCTTTTTTCTTTGTCAAATTTACAAATATTTTTTCTAACTTGTAAAAATTTCGAAGAAATAATTTTCTTAACTAATTTTTTTTTTTGACTTTCATACAACAAAATATTTTTTCTTACTTGTTAAATTTTCAAAGAAATAATTAACTTAAATATTCTTTCACACATTTTGAACTTTAACGTTTTTTCCTGTCATTTAGCACTTTGATTTTTTTTTTTTTCACTATTTTAGCGTTTTTCAATTATTTTCAGTCTTTAACTATTTTCTTAACTTTTTAGTCTTTAACTAATTTCAAGCATTTCAGACTTAGATTATTTTTCCGTGATTTCGATTTTTTTTAGTATATTTTAGAGTTTGATCATTTTCTCGCTTGTTTTTACTTTATCGTTTTTTTTTTTTTCCCCGATATTTTTAAACTTAGAAATTTTTCACAAGTAGTGACAGGAATCGAACCTTCAAATTTTTCAAAACGTTATCATGTCTTCAATTTTTGCAATCATGTCAAACTTGCAATCAATTTACTCTTAGTAGTAATTAACACTTATCATTAACAAATTTTCTCAGATTTTAAAAAATCAACTTAATTAATTTTTTCCAGTAAGCAAATTGCGCACTCAAGTTACATTCCAACACTGCATATATGTTTCAAGAGTTTCATTGAATTTATCACATTCCATTTAATTAACTCTAATAATTACTTTTTCATTAATACTTAACTTAATCATTTTATCATACATTTATTCCAGTTACAAAATTATGCTTAAAAGTTATTTATTTTTCTTAGCACAAGAGATTTTAACATGTTCCTACTAAAATGCTTTTCACTCTAGTTTGAGTTTACTAAAATAGCAACTCATTTACGATTTAGATTCATTTAATCGTCTTTGATTCTTTTTTTATTGTTAATATTTTAAATTATCACATACGTTATTATTTTTATACATTTATCCATTTAATTTTCGAAAATCTACAATCAATTTACTTTTCGTATTAATTAACACTTATCACTATCAAATATTTTCATGAATTTTAAAAAATTATCTTCTTAAATAATTTTTTACTGTAACCAAATTTCCCACTCAAGTTATATTTTATCACTACATATGCTTTTCATGAGTTTCACTTAATTTATCGCATTTCATTTAATTAACTCTAATAATTATTTTTTATCATCGATATTTAAGTTAATCATATTTTCCTTTCTTTATTTTTTTTTTTTCATGCAAACACTCTTGATGGAATAAAACAAAATTTTCAACTTTCATGAATTAAATCCCCTCTGAATATTTTATTTTACTTTACCATACTTTACTATTTTACTTACTGCGTTTTACTATTTATCATTCATTACAGCTTTTCCAAAATATTACTTTACAACCAACCAATTTCATTAACAGAATTTTCATTACAATTTATAAATTTCACTTTTATTTAATTATTTTTACCTACGGTAAAATAAAACACATAACACAAAAATGTTAAACATCAAGTAAGTACCCAAGAAATGTTAAAATTATAAGTCGAGTATCAAAACTTCATGTCAGCAAATTTTAAAAATAGACTTACCGAAAAATAACTTCTACTGAAATTCATTTCAAAACTTAGAATCAATTTACTCTTAGCATTAATAAACACTTATCATTAAGAAATTTTCATGGATTTTAAAAATCAACTTATTTAATTTTTTTTCCAGTAAGCAAATTTCGCACTCAAGTTACATTTCATCACTTTATATGCTTTTCAAGAGTTTCATTTAATTTATCACATTTTATTTAATCAACTCTATTAATTATTTTTTTGATTAGTATTTAACTTAGTCATTTTATCGCATAGTGTTTTACTTTATTATTTTTTTTTTCATACAAGCACTCTTGTTAGAATAAAACAAAATTTTCAACCTTCATGAATTAGAATCACTTTGGCTACTTCATTTTCCCAATAATATTTTACTTTAACAACTAATTTCTTTAACAAAATCGATATCATTTATTTTAGTCTTTATCCTTTTCGAACGATACATTCAAATGGACAGCTATACGTTAAATTAAGAAACTTAATCTAAATTTTGACAAATTAAGTTATAGTTAAATACTGACTAAAATTAAGTACAAAAGACTAACCTTTTTGGGGTGAAATCCCTCAAGTACCAGCTATCGCGAAGTTATTTAAAAACAGTGAATGAAATTGTAATAAGTGGATTGTTAATTATAACTCAATCTCACAAAATTACAATTACATGCATGTTTTATTTGAAATCGCTGCATACGACTGGCTGCCCATCGTCGATTTGCAGAACGCATGCCGTGATATCGCAAATCAACTCGGCAGTTGAAAAAAACTACCGTAATCCCACAGCACTTCGGATCGTCCACACACACACATCGAGGCGAATTGAGAAAATGATTTTATCAATATTGCTATCTACCCCTTTACCGATAACAGATAGCAAACCCCACGTGCTAGTATTATTCACCACCTGGCCTACGTCTTTCAAGTGATGTCACTGTTTCTGACCAATTAAAATTAGTTCACGTTTCTCAAATATCAAGCACATAGATCGGCAATAGCCTGATGTCAGGTTCTCCAAACAAATTTTAGATTTTAATTCGTAGTTTCGAATTAATTTCTTTTTCATTTCAAACTTATAAAAAAATTTCCAGCTTGTAAGAATATTTCTTTCAAAAACAGATTTTTGATTCAAAACAGTATTTTTTCAAACTTGTAATATTTTTCTACTTAGAAAATGAAATCAAAAATTTTTGTTTTCTTTAATCATATAAAATGTTTTTAAGAAATAATTTCTCAAACTTGTAATATTTTTCCACTAATTAAAAAAAAATCAATTTTTTTTTTCAATCATATAAAAATAAATTTTTAATCTTACAACAGTAAATTTTTCCGCAAAATTTTTTTTTTCAAATCAAAATAATAATAATATTTTTGTAACATATTGTTTTTTTTTTTCCTTTCAATCTTTTTTTTTTTTTTTTCAAAAATTTTCAAACTTACAAAATAAAATTTTTTCAACTGAATCTTCAAACGAAATGCTTTAATTAAATTTAAAACTCAATATCACTTTACTCTTAGTATTAATAACCAATAGCACTTAACCATTTACTCTTTGCACTCTAAGTATTAATTAACACACACGCATTAGAAATAATAATAATAATGTTTAAGATACTTACAAATCATCCACTCAAGCTTTCAAATATCCATCTAGCATGTTATTGTTCATTCGTGTGAGGGAACTTGTAATAAAACTTTACTTATCAACCGAAATTATAAGCGAAAATATCGCATTTTTTAGCACTTAATATAATCCTACAATTAACAAATTGGTTTTAACTTTTGAATTTAAGAAAAATAAAAACTATTACACACTTAGTAACATATCTATCGATGTATATTATTTCGATGACAAATCACAAATAGGTGAGGATCTTTTATCGATCATGTGACCAACTAAGTTAAGAAAGAGCGTTCTTATCTCATATGAGAATTTATAAGTCTTTAATATTTCTCTTTAATGTAAGTGTATTGATACGTACGAGTTTGTGTATGTGAATATAACTGTGTATTGTTTTCAAACCATTGTCATGTTTAAGCTTTACGGTTCTAATTTTGACTTTCCACTTAGCATTATTTGAAGTCCTTCGCATGCATTAAACTATAGAAATATTACAAAAATTATATTTTCATTCAGTCTTAATTACAAAACCATACAATAAGATGAAGACAACACCGATAGTATAAAGATTACTTACAATAAAGTGCATATAAAAAATATATGTAAGAGTGATTTCAAAGTATAATCCATCAACCATATTCAACAACTCAATCAAAACACAAGTCTCTTTTAAAATGATAAACACAATTTATTCACACACACACAGTAAAAGACAATTAAAAAAACTTTCATCTTTAAGTAAAACTCTTCAAAACTTTCAAGCGTATTTTTAACATCGATTGCATCAAATAAATCAGACACATGACATTTTAAACATGGACTATCAACATTCAAAGTAACGAAGTCACGAGTCAAGTTTTCCCAATTAACATTAAAAAGAGCCCGTTCGAAAAAAGTGTCGAACTTTCGACCCCTTGTTAATGATTCACATTCATGCACTCTCATGTAAAAAATGAATCCATTTTTACAATCCACACATTCTTTTTTAGAAAGGTAGTTTATGTTGCATATGAGCTCATCAAATAGTCACTTACGTAGAGAATCAGCCAGTTTACGAACTTCTTGTGATGTATATGTGCTGATTTTATCACATCGACAATCACAGGGATATTTTTTCTCAATTTCCGAAAGGATGTACTCTTTTAGAGTATAAGTCATAAGTTTGTCTTTGACACTACGTGAGATACAAGGGGACGCGTAGCACAATTTGTCAATCTGGCTTTCCAAAAGTAGAACTCTATCAGGCATCAACTGGAACACTTCTCGTTTCAGTTTGAACAATCTTTGCACACTAACACAGATGTTACCATTCGCACTCGACTCTCCTTTTTTATAACAAAAGCGAAATCATGGTCTTCGATTAATTTTTGATTTACATTTTTACGTAGGCTTGAAATAAGTGATCTCCACACATCTGGTTCTAAGGAAATACCATCCATAGTTGGTCGAAAAATACCATCTTTCCCACACGTATATCTTCTAATATGCACGCGTGTACGTTTCCGAAAAGTATTCACCTAAAGTGAAAATACAATCACCCAAGTGTATCATATCATCAGGCTGTGGAGAAGCCTCAATGTTCATTTTCATGTTCGTTGCATCCCATCTGTTCATCTTCAGGCTTCAAAGTTTCAGAATGATTTTCACCAGCGTTAGTCATTCTTAACTCTCATAGGATTAGGAGTCACAATACTAAAACAACTTCCTGTGAACTTAAAAAATAAATCAAACTAGGTTTTAACACTAGCTGGTGAAGAAAAATCCTAAGTACATAGAATAAAATTTCACGATCTCTTTCAAAGCTCAGAATCACCCTGAAAATGATTCTCCAAACATCCACTATAAACCAATGAATATTCACTTTAACCAATGAGAAGTGTACATAAATCTCTTGCTACTGACGTCATAGAATATCACATGAACTTTTGAGCAGAATTGAGTTGTTTTACACAGTATTCAGATTTTTAGAAAGTGCCAACACTTTGACTTCCAAATTCATCCTGACCTACTACGAGTAATTTTAAGATGGTAGCAGGTTTTCACATCACATCGAATGCCGATGACGTTTTCGCATCTCACGCATGACATGATCAATCACGTGTAATTGATCATGTCAATTTGCATGAGATGCGAAACCGTCATCGGCATTCGATGTGAATAAATTGTCGATGTGATAAAATCAGCACATATACATCACAAGAAGTTCGTAAACTGGCTGATTCTCTACGTAAGTGACTATTTGATGAGCTCATATGCAACATAAACTACCTTTCTAAAAAAGAATGTGTGGATTGTAAAAATGGATTCATTTTTTA
This sequence comes from Uloborus diversus, assembly GCF_026930045.1. Lineage (NCBI taxonomy): Eukaryota > Metazoa > Arthropoda > Arachnida > Araneae > Uloboridae > Uloborus > Uloborus diversus. The sequence continues at coordinate 145,832,268 of NC_072734.1, read as the reverse complement.
CATGAGAGTGCATGAATGTGAATCATTAACAAGGGGTCGAAAGTTCGACACTTTTTTCGAACGGGCTCTTTTTAATGTTAATTGGGAAAACTTGACTCGTGACTTCGTTACTTTGAATGTTGATAGTCCATGTTTAAAATGTCATGTGTCTGATTTATTTGATGCAATCGATGTTAAAAATACGCTTGAAAGTTTTGAAGAGTTTTACTTAAAGATGAAAGTTTTTTTAATTGTCTTTTACTGTGTGTGTGTGAATAAATTGTGTTTATCATTTTAAAAGAGACTTGTGTTTTGATTGAGTTGTTGAATATGGTTGATGGATTATACTTTGAAATCACTCTTACATATATTTTTTATATGCACTTTATTGTAAGTAATCTTTATACTATCGGTGTTGTCTTCATCTTATTGTATGGTTTTGTAATTAAGACTGAATGAAAATATAATTTTTGTAATATTTCTATAGTTTAATGCATGCGAAGGACTTCAAATAATGCTAAGTGGAAAGTCAAAATTAGAACCGTAAAGCTTAAACATGACAATGGTTTGAAAACAATACACAGTTATATTCACATACACAAACTCGTACGTATCAATACACTTACATTAAAGAGAAATATTAAAGACTTATAAATTCTCATATGAGATAAGAACGCTCTTTCTTAACTTAGTTGGTCACATGATCGATAAAAGATCCTCACCTATTTGTGATTTGTCATGAAATAATATACATCGATAGATATGTTACTAAGTGTGTAATAGTTTTTATTTTTCTTAAATTCAAAAGTTAAAACCAATTTGTTAATTGTAGGATTATATTAAGTGCTAAAAAATGCGATATTTTCGCTTATAATTTCGGTTGATAAGTAAAGTTTTATTACAAGTTCCCTCACACGAATGAACAATAACATGCTAGATGGATATTTGAAAGCTTGAGTGGATGATTTGTAAGTATCTTAAACATTATTATTATTATTTCTAATGCGTGTGTGTTAATTAATACTTAGAGTGCAAAGAGTAAATGGTTAAGTGCTATTGGTTATTAATACTAAGAGTAAAGTGATATTGAGTTTTTAAATTTAATTAAAGCATTTCGTTTGAAGATTCAGTTGAAAAAAATTTTATTTTGTAAGTTTGAAAATTTTTGAAAAAAAAAAAAAAAAAAGATTGAAAGGAAAAAAAAAAACAATATGTTACAAAAATATTATTATTATTTTTGATTTGAAAAAAAAAATTTTGCGGAAAAATTTACTGTTGTAAGATTAAAAATTTATTTTTATATGATTGAAAAAAAAAAATTGATTTTTTTTTAATTAGTGGAAAAATATTACAAGTTTGAGAAATTATTTCTTAAAAACATTTTATATGATTAAAGAAAACAAAAATTTTTGATTTCATTTTCTAAGTAGAAAAATATTACAAGTTTGAAAAAATACTGTTTTGAATCAAAAATCTGTTTTTGAAAGAAATATTCTTACAAGCTGGAAATTTTTTTATAAGTTTGAAATGAAAAAGAAATTAATTCGAAACTACGAATTAAAATCTAAAATTTTGTTTGGAGAACCTGACATCAGGCTATTGCCGATCTATGTGCTTGATATTTGAGAAACGTGAACTAATTTTAATTGGTCAGAAACAGTGACATCACTTGAAAGACGTAGGCCAGGTGGTGAATAATACTAGCACGTGGGGTTTGCTATCTGTTATCGGTAAAGGGGTAGATAGCAATATTGATAAAGTCATTTTCTCAATTCGCCTCGATGTGTGTGTGTGGACGATCCGAAGTGCTGTGGGATTACGGTAGTTTTTTTCAACTGCCGAGTTGATTTGCGATATCACGGCATGCGTTCTGCAAATCGACGATGGGCAGCCAGTCGTATGCAGCGATTTCAAATAAAACATGCATGTAATTGTAATTTTGTGAGATTGAGTTATAATTAACAATCCACTTATTACAATTTCATTCACTGTTTTTAAATAACTTCGCGATAGCTGGTACTTGAGGGATTTCACCCCAAAAAGGTTAGTCTTTTGTACTTAATTTTAGTCAGTATTTAACTATAACTTAATTTGTCAAAATTTAGATTAAGTTTCTTAATTTAACGTATAGCTGTCCATTTGAATGTATCGTTCGAAAAGGATAAAGACTAAAATAAATGATATCGATTTTGTTAAAGAAATTAGTTGTTAAAGTAAAATATTATTGGGAAAATGAAGTAGCCAAAGTGATTCTAATTCATGAAGGTTGAAAATTTTGTTTTATTCTAACAAGAGTGCTTGTATGAAAAAAAAAATAATAAAGTAAAACACTATGCGATAAAATGACTAAGTTAAATACTAATCAAAAAAATAATTAATAGAGTTGATTAAATAAAATGTGATAAATTAAATGAAACTCTTGAAAAGCATATAAAGTGATGAAATGTAACTTGAGTGCGAAATTTGCTTACTGGAAAAAAAATTAAATAAGTTGATTTTTAAAATCCATGAAAATTTCTTAATGATAAGTGTTTATTAATGCTAAGAGTAAATTGATTCTAAGTTTTGAAATGAATTTCAGTAGAAGTTATTTTTCGGTAAGTCTATTTTTAAAATTTGCTGACATGAAGTTTTGATACTCGACTTATAATTTTAACATTTCTTGGGTACTTACTTGATGTTTAACATTTTTGTGTTATGTGTTTTATTTTACCGTAGGTAAAAATAATTAAATAAAAGTGAAATTTATAAATTGTAATGAAAATTCTGTTAATGAAATTGGTTGGTTGTAAAGTAATATTTTGGAAAAGCTGTAATGAATGATAAATAGTAAAACGCAGTAAGTAAAATAGTAAAGTATGGTAAAGTAAAATAAAATATTCAGAGGGGATTTAATTCATGAAAGTTGAAAATTTTGTTTTATTCCATCAAGAGTGTTTGCATGAAAAAAAAATAAAGAAAGGAAAATATGATTAACTTAAATATCGATGATAAAAAATAATTATTAGAGTTAATTAAATGAAATGCGATAAATTA